>NC_135425.1:21056136-21392386 GCF_051991245.1 Festucalex cinctus
CTTCTCGCAACACCACCGCATGTCGAGGTAATTACAGATTGCCAAGAATAAGCTAAAAATGAAACCCTCTCTATGGAGCTTGTTAGTCATACTTATTTACTCCATAAAGTTTGTAATTACATTACAATGAAAACTTACCTCCAACTTATTCTCATGTCAAAAAGATTTTTGGAAAAGGGAATTCTTTGTTGCAGAATAAAATTCTCATGTACAGCATGAGTAATGCAGTCCTCAAATTTGGGGTTGGAGGCGGGGGTGTGGGGGTGTGTGTGTGGGGGGGGGGGGTGAATAGCAGCAGTTCATAAGGGCGATATTGTGATATTAAAACTGCCACAATATCGTCGTTGTCATGTTTACAATATTTAAAGGGAACACATCTGTTAAAAAAGTCAGGTTGATTTCTCTTTGCGCAGTTCTAGCACCCTCTGGTGGCTAGTTTATTAGTGCAACTTAATTTTCATGAGGGATATTTTGGACTTCTATGTTTAAAATCTGTGCCAATTGTCAGATGAAGGGGAACGTAAATGCTTGTGAAGTGAGTCATTATGTGGAGGAACTCGATGTGTGCGTGCATTAACAAGTAAGCGCCTCAATATTAGCAAATATAGGTGATAGGTGGATTATATGCATTGCTGTTATGTACAAAGCTCAATATTGTGTTTTTTTTAGTATGAGCTCTTGTTGTTTTTTTTTTAATACAATATTGTGACCTTTTTTAAATATCGCCAACCCTTTAGTCAATTTTAGCCCACTTTAGTACTTGACAGGACTGGAAGGAAAACATTGACTAAAGAGAAGTTTTTAGTCACTAGACAGTACAGGATGTGAGTCAGCGGGCACCACAGGGCTCTCCTCTCTCTTATTTGTTATTAAAAAAATATGTATATATGGAGATTTAAAAGAAAAAAAAAAAACGTGAGGTGGTGCTGCCCAGTCATCTCGTATAGGCTACTGCACCTGGTTATGTTGGCACAGTAGCCCTCGTTTTGATGAGTTTGCAAAGATTTTGTTTCGTCTATGTCTGCTTTATCCAGCTTGGCATTCCCTCCAGATGTACAGTATTCAGCTGGCTGCATTTCGCTGAGACTTGTGGAGTTTTTGCTGAACTTATCAGCGAGACCTGTTTTATGCCATGGTGGTGTTTTTATGTCAGTAGGACCGCACTCACATTTTAGATTTCCGTGATAAAGTTGTGGTTGTTCAAAGGATCACACTACGCTTTTAGGATACTGCACTTTTTTAAACCCAGTCCTACTCTGTATTAAGTGGTGGTCGCAGGTGAGATGTATCTTAACTTCAGCTGACTTTGCGTGAAAGGCTACACCCTGGACTGGTATGGACAAAAAAAAAAAACATTCCCAGTGTCATTCACAATTTAGAGTTTTCAGTTAACCTTAGAAACATGTTTTTGGAATGTGGGAGGAAACCAGAGTAGTGGGAGAGAGCCAAGACATTCACGTGTGGAGAACATGAAAACTCCACAATGAGGGCTGGACGCCAATTTTGAACCCTAACATAGAACTATGAGGCAGATTTACGTGCCTGAAATGCTCCAATAATTTAAAAGGTTTGTCATGTTAAGTGTTTTTTTTAATTATAGGAAATAATTAACATGAATAAATCGGGGTTGAACTCTCTCTATTGGAAATAATGGAAAATATGATGCATGCAATATTCAGGGAATTTATAACACTGACTGAAGACTGATTGCTTTTCTTTAACATTTAACATGCCAGACCCATGTAAAAATAATTCAACCATTGTAAAATGTCAAAAAAGGCAACAAACCACTCTACATTAACAACAAGTGACCAAGACCAAGTTTACTGGCATTCTGACGGCAACAGTCAATACTAGTAAGTAGCATGGTTTACACTGCCTGTAAAAGCAGACACTTTGAAATGTAATTTTGTTGCAGGACTCATTAAAGAGTAGGTAGGTATTTCCCTTTGCAAGGCCAGATGCACCACATAGCACTTTATATTGACGTCATTAGATTGTGTACCTAATATCGCGGCTGCTAAGTGTGTTTTCACACAATGCGTTGATTGTTCAGTTTTACTGCCACTTAGTCAACAGAAACTGCTCACTCAAGTGTATAAGTACATGTAGGTTTGCTTGGATGGTATAGTAATAGCTCTTCACCAGGCACAGTTATTAACAAGTACATGTTATTTAATAACTTAATCTGTATCATAGCTTTTATGAAATAAAATAACATACTATGTCCAAATCTCTATTAATTACCTAGTAGTTAGTTACTGGAATTCCAGGTTGGTTTCCGTTTCTGCACGACTCACCTGTGCATTCTCTGATGTGACATTTGCTTCATTCACGTTTCACATATTATGAATAGACTTGTTGAACAATGGGTGCTATTTCTGTCGCCTTGTAAGTAAACCACAGCACTGTAGTTGGTTACAATGTTTATACAAGAATGATTTTTTTTTTTATACTAGTCGATCATAATCAGTTGCATGACGATAGATGATCTCGGCTTGGTCCACTTTCCACACAAAATTCCCCACTGAGGTTAATTATATAATATTCTTCCGGCCTTGGCGGAACGGTGATAGGATTCCGGCTTTTTTATGTGGATTTTGCATATTCTTCCTGCTCTTGCGTGGGTTTTCTCTGAGTACACGCTTCTTCCCACATCCCTGAAACATGCTTGTTAGGTTCATTGAAGACTCTTAAGTTGCCCATTAGTGTAAATGTGAGTGACATGCTCAAATTTGGCTCAATTATATGTGCATGTGTGTCACCGTTTGACTTTATTTGACAATTTCTGATACTCTTGTGTGCTTCACTTTTTTTGTACATGTTTGTTTTTGTTTTTCTTTGCATAACCCTGTGTTCAGTGCTTAGACAAGACCTTGTATGAAAGGTCTTTCTGCTTTCTGTGGTAGTGGCTGCATGAAACATTTAGTATGAAACATAACTGGCCCTCACATAAGCTCTTATCACAATGACAGATTGCATTGTTTAAGGGTGTATTCAGACCAGAAAAGTCCTTTAGTCCGCTTGTCCGGACCAAAAGCGGACTTTATTTTTTTTTTAGATGGGTGCGGTTCATTTCACACTGTGCTTTTTGCAAGTGGACTATATTGCGGAATCACGTCGACACACGTGATGATCCGTGCTCCTGTTGGACAAAAATGACAAGGGCTGTACGCCTACGAAACGCGGAAGTAGCGGAAAATGTGAAATTCCTGACGTGCTGCATTACTACGTTGCATATTTGTTGCGTTATGGGTCTCGGTCCGCTTGTTTAGTCCGCACCAGGATTCGTTTGTGTGCGTTCAGACCTGCACAAAAGGTCCGCACCAGCGTGGGAAACGAACTCTGGTCAACAATGCAGGTCTGAATACACCCTAAGATGAGCCGGAGTATCACCCCCCTAAACGTTCGCTGTAGTTTTAAACAGGAAACTTCTATTTACATAGCAAATTACACTATTCCAGCTTTTGGAAAGAAAATGTTTCAAGTTCGTCCGTGTACTTTTTTTTATTTATTTTTTATTTTTTTTCCCTTGTGGCTCTCCTGGGTTTTCGTATCACTTGGAAGAAAAGAATTTTGCAGCGCTGCTCAAACATTCCTTTGTATATTTTTAAAGCACACTCCAACCGTGGCGCTGGCTGCGGCTTGGTCGGAAAAAGTACATTTCTCCCAAAGGCCATTCCTCTGTGCTGCAGCAGTTATTTTCTCCCAGCTTGTTTGTTTACTTCCACCATCTTGAATTTCCTCAACAATCTCGCCCAGGCTACAAATGTTTAGATAAAAATGTGACTAAATCTCTGAGCTTTGTTGCAGTGATTTACCTTATCACACCGGGTGTGTTACAATAGCTTGGAATTTACCTAATTGGATGTGTTTGACTTCCTGATCTTATCTCCCATGGGTCAATTGTCTGTTTCCCCCCCCTCCTCAGACCCCTCAGCGATGGGCTTCATCATCTCGCCGTGGTCCCTCCTGCTCATGCCCTCAGGCAACATCTCCTTCACAGACGAGTATGTCACTCAGCAAGACCTGAGAGCCTTCACAGCCCCCGAAGTCCTGGAGGGGAGCATCCTGGCGTCTGTCTCCGACATCGAGAAGGTACAAAAACATTTTCCCACCAAGCGCTTTTGTGTTTAGTATTTCAGCGGCCATGTCAGAAGCCCAAACGCTTTGAGTAACAATTTGGCACCACAGACCTAGCATATTTCAAAGTTTTTTTTTTTTAATGTTGCTTCTTTGGTGAAATTCCCACAAAGCACTTTCACGTTTAATGACGCATAACGCAAGGGATACATTTCCACTCTTAAAAGGCCACACTATCAGCCTGGGAAGTTCAACAATGTCTTTTGGAAGAGACTGCCAAACGTAGTCTTACTGTGAGGTGTGCGTTGTTTATTTTGAACACACAGTTTACGAATATTTTTTCCTTGTCCGATAAAGCAGTGCATCAAAGCTCTTGACAGATCTTTGTGCATTCGCAACAGTTGACTGCAATGTTTTGTTTCGTTGTTGTTTTTTTCTAAACCACACCCCCTCTTTGAGAGCGTTTGCCTCCTGTAGAGGAGGCGAAAGCTTGTATAACTGCATTCCCGTCTGGCACAGTCCCGCAGACCTCAACACACTTTTTTGCTGCGTCAGTTTTCCACCACTGGTCCCGTCCTTCTCTGCTCGACCCTGGAGGCTTAAAAATCTAATCGCCCCAACCTCATTATCACTCATTCTGGGCTCAAGATCCAAGTTTTCCTCTCAATGCACCTTTCACTTTGCTGTTTTTATTAAATGTCAACATTTTCAGAACGTGTGCTTTAAATGTGTGCCCCGGCCTTGGAAAGTTATGTTGCATTTCTTGGCCATCGCAAAGTTATTCTTTCTTCCACCAAGACTAACATTGAGGGGAAGTAAATTTTCTTCCCAGCGCTGAGTAACAGGAGAAAGAAAGTGGGGGGAAAAAATGTCCTCCATTTCCGTTTTGGGAATCCTGTCCTTCCAAAATAGCAAGAATGTAACGTCTTACAGCTTTATTTAGATTTTTATGACTTGAGCTAACGTGTTTTGTACTGGATCTGTACATTCCTCATTGTTGTATGATCTTTGTTGTCCATTGTTAATCTATTCTCTTGCGCAGATGCACATGTACTCTTTGGGGATGACCCTCTACTGGGGCGCAGACTACGAGATACCCCAAAGCCAGGTGAATCAAGGCTGCTTGACACGCGTAGCTTCCTCCTCAGCTTGTGTCGTAACTACTGCGTCTTGACTTTGTGTCTCCATGTAGCCCATGAAGTTGGGGGAACACCTAAACAGCCTGCTCCTCAACATGTGTGACGACGTCACACTGAGCCGAATGTCGCTGCGCACGGTGCTGGACATCTGCAGCGAACACATTCGAAACTCCACTTGTGACCCTCCGTTTTCGTATGTCAGAAAGCTGGTCCGCTTGGTGCTTGGTAGCCTTTCTCAGGTATGTTATTTGCCTACAATCACTATCACTTAATTTTAGGTGTTCATCTCAATATTTTTTTTGTTAAAGCCACACATGGTTGAACAAAATGGTTGTTAAAAGCGAATTTCAGAAAGTTTGGGGGGGGAAGAATCTGCTGAATATTAAATATCCAATTCAAACTTGCCCCTATGTTGAGATACTGATATCTACAATATGTATAGTGGTGTTCAAGTTTAGAGGCACCTTTTGTAAAAACTAGGTTGGACAGAAATTAGTTCAGTAGTTTAGAAATAATCTTAGCATTTAGCTAAATTGTTGTGATTTCCAACAACACATTTCTAGTTCTATTTTTCAAAATTCCTTATGTTGTCTAATGGGTACATTTCGGAAAAGCATCACTGTGTCCTTTTTCTAAGTAAACACTCAAAGATGAGCAACACATTTATATACTCTTTCTCTCTGCCTCAGCTGGATGGTCTGCTGACTGACAGAGAGTCTCTTCCCGAGCGGAGTAAGGAAATTCGGGAAAGGCTGAGGGGGAAAGGCTTGCCTTCAGGTAACGTGAACACAGATAAAGAAAAAAATGAAAGAGCAGTTTGCTCAGAGGCTCTGTTATCCTAATGTTGATTGATCTTTGTTTTAATTAACCACTTTCATTAATAGCCCAAATATATTGACAAATCGCTTTAACTGGTGTTGTTACAATCTAATAAGGTTAGTTGTATTCGGTGTCATTATGTAATTTGAAACAGAGGCTTCATTGGAATGAATAAAAATGTTACATTGGACTTTTGCCAGTTGCCTGCTCATTTTCCACATGAACTGAGTGCGAGTTAGTCGAGGAACGTCCAGAATCAGGCTTCGATTTCGGAAAGTATGACCAAATCCTCCCAGTGGTTTTCTGAGAACATGTTTCCAGACCCACGGAAAAGGGAGAAGGAGCGTGCAAACATGGCCGCCGTCCCGATTATGTAAGTGTGGCATGGCATTGATTAGAGATGCATATTTTGAACAGCCCCAAAGCCACTGCTGCTCTGCTGTTTGTGTCCGAGTTCTGTTTCTGTGAATGAACAGCAGGCAGCCTCAGGGGGGGGAAAAAAAAGCCTCTTTTAGTTCTTAAGTGTCTTTCTTCTCCTGGAGCAACTTCCCCTTCTTTACATGAATCACTGTTTACAATGTTGTTGATTGACCTTAACAATAAATTTGATTCTGCTTTGGGGCCTTTTTTAACTTTCTTGTTGTTGGAAAGACCACACTTTCTAACAACTTATAAAAATTGCCATCTGTTGTCCATCTCAACAACATGGACATGAAGTTAACTCTTACAGTAAAACTAAAATTTCGTAAAACTGATGGACTTAGAGGTCCGCCGGTACTTGACCTTGATGCAAACCAGCTTCCGTCAGTGCTTCATCCGTATTTTTTATTTTTATTTTTTATTTTTTATTTTTTGTTTTTGTTTTGTTTTTTTTAAGTTTCTCGTCATTTGTGAGAAAAATGGGCGTCCATTAGTGACTGACTGACAGTCCATCAATACTGACAGAATGCCTACATATGGTCAGAAGAAAAAAAAAAAAAAAAGTCCAAAGAAAAACTAGTTAATCCTTGGGATGCTCACTAAGCTAAAATCGCTCATTGATGACCTTAACCTTTTCTGCAACTCGATTTTTACCGCAAATAAAGCAAGCTTCAGTACATTCAACTGTGGAGGTTCCACCCTAACCCTTTTCATCTGCTGTAATATCTGTAATGAATATGTGATTGTGAGTATTTTAAGTTTTCTTTTAACTTTTCCTTTGATATCTTTCTAGGAAGGAGTGCAGCCCCCAGGGTGCTGGAGCGGTACCGGGCTAGAACTCAGGAGCAGAGCTCTCTCAACCGGGGCCTCAGTCGCTCCATGGGATCCCTGTCGGTGCAAGAAATCATGAGGGGCGACGAAGGGGCTGCCCTCCAGTATCCTCACTGTGACTATCACCCCAACTCGGAATGTCCGGGTGAAATGTGCCCCATGCTCTTCTCACTCCAGAACCAGCACTCCTACCCATACCTGCACCCCCTTCACCCCCAGCAAAAAGGCCGACCCGTGGAACTGGACCGCAGGTCTTTACCATTCAACAGCACAGACCTGAGGGCAGCCCAGACCAGGAAGTCCTGGGCCTCCTCCGTGGACTTGGCCTGCATCGATCCCGAGGCTCTTCGTTTCGGAGCTTTGGAGGACGCGCGCCGAGGCAGCAACGCGTTAAGCACACAAACTATCGGCAGGATCAAAGCGCCATTCAGCGCTTCAAGAGAGAGGGACTCTCGCTACTTTGAATTTGGTGGGCTAAAGAGCCGGAACGCGCTTCACTTCTCTTCCACGTCAATCGGCTCGGGTCTGCCCGGCGCATATGACCGCATCAAGGAGCGGCAGAGGAAGCTACAGATGTTGCGACAAGCGGTGGATGGTGAGTCTATGGAGTTTGTAGTCAGTCTGTTATTTGTGATAACACTGATCACTATTTCTTAAACAGATTCAAACTGATTTTTTTTTCTTTTGTCCACAATTGAAACACCTGTGTCCTTGCTTATAGTTGGTCCACTACAGCTCGACTTTAGAGGTCCAACAGTACACAGAACTTCTGTGCTCATATAAGATACATTATCTGAAAACACTTTCCTTGTTTTGAAAGTTAAAATTAGTCAAGGGACATTATCTGAGCCCTTATTTTTCACAGTAATGAAGATGCAGTGTTGAACAAATGAAATGAAGATGATGAATGGAAGTTTCACCCGCTCCTCATGTGCACTTAGCATACGTTTACCCTCTGAGCTCTAAGATCAGGTCGTTCCCGTGTTCAATGTTGGATCGTGACGCAAATGACATGGACAGCCTGTAACAATACAAGATTGTTGTCATCATCACAAATACACCCACTTAATAGAGCCCTATTGTGCATGTCACACCACACTCACAATAAAACGGAAATGTTGCTCAATTTGAAAGAAATCGTTTCATTAACAGAAATCTTGCCGGTTAATAATGTGACGCATGCAGGTCTGATCATGTTAGATTGCGTTTTACTTTAAAAGATTGCGCCACCTGGCATACGGGATGCTCACTGTACTTACCTGTGTATTGTGAAAAAGCCTTGGCCAGTCACTAGATTTGTTGCTACTTCCTTGGTCATGTAGGGTAATGAGTCATGATTAGAAATGTGTAATACATTTAAGGCTTGGCTTTGGCCTTCCTGTGTGGAATTGCATTGCATTGCTATTCCCCTCAATGATGGGCAAAAGGTGAGGGATATCCTGAACTGGTTGCCAGCTAATCACAGGGCACATAGTTAATGTGGGAGAAAGCATGAATGTGCAGAGAAAAACAATAGGGCACATAAACATTAATATACATTCACAAATTTCGCACTCAAAACTATATATATCAAAATTACTACAGATATTGTACTTGGTATCGACGAGTACTAAACAGTCAATACCCTGGCCTTACTGATATCAGTTCCCAAAATATAAGGTTCCGCTGTTTTGTGTTGCCAATATCAAAACAATGGTTATAAAACAATAAAGCTTAGTGGTAGTCTAGACTTATGTAGAATGTCCAGTATCCAGATGTCTCACAGATGCTCTTTCGGTTGCGTTCATATGATGAAGAGCCCTCAAACTAAAACCATCCAGACTGGGCCATATATCACTTTCACCAGGCCATAAAAAAAAAAAAAAAAAAAAAAAAAAAATTGCGTGGCAGCACCAATGGAGAGGTGAAAATTACACCAGAGGGACGTCCATCTTTAACTCCCACATAAACATTTTTATTATTTTTTTTGACTGTTGGACGCAATGTTGAGTTTTTGTTTGAGTCACTTGCACGGAGCTCTCCAAATTGCTCCTTCTAATTACAGGCCTGCTTAATTCTAGCCTGCCGCGCTCCGTCATACATGTAGTGTGTCCTCACTGCTCCCTCCTTATGTTTCTTTTATCAACGCTGCATATTGTTGTGCATTACACAGACTGGACACCATCTTCACAAGCACAAACAGCTCAATTGTTGAACCAGGAGCGTTATGTTTTTTTGTTTTTTGTTTTTTCTGCTAGCATTTACTAAGAAGCTCTTTGTGAAGTCTCTGCTGGCCAGCTGCGCTGAGTCACATGTGGACAAAGAGGTCTGCTGCCCATTTGGAGATTTTATTCTTCTCTCTTTTCATAATAACATGAACGGCCTTCTTTGCTCCGCTTCCTTCTCCTCCTCCCTGTGCTTGGGCAGCTATTTTCGGTGCGCTTGAGCCGCAGAGCAGCGCTGTACTTTTCTTCTTCGACTGTGGCTTCTCCTCCTCCTCTACCACGGGTCGCATTTCCCTCTTTTCTCCTCTGTCCTTTTCCTCCTTTACACAGTGTTTTAATATGTTCAATAGGACGAGAGGAGTAATTGTTCGCTTATCTAGTATTAGCATTGAGGTGGCAAACACTTCTGATTGTCATTTTTATTGTGAATAGTATACAGTCAACACAACCAATTTGTCTTTTGTTTGTGTCCACCAACAGTGCAAGATTCAGGTAACTTCCTGTTTCGTTATCTCTCCATTCCATGTCACAGTCGGCGCCTGTGTCCCACAATTATCTGTATTTCAAGCAGATCGGGAAGCAATTTACCTGGTTGCTCTGACACATCTAATACTGTATATTAGGAACCATATGCAGTGGGGGAAAAAATCTATACCTGGTAGATTAAAACATCCTGCCAGGAATGATAAGTCAGAAGCTTATTCTCCATGTTTACACTTGTCATTTTAATTGTCCTTAATGAATGAATTGGGATGAACACAACACAATAATTTACTAGATGCTGCTTCTACCAATATCTTTAAGGCGGCCTAATGTGAGGGTACCTTCGAATGTGGCCTTCGTTTCAATGTCCTTCATCCCAAGATTCTTTGAACACCACTGCTCACCCTGAAATATATTTCGCTTTTGAACATCCCGTACCAGATATGTTATAACCTTGGTAATGCTAACCTCGCTTTGCAACACAAAAGGGCGACTGACAAATCTGGGATAGCTACTAAAAGCTGGACCGTTCCATTTTACAAGGGTTGACGTGGCTGTCAGGGGTGCCCTCCATTTTTTACTGCACGCACTTGTTCATTGCGTCCTGCTCGTAACCTTGAAATGTCGTATGTTGGTGACGTCATAAACTGAGGACCCACTGTACTCCATCACTTTGCAGAGCTCGCGTCATCCTGCACCAGATCAGCATTTAACATACAAAACAGTATAGTGACAAAGTGTTGTGTAAACTGTACCGCTTTGGGGAAAATGTGGCTTTTTTTTTGCTTTTTTTTTTTTTATTGGCCCACCAAATGCAACTAATATGATAAATGGATCGGGCCAGCTCAAATATGCTTTATTCCATCTTGTGTGGTGTGAATGGGGCTTTTGCAGGGGATGTGTCCCTTGGCTACTTCTTCATTTTCTTCCTCTCACTCCTCCTCTCTTGTTTCCTGCAGGAAAGTGATGGCGCAGCAGTGGTCAGTGCTCTCAGGTTTCACCCACATGCACAGTGCATGGAGTCTCTCTGTGAACATGTGTGTGGCTCGCTATGGACTAATTGTGTGCATGTGTGTGTGCATGCATGGGCATGTATATATACCTGGTTGCTTTCATCTTACCACCACATGCACGCTCCTCAACACAAGGTGTTCCAATCAGTAGATCCTGTTCCAAGCAAATCTGGAGCCTTTAATTGGAGTCATGTGTAGCGGATGAGGGAATTCCAAACGTTATTGGACTTTTCCTGCACTTGGCCAGCAGGTCACGTGGCTCAGAGCAGCGACTGGTCCATTTAAGATACAGAAGTCGTTATTAAGAATAATTAAGGTGTACCGGTACATGTTTTATATATGGTAGACTGCAATGCTTTCTAAGTCTGGGTACCTCCATACTGTTGTTACGGTAAGAGTTTAGTCGTTATTGTGGTGGTGGTGGTGGTGGTCTTTGGGTAAATGTTATAAGGGGTGACAATGGAGAGAGAGCTTGCCCATTTTTAATAATATGACAGTAAAGATTGGTCGAGTTGTTGTTTGAGGTTTTTTTTTTGTCCTTGTCAGTGGGATTTAAAGTATCACTCAGAGAAGAATTGAAGTTAAAAAAAACAAAAAAACAAAAAAAACCTGAGCAATGACTTGGGAACGCCATGCATTTAAGTTATGTGAGCCCTGAGTGATACTCAGGAGCAGGACTTTCAAGTTTGGACAAACTAACTCATCAGAGTTGTGTTTGTTTCACTTGTTTCTCATGTACAGTATTTGCACTACATGTTCAGCCGGTGGGGCAAGACAATCGCATGACAGGCATGCATGCTTAAGCGTCTCAGCTATTTTTATTGTTTACCAACACAATGACGAGCAACCTCAACTACCATGAGCAGGATTTTTTGTTTTTGTTTTAACACACCAAGCACTGTCTCGAAAAAGTGTGGGGGGAAAAAAAGCCAAATAATGAACAATACGAGTGTCCCATCCATGATGCCGATTAAACTCAATAATTTTTCCTCTCTCAGAACCAAGTCTCACCCACCATCGGCACCACAGTGATTACAGTTCCTCCAGTGAAAGCCCGTCAGTTGCCTCCTCTGATCCCGACTACAGGCAAGGTAAACAACCCTGATGTTTAAAATGGAATGCCCTTGTTGCTTTCTGAATATTGTTTGATCAAATGTTGATGTAGGTTAGCACAGTCTGGGCACACGGAGTGTTTTCATTTACCTCTTAACTTCCTCTTGTCATTCGCAGGGAAAAAAATGGCCGAACCGAGACGATTTGGCTCTCAGCTGGCGCTCTCCTCGGAAAACGACTCCCTGTCTGTGACCAGTCACAACATGCAGAGGCACAGGTAAAATGAAACTCTGACTTGGAATGCCCGAGAAATAATGAAGAAAATTATACCACAAAAAAAGTCAAGACATTTAGCAAAAAAAAAAAAAAGGCAGCAAGGAGAACTTTTTCCGCTTGTGTAAACATTTTTGAATTGCCAACAAAAGGCGTTGCAACATATTGTATATTGAGCAATGCCGTTTTGGAGCTTCCGGATGATCTCAGGGATGACTTGCTGCCAGTCAAAAGTTGGAGTCATGCCATGTCACCTGCGATAAAACTCCCTGCAACTCTGGAGCTGTTTTTTTTTTTTTTAGAGCAACATAATAATAAATATACTTGAGACACAGACTGTTTCAAATAAAAGCTTGATGGACAGTCAACGGCTTGCTATATCTGGAGCACCAGATTTGAAAAAAATAAAATAAAATAGCGATGAGGTTTTTTTTTTTTTTTTTTTTTTTCAATTGTGTCCTATTGCCAGGTTAAATCCGATAATAATAATAATAATAATAACCACTGTGAACTTCAACGCCGTAATATGACTTTGATTTCAGAAGCATATTTTCCCCGAGAATGGCATTTGAATTCCAAATTGTATGTTGTCACCATATGTTAAGCCATCATGTCCACTGTCCTTGTGTAAGGATTTTTCCACCTGTACTACTGCAATCCCTCTGTGGGGGCTGGTAAGTGGTGGCAGATAAGAGTGCACGCACACACACACAGCGGGTTTCGCACAGCAGGGTCAGCCCCCATGCTTGGCCAGTGAGGTCATCGGATGTAGCGTCCACATTGAACCAGCCTCTATCTCTCTCTAATCTACGGGTATTACAGAGTAGGGCTGCCTGCTGCTTGCAGGAAAACAATGTTTTCAATTTGTTACACAGCACAGCATTCCCAGACACTTTGAAAGTACACATTCTGTATTTTTTTTTAATTCTCACATTTCAATGTGTTCTATAGTTCAGCTTACTATTCTTAGCAGCCATAAAATTTGAGTTGTTTTTTAGTTTTTCCAGTTTTACTTTTATACTAGCAGCATAAAGTCTGAACAATCCAGTATATCTGGGGTATTAAACTCATATTCGTCGTCGGACACATTGTAGCTATGGTTTCCCTCAGAGACCCGTTACTGTGAAACCATGTACTGTGAATGTTTCAATGCCTCATCAGATTGCATATGCGCAATGATTTGTTAGCTAACTAGTTTTGAAACCAGCAGTCAAGGGTAATAGTTTGTTGAACTATAGTTCAAGTTGCTGTTAGAATTAGTAACAAAAAATGCTTGCAATATCTCAATGCTGTTATTATTTACATATGGCAATTCTTTGAAAAGATACTAGCAACAATCATTGAAGGTGACTGACATGATATACTTTTGAGGGCTGCAGGTCTTGAGATTGACTCCTGTGCCGTTTTTGCAAAATGTTGTAATATATAAATTTTTACATATTATTTGAACCCATGTTAGTTGGAACTTTGCAATAGATGATAAGAACTCAACATCTGCAGAATTCTATACAAATCATACCGCATTATGGGCAGTTTGCCTATGATTTGTGTTATTTTCACTTAAATGTGTAATATCAGCGTGAATATTCAATATTCCCCTCCTTGTAGGCAGTATGAAGGAGCAGCTGATGAAGGTTTGGCTGGAGCTGAGCTGCTCCTCCAGAAGCAGGAGGAGGAGGTGCAGCGTCTGCAGGCACACCTGGCCAACAGGTTGTCCCGGGCCAACATCTACACCTTCGATGACCCCTTGGCTCCTTCGCGCACGTCCTTGCTCGACCTCCAGGACCCGCTGTATACATCCCCAATGCCGCTCCGTAAAGCAAAGGTCCTTGTTCTCATCCTGAAGCATTATTTTGGCTAAATACAAAGTGCTGACAGCGACATAATTCACAGTAGCCTCTGGTGATAATTGCAGCTATGTGTCATGTTTTGGGTGAAGTCTTACTTATACCACTAATTCGATTAACTGTCATTCAAGGAGAAAATGTGCACACTGTTGGCTGCAAACTCTGGCCATTACCTCATTCTTTTCCTCGGGATAAATAGCAGACAGCAGTGTCTTATGGCGCCGCCCACGTGCGATAGCGAAACTCACATTTTTCAAGTATTTGTCACCCATGTCTCGGATTTAATTGAAGTGAATAGTGTTGTGAATCGAAATCGAATCAATACCCAGCCCTACCCGTGATGTTCCATGTTTAATAGAAGAGAGCTGTTATTGTAATTTGAATTTATTTTGTTTTAGTTAATGTATTTGTTTATTACTTTTTTACGCCTCTACAGCTGTTCCATGGACCAGAGTTTGTGAAGATGGCCAGTGAGCCCAGCGTCGCTCTCAACGTTCCCTCTTCCATAATGGTGAGAATGGATCTTGATGGTGTTGAAACAGACACTTATTTTATCCAGTGAAGAATTCATCATATTTGTCATAGAAGCGTAAGGGTGAGGAAGTGCAGAGGAAGGTGAGCGTGGTGCTGCTGAGCGGCCAGAAGCTGGAGCTGAGCTGTGACGTCAAGGCCTCGTGTAAAGACGCGCTGGATATGGTGATCGCCCATGTGGGCCTGGTAGAACGCCATCTCTTTGGCCTAGCTTACCTCACAGGTAGTACACGATTTCTGTGTACACTGTTGGGAAAAATGCATCCATTACCTACCTTTGTTGAAATCTCCCTCACTCTACACAGAAAATGAGTTTTTCTTTGTTAATCCTGATGCCAAGCTGTCCAAAGTGGCACCTGAGACTTGGAAGAAGAAGTCAGACGTGCCTTTTAACCTTTTCCTACGCATCAAGTTTTTCCTTGATGACGTCAACCTAATTCAGTGAGTTTGTATGAACCAAGGCTTCTTTTTTTTTTTTTTTTTTTTTTTTTGGGAAAGCTGTAAAATCATGGGATTTGTTGTCTTTCCCTGGATAACAGACATGCTATGACCAAACATCAATACTATCTACAGCTGAGGAAGGACATCCTGGACGAAAGGATGCGTTGCGACATGGAAAATGCCATCTTGTTGGCCTCCATAGGGCTGCAGGCAGAGTTTGGCGACTACCAACCTGAGGTACTCAATAACATGCATCACAAGTTTTTAGGTTTGGGTTAGGACAAAAAAGGTTAGGATTACAGTACATTAGAATCTTATCTTTAAGATGACGTTTAAAGGAAAATTCAAGTAAAAAAACATTATTTGGAATAAAATGTGTCTCCACTAGTCTAAACACAGTATTCTGATTAATATTGCGGTGAGGGAATAAGAATTGAGGCAGGGCAAGGCAGCCCTGCACAACACATTTTATACACGAGGTAACTCAATAAACTTCACATAATTACAACATTTAAAAGCATTTAAAATAATTCTTTTAAAAGTACAGTAAAGAAAGTAGCTTACTAAAATTGCAAAGATTGCTTCCTAAAATTCCTAAAAGAACTTGAATTAAGTTTGTTTCTATAAGTTTTGCTTGCTCAGAAAAGATTCCCTTTTAACCTGTTAAACTAAAAATTGTAACTGTCTGGGCAGCAGCTCCACGGGAAGTCGTACTTCCGAGCTGAACACTACCTTCCTGTGTCAGTTTTGGACAAGATAGACCAGGCGACCATCAAGGAGGAGCTGCCAAAACTACACAGGAACTACTACGGAGCATCTGAGGCGGAGGCGGAGTTTGAGTTCCTCAAGGTCAGTTTAAAGCAAAACATGTCAATTCAGTGGAACTTCAAAAGCCAAATGCTGGTTGACCTCTGAATAGTTTCCCATATGAAAGAATGTACGTTTGTAACGTGAAATTTTTACATTCACATTTTGCAAGTATAAAAACAAGATAACCAAACACAGTGATTCACAGAGTGAATGATACTTGCCCACCTTTTATTGCTCTATTTTTTTGGGGCGTATTTAAAGGTGAGTCAAAGGCTGGCCGAATACGGAGTCCATTTCCATCGTGTGCTCCCTGAGAAGAGGTCCCAGACCGGCATCATGCTGGGCGTCTTCTCCAAGGGGGTTCTCATCTTTGAGGTCCTGAATGGAAATCGAACCCCAGTGCTAAGGTTCCCCTGGCGGGAGACAAAGAAGATTTCGTTCACAGTGAGAGCATTGTACCCGTTTTGAGTCTAACCTTAACCTTTTCGTCCTAAATGTAACTTGACCCATTTGGTTCTAACTTAATGCTAAACCTTTTGCTCATTCTTCAGAAAAAGAGGATTTGCCTTCAAAACACATCTGATGGAATCAAACACGTGTTCCAGACAGACAGTAGCAACACATGTCAATATCTGCTCGAGCTCTGCTCTGACCATCACAAGTTTCACCAGCAGATGAGGGCTCTCCAAAGCAACCAAGAGCTCCAAGACTTGGGTAGAAAGAATGCAACTTTTTTTTTTCTTTCTATGCTTTTTAAATAAAACAGTATTATTTCTTCATTCAGTAATGTATCCTTTTTCTAGTGAACAGCCCCCTGACTGGCTTGCAGTATTCCACGGATCGTCAGGGCGCGGTAAGCAGAGCATTGAGCTCAGGCAGCCTGGCCCCAGCCCTGTCCACGCAGTCCAACCCAGAGCACCTGAAGAGGATCTCCTACTCGGAGGCGGCACTCAATAAGGCACCGTCTGGCTCACTCTTGATCCAGGAACAGCTTAACTTTCCAGGATTCCATCCAGTGAAGGTGCACCCTACTCCGCGGGCCATGAGCCGCTCCCTTCACAACCTCGGGCAGGTACCGGCGGCATCTGAGCAGAGCATGGTGGAACTGTATAGCGGGGGCCTGGCTCGGATACTACCCAGCCAGCACGCCAGTTCAGACACGGACTCGCTCTCGCACAAGACCAACACGTGAGTTTGAGTGAGGCTGATTTGTTTGTCGCCACTCGGTGGCAGCAGAAACAAGCACTTGACAAGGTCAACTGTAGCATGGCAAAAATACTCACACACTGTACTTGAGTGGCGGTACAAATACTTGTGTAAAAAAAGACTTGTTGAATTAGAAGGACTGATTGAACTTTGAAATAGACAAAAGTAAAACTTGTAGAAAATACAAAACCCATTTTGATAACGAAAAAATACTTCACCCAAACAGATTCTTCATTTAGTTTTGCTAATGTTGTGAACTGACAAAAAAAAAGTGAAATAACACCGGAAGCTACTGGTTTTAGGTTTGTACAAAACATAATACATTCGCCAAAAATTATTTGTATAACTGACAGCATCAAACAATTTTCTTAAATAAGGCCATGAATTGGGAACATCTTGCTTTTCCGAATCTGTCGTCATCCAAGTTCCCTGATTCGTATTCCTCCATGCTGCTGCTCTTCTTTTGTTTTTATTATTTTTATTTTCCCCATGAGACCCTCAAGATCTCAAGCAATCAAGATTCTGACTGTGCTTGACTTAACCTCTTAAAAAAAAAAAAAACATTTTTTATTATCATTTCTCCTCTAATGTTGAAAAAAGTAACCAACCTATTTTAATAAAGAAAGATACCTGTTTTCAAATGTAGGCTTGGCAGTTGGCACACCATGATCAATATTAAATGATATTCTTAAATAAGTTCAAACTGAATGTTCTAAACAAAAGTTTCCATGCCCAAGGGTGTCACACCAAAATCTGATGCCCCCCAAAAAGTCTTCCCATTTTTTTCCCCCTCAGCTCGACAACCATGTCCAGACTCGTTATCCTGATAATCAGCCCCTTGTTACTTCATGAAGAAAAACAAACCCTTGAAATTTTGTATTACTAATTTTTCAAGGTGCCATTGTGTAATAGCTTGCGTATATCTTAGTCTGATTATTTGGCCTGTGTATCATAGCAGCTGGTTCCATTTATCACATCTCATTAGCTTTAGCCAATGGGTATTAACCTCGTCAAAGCTGCATCTGTTCCATTGGAATGCATGACATTCAAAGACATTCGAAATCAGACAATTAATATTCCGATTTTACATTTCTCTAAACAGACCAGCGTGGAGTCACTTTCAGTCCAAAAGAGAATCAGACTCCTCTTCCATAGAAGATGCGGGCCAGGCTTATGTGATGGGTAAGTGACCAGGATAAATAGCACTTCATTTATATAGCACTTTTCCACCTTACAAGGCTCTCAAAGCGCTTTACATTTTTGACTACCCATTCACCTACTGATGATGCACCATCGGGAGCAATCGGGGGTTCAGTATCTTCCTCTAGGATAATTCGATGTGGTCACAATGGCATGGGATTGAACCCACAACCTCTATGTTGGGGAAACAACCACCATACCACTGAGCCATGCCGCCCAGACCATGGAGGCTATGCAAAGTTGTTTTTCACGGACAGTCTCAAGGACTCATTTTTCTGTCTTTGTTTTTTTAGGGGTCAGTATGCACAACTCCTCAGGAGTACCCTCCACCCCAACCTCTGCTAATGGTATGTTTTAGTTCTGTCGAGATGCCTTTCCTTTGTCTTATCATTGTTAATTAGAACTCTGAACACCTTCCACAAATACACCTGCTATTCCCATCAGAAAAAGTGTAGTAACTGTTATCTTAACATTAGAAAGTTAATTGCTGAGCCTTTTTGAACTATGCCGCTAACCAAAACAGCAGCAACTAAAAGCTCTTGATGATTTTAAGTGTGGAGAATTGAGGTAGAAACTGACATGTTGCACCGCAATGTTCTGTGCATCATAAAGCAAACTTTATATTTCCATAAACACAACACATATATTGTTTTTCATTGACAGATTCCCTGAAGAAAAAAGTCAACGCTTTGCCATCTCCAGAGAGACAAATCACATCTGTAAGATTGAAGAAAGATGCAAAATATGGCCTCGGTAAAGACTTGTTTTTGTTTTGTTTTTTTCCCCTCACATGCTTGAAGTGGCGTGTATGTGTAGGCTTACATTCACCTTGGTCGAGGCAGCGTGGATTTACTTCCTACTCGGTCACGGTGTTAATATGAGTGCGTTTGGTTTTCTGTCTCCACCTTTTGCCCGAAGCCATAGGTTCCAGCTGTGTGACCCTAAACAGGATAAGCAGCATAGAAAATGGATGGGTGGATAATTTTGTGTGTTCTTGTCATCGTGTGCAGGGTTCCAGGTGACGGGTGCGGAGAACACTGGTCACAACGAAATAGGTACCATGATCAGCTCGGTCACGCCTGGGGGTCCCGCTGATGTTAATGGTTACCTCAAACCTGGTAGGCCCACCTAATTTATCACTGTTCTAAAATCTCTGCAATTGTGGTTAGTTTCATCATACTTAATGTGTACATGTCATCACAGGAGATCGCCTGATCGCTGTCAACGACCTGAACCTGGAAGGGCTCTCTCACGCTGCCACCATTGAAGTGCTCCAAAATGCTCCGGATGATGTCATGCTGGTGGTTTCGCAGCCCAAAGAGAGACTCTACAAAGGTGACATTTCAGTTGTGATGTTCGCATAAGATCATCATTAATAATAAATAATCAGAGAACTAGCGGTTATGAGCTATGGGATTAAATGGGGTTCCATTCCATTTTGGTTTAAATCAGGGGTGGCAACTTATGGCCTTTGTTTGACATTTCTTCTTTTTTTCAAAACTTTTCCTCTATTTCCTGTAGTGTAACACTCTTATTCATTATTTTTTCAGAGTCTTCATCTGGCTCTTCTCCAACCAAGACCACATCTACTCTGGCAGCACTCAAGTCCGCTCAGCATGAACTGGAAGTTCCTTTAACTGATCACACGGGAACAGTGAGCACCAGCTCTACGGCCCCCCGGCACCCGCCTTCACCCACCTTCCCGGCCCGGCTCATTTCGCAACCCTCTGAAGACAGGATGAGCAACATTCCAAGCATTGTCCTGCCCACTTCGAGCCAAGTCCATCAGTGCCTGGAAAGGGCAACTACCTCACTTGAATCCCCAAATTTATCCTTGGATCCCCTGCCACCGGCATTGCCTCCCAAGACCCGGAAGACAAAACTCTTAGAAGCTCCAAAACTTTCAGAGTATTCCGACGGTGGGGATTCTGACCTGGATGAGGAGAGTCACTCTAAAAGTCAGGAAAAACTAATGGTCAATAAGGTATTCTGCTTTTTGTTGATTAGCGCCTTGTAGGAATGTGCAGAATAATCCATTGATTGATTGAAGAGCTGTTTGGCGTTCAATGTTGCTTAATCACTTGTTAGCATAGGGGCTGGTGATTGGTTCTGCTAGTTTGTGTTTAAAGAAGCACAACAGGACTGAACGATAATATCTATTTTTAGGCTAATGTTGCTTTACATGTCCATCCCTTGTGTTTTGATACATCAAAACAAACTGTATGTGGCATCAACACTGAATGATACGATGCCACATAGTGAATTCTTTCTCTGCCTGCCCTCACTAAGCTGTTTATAACCAGTGCCTCTCATTGCATTTCAAATGCCAATGCGAGGTCATTTTGTTACAAACTGCATGCAATCCTCCCCCATCACCATCAACACAACTTCCACCTCTCCTCCTGCATGTCCCAGCTTGCGCTAATTCACCGTCATGCCCTCTTCTTCTTCTTGTTTTCGCAGGACTACCGCAGAGAACATTTAAATGGTAATGCCTCAGGTGTCAGTAGCCTCCGGCCCGGAGAGTTATTTGACATTGAGCTGTCGAAAAAAGACAGCAGCCTGGGCATAAGTGTCACGGTACTGTTCGGCAAGGTTTTCACAATCTCTTTCTTAAGCCCCATCCCTCACCACTGATAAATTGATGGTGTTCTTTGCCGGGTTTTGCCTTGCTTTCATGTAGGTGTATCTGGTCCGATCTGACGCTTTTTGGGAATCTTGTTTGTTGTCACTTAACCTGCATGCTACATTAATTTATTTTGTACTACAGTAACACAAATTTTGAATGTAAATATAGTAGCTTTAACATTTGTTTATTAATATTTTAACGATTAGTCTGGACTCATTTCTGTATTAACACAGTTAATTTCTTACAGCACTGTATTTGTATCCACAATACAGTATACCAACATAATACACTTTAAACTACTGAAGCACACATCACACAATGGTAGCAGAATAGAAATGATGCACATTTTCAACAGTAATTTTGATTCATTTTGTAGTGAGTAGCACCATAGACCAGATTTTACACTACACTATAATTACTTTTTAACAATTGCTAAACAAATAATGAACAAATTATTACTGTTTTATAAACATGTGTACAGTATATCCTCAACTTGTGTCCTCCGCTCGGTTATTTGCCTTGTCTATATCACCAAATGGAGTCAGTAATTATACCCTCATCTCGAATGAATGTCTCCATGTGTCACTCAGTTAAATATAACTTGTGGTAGGTACATCGAACTAGCTGTAATTATCTTTACTACAAGCCACCAAGTGGTACAGTTCAGTACGCTGATTTGGTTTTAATTTTTCTTTTTCTTTTTTCTTTTTTTTTCTTTTTTTTGAAGATACGTAGAAGCTATAGGTTGAAAATTAACAGATCACTTAGGGTATGAAAACCAGATGGAGGTATCGCATGGTCTCATTGCTGTGCAGCAGTACACACTTGAATAGACTTCGCCATAGCGCGCTTATCTCCTTTACCTATGATTAGAAACATAATGTTATGGAAACTTTGAAGATAATTTTACTTATGCTTTCACGTGATCTGGACGAGATGGATACTTTATCTCATTGGGGAAATTCAAAACCTTTAATACAATAAATATAAATAAATATCTATTTACCCGTCATACAGCGTTTCAAATTTTATAAGTGGCGTACAATGAAATAGTTTGCACAGCCGCCTAAGAATGTGGCCCAAGAAAGCATGTGCAGTTAATGCCGTACTTAATGTTTTTGTATTTTACTTTGTGTTCCATTTTACGTATAAAACTTGCCACTGTAGGAACGGAACTGAGGACCCTTTGCACTAAATTAAATAATAAATGTGAGGCAAGTACACATACTTTTCCATTGCAGCACCGAGGTAACAATCCTACGTCGACCAAACAATGATGGAAGTGTATTTTGCTCCACCGTTGCTTCGTTACTGGTACAGAAAATTGACTTTTTGAGGGAATATGGTAAAAAAAAATTCCCCGCTTTTTGATTGGCAAATTAATCCACTTGTGATTAATTAATCTTGCATGCCAAAAAAATGTTGTATTAAATCCGTCGTATCGGTTTGGTGATATAATTTTATTACTTGTAGTTGAGTAAAATTCCACACACCCATCAAACCCCCAGCAAAAATATCACCAGCATCTATTAGACTTTGTTTTAATTATGCTGTCCTTTCATTCTGTAGGGTGGAGTGAACACCACCATTCAGCATGGCGGCATCTACGTGAAGGCCATTATTCCAAAAGGAGCTGCAGAGCTTGATGGAAGGATACATCGAGGTATATGCAGAATTGCAGGTGTTGAAAATTGTCGTGGATGAAAGAATTAAAATCAATGATCAGTGGTTAATTAAAATGTTAGAAAATGGATAGATGGAAGGTGCCCTGTCCTACATGTAAACACTCTGATTTTCGATGGCGTTCTCAGGGGACCGTGTGGTGGCTGTCAACGGAAAGTCACTAGAGGGCGCCTCTCACCAGCAGGCGGTCGACGCTCTCAGAGACACGGGGCAGGTGAGTGACCATACCGGTTGGCATTCAGCTGGTTGGTAACCACAAGCACTGTCCTCTATTTTAATTGACCTCATGGAATGCATAAAGTGTCTGTCATTCTTTCAATCTTATCAGACGGTTAAGTTGTTACTGGAGAGGGGTCAACCACCCACAGAAAGGATCCACGCACCCCTCACTCCTCAATGCACACCGCTGCACTCCACCAACAGCAGCCTTCGAGAGCCGAGCAAGAGTAAAGCAAGGCCACGGGAGCTCAAAGACAAACCAGAGTACAGCTTTTTAACGCCAGGTGAAGAAGCAACATCACACACAATTAGAATAGAATAAAAGGGCTGCACGATATTGGGAAAACATACAATTTGCGATATAGTTGTTGAATATTGCGTTATCGATATTATTGCGATATTTAACATGTACCTAAAGAAATAAGATTTGTATTATCTAATGAAAGTAACATTTTCATCATGTGGCAAAATAAGCCACGGGGCCATAGAATGGAGTCTAAAGGTTAAACTCAGGATGTCGGTTTACTTGCAGTTAGTTTGGATGTGAATAATTTGGAAAACATCCCTCGTTGGATTAATAATAATGTCATAGAAATAATGAGTTCTAGGGTGAAACTGGCTTTTAATTAATTATTTACTGTTTACTGAACAGCTAATGTTTCAACTTGCATTCTTTACGCTCAGAATTATTGCTATTTTTTCTTTTTTTAATCAGCTCATTTTGAAATGTTTTTCCATGTATTTATTTAAATTCCAGCCATGTTTGTCTTACAAAACAAGTCTATTTTACTATTTAAAGGTTTGGTTCATTTATTTTCTTGAGCTTTTGCAATCTAATGTTATTTAATTTAATGTTATACCAGACAATGTATTTGAGGTGCTCCTGGTGAAGAACGCCTCAGGACTGGGCTTCAGCTTCAGTCGGGAGGAGTACGTGCCAGACGAGGCTCCGGCCTCCAGTATGGTTCGCGTGAAGAAGCTGTTTCCTGGGCAGCCGGCTGCCGAGAGCGGCCGCATCAATGTGGGCGACGTCATCATGCGCGTCAATCAAACGCCCCTCAAGGGACTCTCGCAACATGTATGACGACTTTCCAGTTTCTTTCTTGATGGTTGGTTCAAAAAAAGTGTCTTAATTGTATGTGTGTTTTGGGTTTAGGAGGTAATATCAGCCTTGCGAGGAACTGGACAGGAAGTAAGGTTACGCCTGTGTAGACCGGAACGGGGCGTTCTTCCAGAGTTGGACACCTCCATTGTGGTGAGAATCACCAACAAGTGCTATTTTGTATAACTGATTAGACTGTTAAAAAAACACTAAGATATCAGCAAGTACTGATATCTGATGTTAGTATAACAATACTTAACCTTTTAATGATGCAATACATCACAATATTGATATTATGTCCCACCTTTTTTTTTCTTCTTCTTCTTTGGACCTGTGCACCACCCGAAGTGTTCTTTGTATAATCCTGTTAAATAACTAGCAAGATGCAATTAGAACAACATTTGTTTCTTCTCAGACACCCAACCCATCACCCCGTAAAGAGCCGCTCACACCAGCCAAGCTAGACCTCGGCAGGACCAAATCTTGCCCTCCACAAGATGACAGGAGTCAGAGCAGCGTGGAAGAAGCATTGGATAGACTGCGACTCAAATCCGGTGGCAGCACCGAAGATATCCAGGTGATGTCGCGTCGTAAGAACTCTGGCAACGTGGAGGACATCCTGGATAGGCTGCAAGTCAAGAGCCCTGGCCGACGCAACAGCTACAGTGACAGCACGGATGGCGACGACGAAGTCGAGGAGGCGTTCAGCCCGAGCGCCCTGGAGCACAGTGGGCAGACGTGGGAGCTCAGCGTCTACCAGACCCCGAGCAGCAGCTTGGGACTCGGATCCTATGGCAGCAGCCATCAGCTGGACGACAGCGTCCAGTCTGCTTTCTTCTCGCCGCAAATGGCCATGACCAGACTGGAACAAAGCAAGAGGTAACTGCTTGAAATCACTAATGCCGGCCCCAACGCCAACATTTAAAAGATTTGGTACTTACATTGTGGTGTTGGAACAGGAATCAAGAGTCCTCCCTCCATCTGGGGTCCTCTCATTCAGCTCCAAGTCCAGATCCCCTTCCTCCCCCTCTACCCATGCCTTTAAACCTCTCTATGCCCACAAATGGTACAGCGATGGACATGGACGAACTTTTCCCGGTAAGGCCCCGAAAAAAATTATGCTGTTTTAAGGATGCTTACACACTAGAGGCCTTGTTTAACCACTGAAACACAGTAAAACTACTAAGCCTTTTGTGATGCCTGAAATGAGACATAATATCCTTTTCTATGACGCTAAGGGAAAAGTTAAACTCTATGCAGCCTTACCTACTTTCGGGCTTTCGCTCCCAGACTAGAAATGATTGGCTAATTTGCCGGACTCGGGCCATCACTTTAAAGTGGTTCTGAAACTTCTCCCAGCTTAGCTGAACATGTCTTGGAATGACAGATGCTTGGTGTAGGCGTAAGGCGGCACGGTAGTCGAGTGGTTAGCACGTCCGCTTCCCAGTTCTGAGGTCTCCGGTTCGAGTCCAGGCTTGGACCTTCCTGGGTGGAGTTTGCATGTTCTCCCCGTGCCCGCGTGGGTCTTCTCCGGGTACTCCGGTCTCCTCCCACATTCCAAAGACATGCATGGCAGGTTAATTGGGCGCTCCGAATTGTCCCTAGGTGTGCGTGTGAGTGTGGATGGTTGTTCGTCTCTGTGTGCCCTGCGATTGGTTGGCAACCAGTCCAGGGTGTCCCCTGCCTACTGCCCAGAGCCAGCTGAGATAGGCGCCAGCAGCCCCCGCGACCCTTGTGAGGAATAAGCGGTCAAGAAAATGGATGGATGGATGGATGGATGGTGTAGGCGTGAATGTTGTGTAAAATTAGCTCCTCTCTTACGTAGTAGTGGGGCAAAATTGAAGAATGACTTGCTTGCACACATTTTCAGAAATATTATAAGCAGATAACTATTTCTATACAAGCATAAAAACATATTTGTATTGTATATGTGTATTTTACAATCTGTCAACCATTAAATTGTACGTGGGTTTTCCTTACCTGGTTAAAGAATAAATAAGGTGTTGGCAGTGTGATATGGTCGCCTAATGGAATTTTAGAGATTTTTCCATTCTGTTTGAAGGTTTAACCTGTTGATCATTCGTCTGTGTTGACAGGAAGTAGAACTGAAAGTCTCCCTTATGAAGTCTGAAAAGGGCAGCCTGGGCTTTACGCTGACCAAAGGTAGCGATCACGGTTGTTACATCCATGACATTGTTCAGGATCCTGCCAAAAGTGACGGACGGCTCAGGCCCGGTGATAGAATGATCAAGGTACACAATCAGTCATCAGTCGATTTTTATTTATTTTAATCTTTTTTTTTTCTTTTTTTTTTTTTGCTTCAGGTTGCCAGCAAAATTCTGACATACTACTGAGCTCCTTTATTTTTCTTAAAAGAATCAGATGATACCTGTTTTGCCATCCTGAACAAGCATTCCATGTGCGGTTTGACAAGATATCATTCAGTTCTTAAAAAAAAAAAAAAAAGCAGATTGTCACACCCGATTGTGTCCTTAACCAAACCGATAGACACACAATGCAAAATGGACAAACTACATCCATCAATAAGTAAACAACTGATAATTGAACTCAACAAAGTCACAAAAGGCAGATAAAAAGCATTTCTATTAATTTCAGTGGGGAAAGGTGATTTGACAAATGTGTTTAAAGGAATTAAAATCTTAAATCAAGCTACCACTATTCTAATCTTGCGTGCTTTTATTCGCAGGTGAACCAGACTGACGTAAGTAACATGGGCCACACCGAGGTGGTGGAACTTGTGCGTGCAGAGCCTCGGATGGTGGACTTGGTGGTGGGTCGGGTGTTGGATGGCTCAAAACCATACATCGATGCCCACCTGCTGCCCGACATCTGTTTTAGAGACATCCACAAACCACTTGGTAAGGAGATCTATGATGTAAATCCAGGCGATGGCATAAAATGGTTGTCAGTATGAGATGATTCTTGGTTCCTCCCTGCAGGTCTGGTGTTGGACGGTGGTCGGGACAGCCCGTACGGCCTTGTGCTTGTGAAAGACATCCTTGCAGGATCAGCGGCCTTTGAAGAAGGCAGCCTGAAACCACTGGACCTCATCCATTACATCAATGGTGCACCCACTCAGGAACTCACGCTCAGCGAGAACACCAGACTGTTAGAGCTTTCCTGTGATGACCTGACTCTAAAAGCCACAAGGTAAATGTGATGTATCCATTGAAGAAAATCTATTTATTTCTCACTTCTTTTTTTAACTTTATTGTAAAAACTGAAAAACTGTTTCAGAGTTTTATCTCCAATTGTGTCTCTTGTATTCAAAGGGATGGCAAACCTGTGTATCCTGGGAAAATTGTCTCTTCTCGCAATAGTAACATCACCTCCAATGTATCATCTGACATCAATGGTATGTGCCAAGTTTGCCCAAATTTATATAATCCACTTGTACGTAGTTAAATGATATAATTCTGGGGAAAATTTTTATTTAAAGTAAATATCATGACATCAAAGGACGTGTAGCAATTAGTAGATAGCAAGCCAATAATGTTAGAACCTTGCTTCTAACTAGCTAGTGTATTGCATTATAAGATAAAGCCAGTGTTAACACCTAAAAATAAAAAATAAGACAACCTTTTGAAAACGTGTGCTGATAGCATTCGTAGCCAACATTGTCAGCAAATTTCTTCAGTGAACTTTTTGCCAGTTTGTACAGTCTTTGTAAGCTTCACAGGTCTGCAAGCTATCGGTTAGCATTTTCAGCGAAAATACAGCTAACGTCCTCATTACTAGCTAACATTAGCGGATTGCCCTAACATGACTCACACACAAGAATGTTTTGATGACTATTAACCCCCGTTGAGGCTGTGCCCTTTTTTTATATTATTATAATATTAACAACTGTTTATCATTCAAGGGTTCCTCACAGCAGAAGATCCAATGGAGACTGAGTTTTTCACAGCGCTCTCTTCTTTAGAGGTAGGCTCAATCCTAATGTTCTTTTGTTCGTGATGTACAATGGGAGTTTGTCAACATGTTATAGGAGGAGGTGATCAAGCTGGAGCTGGACAAGCCACATTCGGGAGGTCTCGGTTTCTCTGTGATCGGGGGCGAGCGAGGCATCTTCGTCAAGTCCATCACAGCAGGCGGAGTCGCAGAGGCCTCGGGCAAGTTGCAAGTGGGCGACAGGCTGCTCAAAGTGAGCCTTTTTTAAACATTGCTTTGGACCACGAAGGACATGAGTCTTTGTCTGAGGCCATCTTGCCTGTGTTCGAAGGTAAATGAGGAGCCAATGACGGGCGTTTCGCACACCAAAGCTGTCACTACCATCCGCAAAGCGAAAGGCCTGGTGCACCTGATGGTGTCCAGGCCGCCCGGCCAGAACCCCAACACCTACCTGGCCTATCTGCCTATCAACACGGATAAGTGCAACGGAAACGCAGGTGCCTCGCAAGGGGAAACTTGACTTGTTGCTTATTTGTCTTCGGTAACAGAATGGCATTTGAGATCAGATCTTGGGTTAGACTTTCAACTGAAGTTGAGGGTTCCATAAATTCTCTTTCAGTCGCAACTTTTTTTTTTTTTTTTCTCTCGATGCCTTCGGTTATCAGATTGCAATCGGGTGACCGAGCTGGCCATATACATTCAATTTTACAGCTTTTTAGTGCTCTTGCTTGTCTTCAAATTTGTCTTTACTGACAACAATTCAGTTGATATCAAGTGATGGACCAGATCATTGAAAAATATTTGGTTTTGTAGCCTTCATTAGCACTTGAGTTGGGATTAGGAAGTTCAGACTCGGGCCTTTAAGAGGCTTTGAAAATGTAGTTTTTCTTCCCTGGTCTTTCAGTCTTCACTTTTGTCCGAAGTGAAAAAAAAGTGTGTTCGCTGTCTTCACCTCCAGTCTTGCTGCCTTCAGATGCATCTCACTTTGTTTGTCTTGTTTGGCTTTTTTTATGTTTATTGACTTGTTTGTTTTGTTTTGTTTTGTTTTGTTTTTCCACAGATCTCAGTGAGGACAGCGGGGTGAAGACCAAGTTGTGTAGTCCCCAGAAGTTGCTCAAATCTGGCTGCCCACCATTACCACCAACCGACTATGACGAAGGTCCGCCCAATCCCAAAAGGGAGCACAGTGCCGAAACCTCTGAGGACACAGACTACGACGGCTCCTCCTTACCCGATGACTCGCCCGAGGTCCTCATCAAAGCCCTCACGCTAAATAATCTTAAACATTTAACATGTCACATTTGAATTGGTTGTCCTTTCAATCCATAGAGTTCACATAAAGTTGAATGGTTGGAAGAGAGTGTGGATGCCCCCAGTAATGAAAAGTAAGATTTAGCTTTTGGAAAGCGGGCACAGATGAGGATTTTAGTTGTTTTTATTTTTTTTTAATATCCTGTCTCTTGTTAATGAATGAACAGTTATCTACAAATGAGTGTTGGCCAGCCAGAAGACGACGACGTTATCACGTGGGGAAGTGATGAGCTGCCTATTGAAAACCTCAATTCCAAATTCAGAAATGGTGATTGCTTGTTTCAGTCTAAAACATTTTCTTTTCTTTTCTTTTTTATTTAATTACAAAATATTAAATAAGAACACGTTATTACGAGAATCCTGTGATACTCAACATTTTAGGCTTCCTTCTTTATTGCCACTAAATAATGAAGAAAAATATATATTTATTGATTTTTACTTGTTTAGGTTCAAATTGTAAATTTTTTCTCAATATTTTTTTCACAGATGGAGAAATGCCATTTCAGTGTTAATTTGATTAACTGAGTGATACTATTAATAAAATGCTTTACAATACACAAAAGGGGAGGAGAAATTAGTTATGTGGTAATTCCACAAATTGCAGATAATTAAAATTGTGTGACAATTATATTTTGAAAATGATTGATAAAATCCCACCAGTACTTAACATTCTTGATTTTTTTTTAAAGCCCAAAATTGGATTGCAAAAAAAAAAAACAGTTCTTTCTTCATTCTAAAGTCTTAAAATTGTCACACAAAAAAAATGTCAGGATTTCAGAGTTTTTCTTCAGCATTTTATAGTATAGTGTGTTTCCTTTGACGCAGCTGGCCCAATCATCACCAAGGACGAGCTGACCTCCTTGCCGCTGGTTAAGGTGGTCCCCAATGGCCAGTACACGGGCCTCAAGCTCAACGGCGTTGTGCGCATGATGAAGGGTCTTTTGGACCAGAAAGTCCCCCAGCAGGAATTTGACGTGAGACACTCTCGTTAATTTCAATTAACTCATTCACTCCCAGACATTCTCACTGAAGCAACCCAATTCACTCCCGCCTGTTTTACTGGATTTTGACTGATTTTGCAAGTCCCACAGAATATTGTGTTCTATTGCTGTAAAAACATGGAACCTATCTAAAGAAAGATTAGAGTCTCTTGTTTCATCAGGAAAAAATATATATTTATATCCGTTTCCGTTTTGCAGCAATTAGCATTAGAATATAGCCAAGTTTCACATTACTGTTAAAAACACTGGCAAAAAGAGCTTGTTGCAACATGGCCGGCTGATCTCTGAACTACTGGCCATTTTTTCTAATAACTACCATTGCTTTAAGTGACGTCTTCAGGTCAGAAGCTGCATCAAAGACTTCTGTATGCACTTGCATAAAAAACATTTTTAAAAAAACATTAAAAAAACAACAACGTATAACTCTGCTTTTGGGAGTGAAGGACAGAGTATTTAAAAACATATTTACACGTTTTTGGGTTTTAATGAGTTAAGAAGCATCTGTGGCTCCTCTCGTCATCCTGGTGACATTTTCTTGTAGAATCTTCAAAATCTTCAACCTCTGGATGACTGTTTGGTTGGCCAGACAAAGGAGAACAAGAGGAAGAACCGTTACAAGAACATTGTCCCTTGTGAGTTGACACAAATGGGTAGCGGATGGGACACGTTTTAAGTGTTAAAGCAGTGGAGCGTACACATTAATATATGGATGAAATATAATACAGCTAATATGTACCGTATAATGTATTGCACACAGAGTAAGACTGTTCTGGAGCTAGTACATTTTAAATGTGTCATTGACACTGGACAGTTTCTCATATCTGTTCTCCTGCAGTCGACACCACGCGAGTGGTGCTCGGCACAAACGGCGGCTATATCAACGCTAACCACATCAAGATGACCGTGAAGGACGAGGACTTTTCATACATCGCCTGCCAGGGACCCTTGCCCACCACTATGGGCGACTTCTGGCAGATGGTGTGGGAGCAGAAGTCCAACGTGATCGCCATGATGACGCAGGATATCGAGGGCGGTAAGGTGAAGTGCCAACGATACTGGCCCGACTCGCCGGGCGCCACGGAGATGGTGGACGAGCGACTGCAGGTCAAGTTGGTGAAAGACCAATACCTGGATCACTTCGTCATCCGACTCATCGAGGTCAAAGATGTGACGGTAAGGATGTGAGAAATGTAAGATTATAAGACGCGTGGTCTGATGAATGTGGGCCAATATGGGTTTTGTTCCAATCACTCCACTACTACGGCATTAATGGAGTTAACTGAGGAAATTTCCACTGCCATGGATAAAAAAAAAAATGTCTTAGGAAGTGTTTTTGTGGATTTACAAAAAGCATTAGACATCTTAGATCACAAAATATTATTGCAAAAATTGTTTAAAAATGGTATAAGAGGTGTTGCACATCAATGGGTCATTTTAGAAAATAGAAAACATTTAACTGTAGGAATATTGATGTTGAAGAAACACTGTCTGTGCAAGGTACAGCAATAGAAAGGACTCATGAAATAAAGTTTTTAGGTATTATTAGTATTGATGAACACTTATCATGGAAATCACATATAGAATGTCAAATCTAAGTTTTTACAAACTGTAGCAGTTTTGCATAAGGCTAAAGAATCATTGAACAAGACTGCTTTGTTATTGTTATATAATTTATTGATTGTTACATACCCTATTGCTTTGAAATGTGGGGGTGTGCAGCCAAATCCCACACCGATTCCATTTACAGAAACGTGCTATTTGTGTGGTTTGCGACACTAATCCATTATTTATACAACAAAAAAAAATAAAATTTAATGAATTGATGGAGTTTAACCGTCTCAAAATAATGTTTAATGCCCATCATGAAAGTTTACCAATTAATATTCAAATTACTCAACTCATCTCAATTTATAAAGCGCTTTAAGAACAGGCATTGCTGTATACAAAGTGCTGTACATAAACATTAATATCGGTTGTGCAGGGCCAGATAACATGTACTTCTTTCTATCCCCTTTCTCTTTTTTTTTTTTAAGGAATTAAATAAAAAATTTAATTGAATGTTTGTCATCCAGACGGACGAAACGCAAGTGGTGACGCACCTGAATTACACGGGCTGGCCCGACCACGGGACGCCGTCACAGCCCGAGCAGCTGCTCACCTTCATCTCCTACATGAGGCACGTGCACCACTCGGGCCCCATCGTCACGCACTGCAGCGCTGGCATCGGACGCTCCGGAACGCTTATTTGCATCGACGTGGTCCTCGGTCTCATCAGCAAAGACGCTGACGTGAGTCGAACTTTATTTTCAAATTGGATTAGTTCAATTTCGGGGTTCCGAATTTAACATAATAATGATGTTGATGTTTTTCTCAGTTTGATATTTCTGATGTGGTACGGAACATGAGACTTCAGCGAAAGGGAATGATCCAGACAGAGGTACTTTATAGAGACTGAGTTACTTTGAAGCATGACTTATTACTGTACATGTGTGTCCTTATGTGCTTCCAGGACCAATACATCTTCTGCTACAAGGTGATCCACTATGTCTTGGAATGCCTTCAAGATGAGAAGAACATCTCAGGATAGTCAGTAGACACCAGCAGAAAAGGCCAAATCATAAAACGTTTTTAAAATACCGTAAATATTAATTCCACCCCACCGTGAGTGTCTATTCTTTTTTTGAAGAAATGTATATTTTTATTGGATTTTTTTTTTTTTTTTTTTTTTTTAAAGTTCTCTTCCTTTTGGCTGCTACCCCTCAACCCCGTGCGACGATGAGAACTGCTGATTGTATTACTTGTATCGACCTATAAGAGAACACTAGAGTTTTATTTTCCAGATAAAATGCTTATACACATGGACCAATGACATCATATTGTATGTGGAACAAAATTGTGATTATTTTAAATTGCATTTGTTTGTCTGTTGATGCTGGAACTCGCCTTGACAGAATACTATGTCAGTATTTGCTTCGCTCGCTGCCTGAAGTTAAACGATGAACTTAAATGTGTACATATTCATCTGCTGAAAATTAAACTGGATACGTTTTAATTGTTCAGAACTTTTTTTGAGGTTTGACTTTAAATTATACAAGGAGGTTCATTTTCCATCACACAAAAATAATGACCAAATTAACAAAATAGCTAAACAACTTAATGTATAATCATGTTTTTTCCTTTTATAATAAATCACTTTGTAACGTAACTATTTGTTCATAATTAAATTTAATGCTCGTCCAGTACCAGCAAAAAAAACAAAAAAAAAATCATAGAAAATGACTCATAAAAAAAATAACTTGAATTATAATTCAACCTAAAAGTCATATAAACAGTATTCATGTATGCAAACCCATCAATAATGAATTTGTTCTTTGGTTCCGTGATGAAGCCACCACAGAGCTCACCTTTTCATCGTTAAACATGCGAGAAGAGTCTTAAAGGCAAAATGTGAATAGTGTTCAAGTCAGTATCCATCCGCCATCGCCTGCTTCCTCGCATCGGATTCGGCCACAATGCATCCCTTCTCCTCCTTCACGGCATTCACTATGTTGAAAAAATACTTCATTTGTCCAACCTGGTGTCCGAGAGCTCTGAGGCCGTCGATTACAGACTGAAGGCGGAGAGGAAATAGGATGTCACATGACTAAGTGATCATATCTGGTCACAAAAAAATGTTTCGATAGATCACCTGGTCAAAAGCAGGTGGAAAATTCACATTGTTCTTGGAGTCGACAAACACGATGGGAGCGTCGATGGCTTCTTTCAGACTCATTCCCAGCCACAGGTGATTGATGACAGACTGGGGGGGCACACAGATGAACCATGTAAAGGCATTTATAAAAGACGCATTTTCTATTTGAGGACTACCAAGGCCACTGCACTGGTGATCATGCTCCCCCCTGCTCCACCAATCACAAGGAGTCCTCCAGAGTTTGACTCGAATATCACTGGTGTCATTGAGGAAGGAGGCTGCTCACCTGAAACGTGCAAACATCAGCAAAACAAATCAATCTGTCCATTCATGTCCACGCAAAGCTGAAGGTACAGTAAGTAGATCTTACCAGCCATCAGTGTGTCTGCTCTCCCACAAAAATCGGCCAACTCATTATTAAGGATGATGCCCGTCCGTGGGGAGTAAATACCGCCTCCGAATCTACACCAAGACACAATGATGACAACCTTTTATATTTTGGGACATTTCCAACGAACATCTCCTCACAAATGGTTTATGGTGCTGGTCGCAGAGACGGCCAGTCCGTCTTCATCCAGCACAGAGACGTGCGACGTTCCCGTGTGGTCTGGCGGCGGCTTTACGTTGGAGTAGTACGAGGGCGGTTGAGTGCCGTTGGGAGAAATCATTCTCCTGATATGATCGATGAAGGCGGAATCCATCAGATGCTTTGCACTCTGTAAGAAGATGACATTTTCCAGCTTTTTTTTCCCCCCCCCGCTTTGTGGTGCCAGCAAAGATGTTTTTCTCTATCTCTCACTCTCTCGACTGGAGGCCCAAAAATATCTCATTTTCCTCATTACGACAAACTTTCAGAAGTGATGCAACATAAGGAGCCTCCGGATGATTTGTCCTGCCAATATTTTTGCCTCTTCTCACTCACTGAACGAAGCGTTTTAGTACGAACAGATGACGGAAAAAAACGTCCTAGAACTTTTCTGACACATCTTAGAGTATATTTCAGTGACAACCGTTTCACATGATATTATAATAATTCGATATTGTGCTTAAATATCAAATCCTAACCATCTTGTAGTTGAACATAGGATCTCGAATACTCCTTCGCTGGCCGTTGGCAAATTTAACTGCCTCGATGTAATGATGGTAAAACTGAATTTTCCCTTCCCCGTCTAGGGAATGTGGTGTCAATGAGAAACCTGTGAAAAGAAGACAAACTCAGATACTATACTTATATTTAGTCTTGCATAACTAACATCCACAGGAAAGGAGACAAAAAACAACCTTCCATGATCTTGAGGATGAAGGCAAGTAGGGCGCCCCCAGCCGGTGGTGGAGGGATGTGCATCAGCGTGTCCCCCAGAGGAACTGTCCATGCTTCCACCTCTCTCACCTGGTACGACCGTAGATCCTCCATTTCTAACGTCCCACCTATAAAAGCGATATTTAAGGCATGTGTCGACAATCATTCACTTTCACAATTTTATGGACAACTCATAGGAAGTGTCCAAATTTGCCAGAGCCGATATTCACACTCGCCACCTCAGAACCTTGAGTTATTATAGTTATATAATATTTTCTAGCATTTATATTTGAATCACACCTGCGGCTTTGACGTCGTGAATTAAATCAAGAGCTATCTCGCCAGTGTAGAAAATATTCGCTCCCCTCTTGGCGATCATCTGCATGCTCTCAGCAAGTTGAGGAAACTTGATGATGTCTCCTGTCACAAGAACGCTCTTGTTGTTGCAAAAAACGTCACTGGTGGGGGAGAAACACAGACATAATTCTAAATTTTAATGAAATAAATAGAAAGATAAGGTGTAATGCCACTTTCAGCCACTAGATGGTGGCACACTTATGTTTGACACTGACTTTTGTAAGAAGAAGAAGAGTGAAAAGAGTGAAGTATTTCTGTACCAGAGGGGCGAACGTTCGATTCTGCTTTTCACAGCGGACAAGCCAAGAATCTTCCCCAGGTGAGGAGGCACCGGTATGCCCTCCCTGGCCAGTCTTATTGGTTCCTCGAATAGTTTGGACCACGGCAGCCTTCCGTAACGGTTGTGAAGGGCCTCGTAGCCCCTCAGCTCACCGGGAACGCCGATCCACTGACTGCCTAGAAGAGTCAGTGCAACATTGGAAATGATAATCCCTCATGCTAATGTATATCATTCACTGAATAGTTTATAATTACCTGGCGTGTGTTTGATTGAATCAGGACAATCATTTAACAGGTTGCGTTTAAATTTACGAGGGACAGTCTCTCTGAAGTTGTAAACCGTCACCTTACCTGAGAAGAAAATGGCCGCATTGATAACCAGCTTTGCGAAAGTCTTTTAAACTTCAGAGCACCGACCTGTTTTATTTCTAATGGTTACTACAGAGCCTCCGCCGAGGCCCATGCTTTGAGGGTAGACCACAGCCGTGCACAGGAGGGCCGCGATGGCGCCATCTACTGCTGAGCCGCCTTGCTGCAGCACGCTCCTGGAACACGAACGCCATTCAGGTATGGAATGTGGGGGGTTCATCATGTGTACATTCCAGTAAAAGAATATGAATCATGCACCATATTAGCAAATATGAGAGCATTGCCTTACACACAGTTATTTTCCCCTTAAATAAAAGAAATGAAAAAAGTATGACAGCCTGTTCTATCGCATTCGAAAAACACTCAATGAACACTCTAAATTGTTTATTTCTTTATAAGTACCTTCATGCCTGGTGATTGGCTGGCAAATAGAGTCAGAGTCAGTTCTGATAAACTCCAGCTCACCCATGATTATGAGGCAAATAAAACAAATACAGTAGCAACAATTCACCAAAACGCTAAAAATCACACAAATATTTAACCACCGTTTTTAAGTGTTAGAATTTAATTCCATGATTTATTCATGCCCAGTAAAAGTTAAGAATAGAAATGAAATAGGAAAGGGGGCAATTGATCACGATCCAGCCTGGTTTAATCCGTTTCAAGACAGTGGTCACAACAGTGGACAGCTATTCAAAAGTTGCTTTCTGCTATATGAATAAATCTTTAAAATAAATACAAAAAAAAACAAAAAAACTTAAAAATCTTGATGTAGGCGTAATTGGTGCATGAAAGGGTTAAATATGTGGTTTTCCAATTTTAAAAATTTATTTAAACAGAATATCAAAAATATTTTTTAAAAGGCGAGTTGGGCTATGTCATTTTTAGATTAGGTAACATCAATATACTGTATAGAAAATGTATTGTTATATGACATTGAATTTGTTATTTATAATTCACAGCAAATGTAATCATACTTGTTTAAACTTTTTCCATTTCATTTAAATTTATGGAGAAATAAGCGGTTTGGAAAATGGATGGATGGACGAACCATATAACAAAACCAATTAATTCAATAATTGTAAGATTGAAGAAAAAGAACAAAGAACAGCTCACGATTGTAAACATATCACATCCTCTACCAATACATGATGTCACTGATAATAGGATACAAGTAAAAATATGTAGTATGAGATGTATAGGACTCTATTAGCCACTCACACTCAACCAAAAAAATATGACTATTTCAACACTTTTTGAAGGCAAAGAAGTCAAATATGGCCATATTTACTGTTTTTGTTTTTCCATTATTTCATGCCGTTTTATTTTCAATACATGTAATCATGGAAGAACATGACATACTATGTTGAAGGTCGAAACTTGCTTTAATTCAAATCAATTGTGGTGGTTTACAGTGACAATAAAAAGTCTACACACCCTTCTTCAAAGGCCAATTATGATATGATTTCTCTTGCTCTCACTTGTTTATTATTACAAAACCATTTGAGGGGTGTGTAGACTTTTTACTTCCAATGTATTAGCATGTTATGGACTCCCAATACCCATGAGGCTCCAATACCCATGAGGCTATTATCCATATTATCCAATCTCTTAAACTGCTTATCACCTCGCTCAATTTCACACAAACTGCCGACTCGTCAAATAGCGTGACGCGAACTCGACACAAAAACCCCCGGAAAAAGAATTGCGCGTTACCCTCTGGGATGCGAGTCACTTACTTGCCAACCTGCGAGCAAAGCGGCGAGTCTGCGGCGACGGCGGCGTGCCGGAAGCCGCCCGAGCACGTCGTGGACAGCAGGCTGACCGCGCACACGCACAGCAGCGCCCCGGTGCCCAGCAAAGCGCACGCCAGGCAGCAGCACCACTTGTACTTGTCCATGTCGGTCAAGGGCAACTCAAAGTCACGCGTGCGTGCGTCCACCGAGTCACCATCACTCAGCTATGTGGATTCTGCCGCCGCATGCTGCACGTTGGGTTGTCACGGGAACGCGCACGGCTTGCACTGCTTAGGGACCGTCAAGAAATGATTCTCTTGAAATGTTGCTCAATGCTCCGACAAAGTCAATATATTAGTGTAATCAAGCACAATTAAATAGTCATGGATGGAATTGTGGAAAGGCAAAAGTATGGAGAAATAAAGTACCCGCTTTTGACCCAAAACTCACAAGCTCATCCGTGAAGCATGATGGTCATGTCATGGCTTGGCCTCGCATGGCTGCTTTGTCAGCTGTTCATTTAATGACACTCCCTAAGTGAACCCCCCCACCCTGCTGCTGTCCTGTTCCCTCCAGTCCAGATGGGCTTGTGTAAACCTCAACAAGTTCACTCAGTCACTCTTATGTCAATCCATGTACGGGGTCAGCAGGGCTATGTCCATAAATGGTAACGTGGGTCGTCATCAACAAACCCGCTTGCACTGTTGCAACGTCTCTGAGAGTGATACAACATTTTCAAGATGTTTTTTCAGCCTCCTGACTTTTGTTTCGGTGTTTTAGGACGCATCAGTGGGGGTGCTTTTTTTTTTTTTTTTTTTTATCTTCTCTTCTCTCTCTCAACAACATTCCTTTCTGTACTCATTCACCACAAGAAAGTGTGCACATGTACGTGTGCTGTGCATCTTTTCTTATAATAATGGCATTTTCTTACCATTAAAAAAATAATGTTACTAATGAAAAGAAACATAACATTTTTTCCTCCTTTGTTGTTAATTTCATCTAATTGTATTAATTGGCTGTTTTCTCATTTCTGATGTTTTTTTTTTTTCAAGAAATAGAGCAAAATTTTGATTATATTTTTAAAGAATTATTTTCATGTTTTTTTTTTTTTTAAATAAAAATCAGTTTATTTTTTGTCTTTATTTCTCATCTTTTATTATATTATATTTTATGTATTTTTAAAAATGTTTTTGTGTATTTTTCCCCAGTGTACTGGTATTAATATAATGTATAATTTTTCATAATTCATTTTATTTATTATTCTTATTCTGCATGTTTTTTTCCAAGTACCGCGATACAAGTTATTTATAGTATCATTATTTTATTAAGAATTTTATTATTTATTTATTTTTATTTTTTTATTTTTTGCTGTAATCTTTCAGAATTCATAGTATCAACATTTTTATTGTAATTTGTACTATTTTGTACTTTACAGTCCAGACAAGTCTGGAACTTTAAAAAAAAAAAATTCCCACAGCTGGCCACTAGGGGGAGACGTAGAATATATTTCAAATTTTAGTCCTTGAACAATACAGTATATTTCTGCAATACAGTATCACGTTATAATGCATTTTCATATTTCCCCACCACTTGGAATCAGGAAATGGCATTTTAAATCATGACCTTTATTAAAACATGTAAATATAGCAGCATCCAAAGAAAACATGTACACTGTTAATGTTCAGGAATGCTAGGACTAGTGTCAAAAATATGTGACTTTTTCCAAAATAAATGCATTAGTTTTATGTATTTGTCTAAATCTAATCATTTCATAAACATTTATTTTAATATCTTTTTTTTTTTTTTTTAATTCAATGGGATTAATTCTTTATGTAATATTGAATTCATTTCTGTTATCTCCTTCCAATGTTGAAAATTTGAGAGGGCAGCACAGGAGCTTAAACATCACTCCTGCCTGCTCTGTACCTATTAATAGTGCGCCGTTAATATTTTCTAGCCTGCGTCATGCCCACCCACCCGTGCCACTCTCTATTCACTCCATTTCTGTGTGTGCCGCCTGCACCTTTCCCTGCTCGTGGCGTCTGTCACTCACTCCATTCAGCCTCGCTCACACCTGAGATGCTCTTTTGTCCTCAATAACTGCTACTGGGATGCCATGTTTGCAGAGACGGCTGAAGCTTTGGCTCGTCTTAATTTTCATTCATAAATGAACTATAGATCCACATCTAAAGTTCATTTATTAATTAAAATTAATTAATTAATTAACTCATTCACTCCCAGCCATTTTCATGTTCTATTGCTATAAAAACATGGAACCTACCAAAATAAAGATTCTCTTCTTTCATCAGGGAAAAAAAAAAAATTGTATGTTTTTATGTTTTGCAGCAATTAGCATTATAATTAGCTAAGTTTCATCATTATTCACAAACCTGTTGAAAAACACTGGGAAAAAGAGCTTGCTGCAACATGGCCCTGGTTGTTCTCTTATACTCTGCTGCCACTTGCTGGCCGTTTTGATTATTTTATTTTTTTGGTAATAACTGTCACCGCTTTAAGCAACCTCTTCAGGTCAGAAATTGCATCAAAGCCTTCATCCAAAAACTCTAGCATACGAAAAAAACAAAAACAAAAAAAAACGTATAAATACGTTTTTGGGAGTGAATGAGTTAATTATAATTCATATGTTCTTTTTTTTTTTTTTTAAGCATGTCGCTTCAGTGTGACAGTTCAGGGGTTCCTAATGAAGTGTCCCTCCAGGTGAGGTACAGTTCAAACTCCTCCCACTCCCCCAATAATTCTTAAATGAATACCTCAATGCAAACAATGCACGTCATGCATTATGTACAATGGGATGCGGTTCATCTGAGCTTTCAGTTCGTTATCAGTCTGCCGATGACAGTTCAATGAACTCGCAACTCCAGCCAAAGAGTTGTCCAATGTGTTGGGAGTGGGCGCCTTGTCTTCCAGCTGTAGCCGGCATAAATATTTGATATTTGCTTATTAATCTTTCAGCGCAGCAAACTGCGCCAGGACATGCGGCTCGGCCAGGAACCACAATAACAATAACTCCGGGTCATCCATGATATTTGAATACTCAGTTGATGATGCCAAATGAGGTTTTTGTTGTATTTTGTGGGGCAAAACAAAAACAAAAACATGAATCTTTCAAATATCATCCATCAGCCACATATATACAGTAGGTGAATGTGTGCCAAATAAGTGTGACTACACTCAGAGCTAGCATGAGGCTTCTTATCCTGTAGCTTGCAAATTGGGTTGGTAGTTTCTATTAATAAAAATAAATAAGTAAAATGTTTACTCTAGTCGATTACCACGCCATAAATGTATTTATTTTTAATCCTCTGCATGCGCCCATGTGTGTGCGCACCTTTAAATGGGCCACACAGCTCCCTGAGGCTTGTGTGTACCTCATCTGCAGCAGACCTACAATAAAATAACAAATCTGCAGCGAGAAAATGTGCCAATTTTTTGAGCCGAGGAGAACATCAAGTGAGCTGACACCGTTTTTGTCAGAAATGAGTTGGAGGAAAAGCAAAGCTTTCAGGTGACGACTGCTCTGACGCGAGTTTGACTTCCAATTCTGACATCGAGGCGGCCCATTATTGCACTCAAACATGTTTTTAAGCTTGTGTCATCTCTCGTGAAATATTAATTAATTTAACGGCTGTTTGGACTTGGACCACCATTGCACTAAACTTTTAGTGGCAGGCATTGTCCAAAATGGAGTTAGCTGCACTCTAGTTCTCAGTGGCTTTAATTCTTGAAAAACATGCTAGGAACCACAAAGGTATCTCTGCTAACCGTTCGACTTTGTGGCAGTACTAAGAAAAGTATTCAACTGCTTGAAAACGAAACATACTGTATCTGTACCCAAAGCTGGATTAAATTTCAATCAATTCTATGTTTGCCCTTGTCTCCGCCCTCCATAAATTGTCATGAAAATTGGATAAGTGGGGTTTTGAATTCTTTGACATACTAACAAATAAACGGCAATGAACACAACCTGCTTGGAGGATTGATTAACATCTCTTTGAGCACCTTTCTACGCGGTTGCCTTTCATCTAAGACTGGCCTGGCTATCTGGCATACAGGGTAGATGCCCGGTGCGCTGGTGTCCGCCTGGTACTTTTTAACTCATTCACTCCCAGTGACAAATATACTTGTCAATTATAATTTTTCAGAGTGTGGATAGATGAGAAGAATCTGATTATGCTTCACTGTAAATGTCAAACTTGGAAACAACTTTACTGATGCCTAACCACTGGTAGATGACATCATTGCCCCATTTTATATGAAATAAACACAGTTTCAGAGTCCATGGGAGAAATGGCTGTATTTTGGCAAACCTACATTTTTCTACTGTCATTTAGAAAAGAACGGGACGGGGCAAAAAGTATTCTTATTCTATTCTGGCATTTGGTAGATTCGACTTATATATAATTATTGAATGTAATATCGCGTGGGTATTGAAAATTTTAACATTTTCTAAAATGGCTGGTAGTGAAAGAGTTAATTACTACTTGTCAGGGTTACCTGTTTGACATCTATTAAACACGACACAAAAAGGAAAGAAGACACTCAGTTCAGGGCTCACGAGGAGAGAGGAGAGGAACTGACTGATACAATTCACTCCTGCACTCTCTGAAGATTCCTCTCCTCACCCTCTCTTTTTATTTGGTTTTCCACTAAAAATGCAAATGCAAGCCATAGTTGGAACACAGTGTACTTGTTTGGGTTGTGCATGTGAGTGGAAGATTGCTGAGTATATGTGTGGTCAAGTTTGCAATCATTTCTTAACAAACAACAGATGACCTCAGCAGACTGTCTCGAACCATTCTGCTGCGTTAGATCATCTTCAAATAGCCAGGCTATGTGAATGTGAGTGGGATCAGAGCAAAGCATTCTTCATTGCAAGCAGAAGCAGTTCTTCATTGCAGCAAACGTATGATAATTTATTATTTACAATTATTCCTACACTAGTTTAGTAAGAGGCCAGCCCATACTTTAGAGGGAGCAGCCCAATAATCCGTATACAACTGAACCAATGAACATGAGTGACAGAGCTACTTGGTAGCTTGAGATAAATAGGAAGAAGTAAGGAGAAAACACGGAGAAAAATGAAAGCACTTTCACTGACTAAAGTCTGACATGAACGGGAAATCTGAAGGCCGTTGCTGGAAAAACACATCATAATATCAAAGGGATCCAAATTCTGTTTGTAGAACGGTACAAATGAAAACATCAAAGTAGCAACTATACAAGAATATTCCCGAATGTGGCCCCTCAAAGTATGACACGGATGCCAAAGGAGCAGATGAGTTGAAGTAGGCGAATGCTTGAGTGATGCAGTGGAGCTCGTCGCGCTTTCCCCGCAGCACAGGAGACACAGATGTCGGAACACGCACGTTCCCCGGCGAGCGCAGGGCAAAATGTGCTCATTTCACACTTTCTCGCTATCAAGCTCGAGTCTTAATTGGACACGCACATACATGAACATACACCCACTCTATTTTTTTTATTTTTTGCCCCGCGTGGACATCTGCTGCGGGACTTCAGTGACCCTCGGTGTAAACACGGCTCAGTTCTCATTCTCATGCGATTCTCCTTGGCAAATGTGCACTTTTTGCAAAAGGCTCGCTTGCACTTCACGTCACCGCGAGTGAACATTATTCATGTTAACGTTATGCAAACGCACCATACGCCAACTTTTTATCTCAAGGGGCAAAGAATACACTTTCTGCATCAGTGCAAAGGCGCGGAACTGCCGATGTGGAGTAAACCATTTTGACTGGCAAACATGTTGAAATGTATTTGCAAATACCATTAAACATATTTGGACATACATTTAAACGTATTTGCAAGTACGTTTGAATCTACTTGTAGCCTGGCTAAATGCTAAAAATTAGCATTTTTCTCAAAATGCCACAGGGTGCTGACTTGCGCATGTGCGAGTTTTCAAAAATACAAATTTTGGCCGATATTGTACAAATACGCAAAAAAAATAAGTAAGAAAACATTGTTTAATAGTATTTTTATGATTTTTATGATTTATTATTACGCCTGCATTGCATGATTTCCATTCGGCAGTTGTTCCCACTTTCACATTCATAAATCCTTACCCTGTGGCATGGGAAAAATGATACGTTTTTAGCATTTCGCCTTTAAGCACATTCGAACATACTTGCAAATACATTTAAACACATTTTGCAAATATGTTCGAACCTGTTTACAGGTTACTTTGGAATGTATTTGCATGCGTTCAAATGTAATGCCAGTCAAAAACGCAGCAATAAACAAGTGGGGGGGGGGAATCAAACAGCACTCAGTAGACTATCGGTCTCCAAACTACGGCTTGGGGCCATTTGTGGCCCTGCATTCATTTTCAGCAGTCTGTGAGATGACCAATGATGATGATGATGATGATGATAATAATAACATTGGGGGCTCAAAGTGTGACCTGAGCGTGTTTAAAAAATAGATTTAAAAAAAAGCAATTAACATTGTGGCCTGTGACAAGAATGAGGCAGCAGTTGGTAATGCATATATTTTAGGGTGAAAGCACACTTAAAATAGGGGGTAAGGGGGAATCCTTTTATGTGTAGTCTATCATAGGTACTTTTTTTTTTTCTTGCATACATTTTTTTATGTACAGATATTTATTACTTTTTTTATGTTTTTTTTTTTTTTTTTTTTTTTTTTACCGGTACAAACATTTTTTTTACATGTATTTTTTTGCGTACTCCCCCCCAACAAGTGCAATTTTTATTTTATTTTTTACAGATACAAATTTATACTTTTTTCTACAGGTAAAATTTTTTTTTTTACAAGTTACTTTTGCACCATCTTTACCTCCGTAGGTGTGTGCATATACAGGACTATCTCAGAAAATTAGAATATTGTGATAAAGTCCATTATTTTTTGTAATGCAATTAAATAAGCAAAAATGCCATACATTCTGGATTCATGACAAATCAACTGAAATATTGCAAGCCTTTTATTGTTTTAATATTGCTGATTATGGCATTTTCAGCCAAATATCCAATCTCAAAATATTAGAATAAATCTTAAGACCAAGTAAAAAAATACATTTAAAAAAGCCATAATCAGCAATATTAAAACAATAAAAGGCTTGCAATCTTTCAGTTGATTTGTCATGAATCCAGAATGTATGACATTTTTGCATTACAGAAAATAATGGACTTCAAATTTTCTGAGACAGTCCTGTATAGGCTACATAAGTGGAAAGTGTTGAAATCATACACTGAGAGCAGGATGAGAAGACTGATCGCATCCTCCCACTGCACTAAGAGCCGCAGTGGCTTCTTCTTTTCTTTTCATTCTTGTGGCAAATTACGCGCGTGATAATCCTCGGTGACGTGCGTCTCTTTTGTGAACTCGCGGCGTGTGTGCGCGCATTCAAACTTGGAGCAAGTGTGAGGGAACAGTCCCCTTGCAAATGTCCCGGCAGGTGGCAGCTGCCTCCGACCTCCATCCAGTCACCACCGCCACCCCCGTGGACGTGGATCCAGCAGCCGGCTGATGTCGTACCTTCATCCGCGATAAGTGGAAGGGGACAGACCATGAGCTCCGCCTTGCCGAAAAGCGAGTCCGCAACGTCCCTGCTGAGGTCCACGGGGCTCCAGCGCAGGTCCACGCAGTCCGACCACGGCCCACACGGCGGCCGCGGCGGGCACCGGAACCAGCGCGGCCAGAGAGGAGGAGGAGGAGCCGACGCCGGCCGGATGGAGGAGGCGAGCGCGAGGAGACCCCTGTGCCGGCCCGGCCACGCGGAGAAAGGCGCGGAGGACGTCAAGCGCAAGACGCGCGCCAAATCCGGCCGGTCCAAGCAGTCCGGGGGACGCGGACGGGACGCCAAAGGGTCCCCGGGGGCGGCCAAGGAGGAGCGGGACGACGCCGACTTCTTCTTCGAGACCGGCGGGAAGGCGGTGAGCGGCTCAGCCTCCAGCCTGAGCTCGGACGCCGCAGCCGCCGGGAGCGCCCCGGCTCCGAGTCGGCCCGCCGCCGGCCGGAGGTCCAAGAGGCTCAGCACCGTTTCGGACTATGATGCAAGCCTGCACCCCATCGTCAAGTCTGTCTTTGGACAAGTAAGCTCGGACTCACAAACATGTAATAGCCTGCAACGTTATAAAACACTTTCACTTTTTTTTTTTATAGCCTTTAATTAAAACAGAATTGCAAACGGGGCAGCACGGTGCTTTGTGGGTAGCCCATCTGCATCACCTCGAAAGAATCTGGGCTCAATTCCGCATACTCCAGCTTTCTTCCACATTCCAAATGCATGCACGTTAATTAAGTCGGCTGATAAGCACTACAGAAAATGGATGAATGGATCATTTTTTGGAGAGGGGTGAGCATGTTGATTAGCGGTTAATGCATCACAATTGATCATTTAATGTAGTTCCACCATATATCGAGCAACATGGCTGACCTAAGTGGACCAAAAAAAAAAAAAGTGACAGTTTACAATTCCTTTCCCGCCACCGAGTTTGTGCACCAAACACCCGTAAACAGAAAAACTGTGACCCTGTAAATTGTTTTGTGATATTTTTATTAAATCACAAAAACATGGCATGATTGTCACGGAAGAATCCGATTGCCAAGAGATGAAACGGGTGACAAAAGCAAGAAGAGTTTGGATATTTCAAGTCATATCCTGCTCACTTACACCTGTGCAGCTCAGTGACGGAGACTCTCCATGCTTTGCTTTCTAGCCACAGCTAAAAATGAGGTAGTTTTAGTTGAGTATTATTGTCAATCACAATACTTTTATACTTTATATACTTAATTTGTTTGTTTGTTTCGCACCAAACTGTAGATCTTCATGGGTACCCACCGCCATACGTTATTACCTGTATAGAAAATGAGAGAAAATCTTCTTTCAGATCCACGGTTATAAAATATCACAAATGACAACAATCATGATGTAAAATGGATGGATTGTGTTTCCGTTAGGTATTCCGGTAAAAATACCAAAAACTTTCGGTAATCAACTGGAAATTAAAAAAAAAACAAAAAAGGTGTTGTCCTGCTTCTCGTCATCCCGAGTGGCCAATGTGAAGTCCTCCCAAATGGTCAGAGACAGTCAGGTCAGAGAATAATAGAGAGGGGATGGACAAAAAAAAAAAAAAAACTACAAACGTGCATTGGGAATAGTGAGGAAATTAGCAAGGGAGCAACATTTAAAGAGACATCTCCCAAAACAGCTGGCAGGAGGGTGCTGCACGTTCAGATGGACGTTTTCTCTCAAAAGTCGGAACACCCCAAACATTTCTGCAGATAATTTAATTCTATCTTGTAATCATTGTGCAGCTCATAGAGCAATATAAATGTGTTGTTTCCTCAAAATAAATAGCTAAACCAGCAACAAAAGTGAGCACACCCCTAAGTGAAGAATGTCCAAATTGAGCCCAATTAGTCATTTTCCCCTCCCCCAGTGTCATGTGACGAGGTCTCAGGTGTGGGTAGGGAGCAGGTGCGTTACATTTGGTATTACAACTTTCTCATACTGGTCACTGAATGGGAAAGAACTCAAATACGTTCGAACATAGTCGCACATACATTCGAACACACTCGCAAATACGTTCGAACATAGTCGCACATACGTTCCAACGTAGTCGCAAATACATTCGAACATACTCGCAAATACGTTCGAACATAGTCGCACATACGTTCCAACGTAGTCGCAAATACATTCGAACATAGTCGCACATACGTTCCAACGTAGTCGCAAATACGTTCGAACATACTCGCAAATACATTCGAACATAGTCGCACATACGTTCCAACGTAGTCGCAAATACATTCGAACATACTCGCAAATACGTTCGAACATAGTCGCACATACGTTCCAACGTAGTCGCAAATACATTCGAACATAGTCGCACATACGTTCGAACACACTCGCAAATACGTTCGAACATAGTCGCACATACGTTCCAACGTAGTCGCAAATACATTCGAACATACTCGCAAATACGTTCGAACATAGTCGCACATACGTTCCAACGTAGTCGCAAATACATTCGAACATAGTCGCACATACGTTCCAACGTAGTCGCAAATACGTTCGAACATACTCGCAAATACATTCGAACATAGTCGCACATACGTTCCAACGTAGTCGCAAATACGTTCGAACATAGTCGCAAATACGTTCGAACATAGTCGCACATACGTTCGAACGTAGTCGCAAGTACGTTCGAACATACTCGCAAATATGTTCGAGCATAGTCGCACATACGTTCCAACGTAGTCGCAAATACGTTCGAACATAGTCGCACATACGTTCGAACGTAGTCGCACATACGTTCGAACGTAGTCGCAAGTACGTTCGAACATACTCGCAAATATGTTCGAACATAGTCGCACATACGTTCCAACGTAGTCGCAAATACGTTCGAACATAGTCGCACATACGTTCCAACGTAGTCGCACATACGTTTGAACGTAGTCGCAAATACGTTCGAACGTAGTCGCACATACATTCGAACATACTCGCAAATATGTTCAGTTTTTTTTATGTGCCGTATAAAAATGAGAAAGATAAAACTTTTCAATTACAATTCAATTCATTCAATTAATGTAGGCTACATGCTACAAAGTTAGCATAGCTTCCCATAATGCCACGGGGTATTATTTGCGCATGCGCGAGTGAAAACAAAACCCCATTTTTTTTAGGCATTTGAGCCACATTACCAATTCATGAGAAAATTAAGTACACAAAAAACAGTTTCATTCGTAACTTTTACGATTTATTATGTCTGCTGTGCATGATTTAGGTTTGTCATTTTTCGTCCCATAATGCAACGGGGTATTGCGCTTGTGCAGTTGAGGACATATTTGCGAGTATGTTTGAATGTGTTTGCGAGTATGTTCGAATGTATTTGCGAGTCTGTTTGAACATACTCGCCAGCCAAAAATTTTTACTCCACGTTGGCAGCTCTACGCTTCCGTAATTTTCTGACAGTGTCGTCATCATCATCATAAAGGTTGAATGTACTGTACAGTAGGTGCGTCTTAGCATCCCTGACCCTCAAACACATCCTTGAAATTAAGCCCCGCCTCCCTCCCATGCCCTTGCTGTCTGATTGCTCTCCAAAATCTACCCATTTTCTTCCAATCCGTTGCCCTACACATGGATGATCATTTAAAAGGAAAAAAAAAAAAAAAAAGACAATTACCTCCCTGCACACTAATGTGCTCCAGAAATAACTCGTCTCTCGCGCGCAATCCAGGCCAGATCTTCAATCAGTCTCGGAGATGTTCACTCGCTGCTCCAAATCTCACTTTTATGACGTCTTTGATCCACTCCCGGGTGAAAAAGATTGCAGTGATAAAAGGCGCAAGGCTGTCTTCGCCGGACGCTTCATTAGGTACACCTGCAGAGCGCTATTAATGAGGTGTTTTCAAATATTTTCAGATTATGTATAAACAAATTGGGTTAAAAAAATAGTTTGAGTTCCTTTTATCCCAATTAGTGGGTCAACAAGGTACCACTTGGGTCAATCATTATGTTAACTCAATACCCATGATGAGTTAGCAGTTAGCGGTCTGCAATTGTATGGATACAAAATGGCTGCCTCATCCTGGCACTTCAGCTCTCAGATCCCTTTAAAGACAGTTTGAGTTGCAAAGCCGGACCATTTGTAAAAGAAACTCTTAAGACGCGAAGATGTATTTGCATTCAGACATATATAAACAATACGACAAAAATCCAACATGTCCCAAAATTGAATTTGCCTCTTAAGAAAATATTTTGCAATTCATAACACTTCATTTGGGACACAATGACGGCAACGGGTTGGCATTAAAAGTCTGAAAAATATTACTTTTTTTTTTTTTTTTTTCCCCTTCAAGTAATTATTACTGTTTGAGTGACAACTTTCAATATTTCAAATCGTCTTACTTATCAGTAAAATTCATTGATTTTCAAATTCAGGATTCAAATTCAGTTTCTCTCTTTATGAGCTTAAATCGATAATGTCCATCTCATTGTCATTTTCTGTGTACATTGGACTTTATATGGGCTGACCTTAATTGTTAATTTCCAAGCAACAAGAGTGAAAACAAGAACACGCATCGACGTCCACAGCTAAGAGTGGGCATGACGGGGCGATGCAGCACAACAAAGTTTCTTTTCAAAAAATAATTTCTTACGTAAGAGGAAGATCTGCATACATATACGAGGCCAACAGAGCAGCCAGTGGAGGAGGCTAAAAATAGAGCATCAAGACCTGAATTTGAAAGACTGGAGGCGGCGCACAGTTTTTTTGTTTGTGTTCGCTGCACTGAAAAGGGAAAAAAAAAAAGGAAGCCTTCATCATGCGCTCATTCAAATCCTTACAAACTCACAATTTTAACAGGAAAACATTTGTTCCCCTAAATATTTTATCATCATACATCGTGAGGATAACAACACTACTACTACTAATGATGATTATACAATTAATGATAATAGTAATGGTTCCTGATGACAATAATATATTTTTGTAAAAGACACCAATTTAAATGTAACAACAGTACTACTACTAAGGACAATAAATATTTAAGTGAAACCATGACCAAAATGCTATTAATGAACAATTTTGAATAAAATAAAATAAATTACAATTTAATTAAAAACAATTTTTTTTTTAAAGTGTATTTAGTAAAATTACTAATGACACTAATAATCCAAATTTCTGTGTAACCATGACAGGAAATTAATAAATGCTGACAAAAAAACTAAAATATGTATAAAATGAATTGGAAAAAAAATAATATAGTAAGACAAATATATAAAATCAAATTTAATACAATCAGTAATTACATTAATGTATTTTTGTGGAAAATACATAGACATAAATGAAAATAATTTATTTAATATTATACAAACATATGATAAAATACAAATATATAAAATCAAGTTCAATTCTAAAAATAGAATAAATCTATTCAATAATGACAATAATAATAATAATAATAATAATAATATACATATTAATGAAACCTGACAGGAAATCTATAAATGCAAAAAAAAAAAAGTTAATAAAAAAAAAAAAAAATTGTTTACAGACCGTGACTGAAAGGCGTTCTTCGTTTCAACCAGCAGAGGGCGCAATATGCATTTGAACTCGTACGTTACCTCCAGTCATGAATCCACTGTGCGTGAGAAGACAAATGATGCAAGAAAAGGGGAAAAAAAAAAAAAAAGACACAAATGTTTGACTTTGTGGAGTTTGGATGTGAGCAACATCAACACTCACTAGCTTGCTATGTCGTGACAACGCTGACTGGGATGGGAGGGAGAAAAAAAAAAAAAAACATTGCTCCTCACTTTGCTTGCAATGTTGTTGTCACTCGGGCTGATTCACCCTGTCACTTGTTGCCATTTTTTTTTCTCTTGCTTTGTTTTGGCACAAATATGTCTCCATCTTCCATATTTGCTGTTCCTCGGTCACTCTGACCTTGATGATTCCTTACAGAGGCTCCCCAGAAGTGAGTCTCAAAATGTGCTGAAGTGGTAAGTTGGCTCCCCCTAGTGGTGCATGAGAGAATCACTAACTAATATTAGTATTTAAATCATGACAAAGAGATAAAGGGAATACAATTTGTAGCCTGATTACATTTTTTTTTTAATAATATAGTTTTACTTTTCAAAATTTTAACCATTTAATTGTCTCTTTTTTTAAACTAAACTTATTTGGATTACATTTTAATTAAATCATTATTTACTTGATGGCAAATAACTCTGCACTGACACAAAGTACGATAAATAACATGAATACAAAAAATGTACCCAAGACTTTGGTCTTTCCTCTGCTATATGTTTTGTTTATATATGATGTATTGATTCCAAGCAATATAGAAAAGTATAAAAAGTGATGCAACGAGCCGCGGTCTCCCTATACTTTTTCTAAATCAAGCATCAGTCCTGTTTTTGATGTGTTGTATTGCTGTTTTTATGCTGGTGCTTGGAGAGTCAATTATGTTTTCGAGCCAGTATTTTTATGTGCTGAATGCTAATTTTTTTTTTTCCTTTGTTTGCTTTTTTGGCATGTGTGGGGATGATGCAGTGAAAGAGGCAAGCATCAGCACAGCGAGCGCAGCATATGCCTCCAGTACGTCTCGAGTGTCAGGTGCTATTTTTAGAGCCTGGTGGATATTTTTGGATCCACACTGAGCACAAAAAAAACTCACTTGGCATAAATCCTCCCCTTTTTTTCTCTCACAAGGATTAAGCTGTGAAACGGATGCGCCCGAGTGCACATGATTACAAATGATGCTAAATATTGATGCGGTGTGTGGAAGGCAGAGAATGAGATTTTGTACTGTACACGTTACGTGAAGTCACAGAAATGGGATTGTTTGGTTAAACGCCAACATTTCAAACATTTCATGGTCCTTGCGTTAAACTGTATTTAAATTTCATATATTTTTTTAAATGTTAATTACATTTATTTGAATATGTGCAACTGCATTTTAATATTTTAATTGTGATTTAAGAATATATTGCATTCAATTAAATTCCACCTCATTTAGCATACCGCGACTGTTTTGGATTTATTATTTTCTACAGTATTTTAATTTAAATCATTACATTTATTTCAAAATTTTATTACATAGCATTTCACTTGAGCAGACCATGAACACAAAATTTTATTTAAATTCAGATGTGTTTATTTTAGAAATGCAAATATGTAGACCTTATTTTGCACAGCGTAAAACTTCTTTAATTCAATATACATTTATTTTTTGTTTAACTTTTAACAAAAATTTATTAAATGTCATCTAATTTACCTGAGATAAAACTATTATGATCTAATATTTTTTTAATTAAGATTTTGAAATTGAACTTATTGAAAACTAAATTTAGTGGCATTTTATTTAGCAGCGTGTGAAATGGCAATTTTACATTGTTTAATTGAATTAATAAAAAAAAAAAAAAAGTGGCGCTAAAGTGGAGCATAATTTTGTTTTTGTTTGTTTTAATTTAATAAATATTTATTTTTTGTTTTACTTTGAACATAAATAATACTAAACGTCATCTAATTTACCTGAGCATAAAACTATTATGATGTAATATTTTTTTTAATTAACATTTCAAAATTGAACTTATTGAAAACTAAATTTAGTGGCATTTCATTTAGCAGCGTGTGAAATGGCATTTTTAATTTTTTTTAAATTAATAATAATAATTAAAAAGTGGCACTAAAGGAGTGCATAATTTTTTTTAGATTTAATTTATTTCGAAATTTAAAGGCAATTTGAATTGAAATGTAAAACATCATATGTAAAAAAACAAAAACAAAAAAACCCATTCCATTAATTAGCAGAGAATGAAACTCCATTTTAATTTATTGTTTTTATTTAATTTTTTTTTTCTTTCAGAAAATTTGCTTTCAAAATTAGATTTAATGCCATGCTCTTTTAGTAAATCTTAAAAAAACATATTTTTTTAACTGTTTTTTTCCACCTTTAAATTTTGTAGTAAAAATTGCATTAAAATTAAGGAAAGCATAAAATTATATTTTAATGATTTTTTCTTATTTCATAAATATTTTCTCTTCCCCCTCAAATCCATTTTCTTCCACTCATCCGGGGTCAGGTCGCATGGGCAGCAGCTTTAGCAGGCCCAGATTTATTCATCTCATTAATCAGACCATGACTCTGTAAAAATAAATGTTATGATGGACTGTAGTGTAGCTTATGTTTAAAAAAATAAATAAATGAAAAAAAATAAAAACTCCTTATGAAAGCTTTGATACAGAGTTATTGAAATGAGAGTGAGGCAAGGACACGAAAGAATGGGAAAAGTCATGGAATCGGAGGAGCACATACATAACACACGCACACGCGCGCTCTTCCGTGACTTGATGGGAGTTGACGGCCCGTGTGTGTGACGTCCGATGCGTTCTGAAGTTCACAATGAGCCTGCGGTGTGAGGCTTGCGTGAATCATCCAGTGAGCAACGCGCACACATGCACAACGCGCACACACACACAAGGCCAAAGACGGCAATCGTATTGACAGGAAGACAACAGTCCAAATGATGCGAGTGTGAACTTGTTTGTTGGAATAGCAGGAAAAAAAAGTATTGTACGATATGAAACATACAGTAATAACATATTTGAATCAAAGAAGTAAACCATTTGTGCATTTTGGTATTACGCTTCCGTTTGAACTAGCACAGCAGCATCATTGCTAATTTCGTTAGCCAGTCAATGGTGTTTTGTATTGTGTGTTAGCCTTAAGCTAGCAGAGTTATGTCGTTTGTTAGTGATACTGTATCTTTGTTTTATGTGTACGTTAACATTCTACTTTAAATGTAAGACTAGTGTAATGTTGTTGACGTTGGACTTGAGATGAAGGTGGCGGCGGTCATGCCGTTTTCAATCATTCCGCTTCAATAAACGTATTCATCATTGGAGCGTGGTGGGGGGTAGCGCTAAGCGCTTAGCATGTCTGCCTCACTGTCAAGAGGCTCTGTCTTCCAAATCTTTCCTTGGTGGAATTTACATGTTGTGTCTGTTTTTCTCTTGATACTCCAAGTTTCTTCCACATTCTGAAGATAGTTAGGTTGGTTGAAGACTTGAGATGTCGGATGATGCACATGCTTGCTTGTCTATTTGTGCGCTGCGATTGACTCGAGTCAGTCAGTCCTCATGCTTGACACCATTGATTCAATATATAGAGCAGTAGGGTGCAGTAGCATGACAATTTAATAGGAAATTGCACCAAAAAAATCTGTTATCCATAATCCGTCAAACACCTATCTATCCGTCATCCATCAGTCTGTACCATCATCCACCCACCAACCCATCCATCCATCATCTGTCATCCATCCAACCATCCATCATTCCACTCATCAATCCATCCATCAGTCCATCCGTCCATTAGCCATCAAATTATCTATTCATCAACCCATCCATCTGTCCACTCATCCATCCATCCATCATCCATTAATCTATACATCCACCCACCCACCAACCCATCTATTCATCCAACCATCTATCATCCATCTAACCATCCATTTGTCTGCTCATCATCCATCCATCCATCCATCCATCCATCCATCAATCTAGCTCTCCGTCCGTCCATCCATCCATCATCCATCCATCCATCCATCCATCCATCATCCAACAATTTATCCATACCTCCATCATTCATCCGTCATCCATTAATCTATACATCCATCCACCCACCAAACCATCTATTCATCCAACCATCTATCATCCATCTAACCATCCATTTGTCTGCTCATCATCCATCCATCCATCCATCCATCCATCCATCCATCCATCAATCTAGCTCTCCATTCGTCCATCCATCCATCATCCATCCATCCATCCATCCATCCATCCATCCATCCATCATCCAACAATTTATCCATACCTCCATCATTCATCCATTAATCTATACATCCATCCACCCACCAAACCATCTATTCATCCAACCGTCTATCATCTATCCAACCATCCATTTGTCCACTCATCCGTCCATCCATCCATCCATCCATCCATCAACCACCCGTCTGTCATCCATCCATATCCATCAATCTAGCTACCCATCCATTCATTCATCCATCTATCAATTTATCCATCCCTCCATCATCCATTAATTTATACATCCATCCACCCACCAACACATCCATCTATCATCCGTCACGCTATACATCCATCCATTATCCATCCGTCTCTACATCCCTCAATCTATCCATCCGTCTATCCACGTGGAGCTATTTTAGGAGCGGCTTGACAATTTTGCTTGTCGTTTTGGTCAAAAGTGATGTCCAATAAAAGTGTGTGTGTGTGTGTGTGCAAAAGAATGAGGCTGAATGATTCATGCTAATTTCTGCTGCTTGGGAAAAAAAAATATGAATAAAATCCATGCACACCAACAGTTTCATTTTTGCGTGCGTGCGTTTGGAGCAGCTGTGCGACCCTTGTGCACATGTTTTGGTCTCAATCCAAGCCCTTCAAGCTTAAAATGACTTTGTGATGTGTATTTGCATGGATGGATGGATGGATGGATGGATGGATGCTCGTGCTGTAAATTGGGGAGAAGGAGCAAGTGAGTGGTTTATTTTTAGATCTGTGTGCGCGCGTTTGGGCTTGTAGGTATCTGTGCGTTTTGGATTAGCCTCTGCGGCATCTTGCTCCGGGGAAGGTAATATGCTTGTCCGAAAGAACCTCGTGTGTGGAATTTGCATAGATTTGGGAAAGCGTGGCAAAAAGAGAGAGGTGGTGGGGGGCGAGAGAAGAGGGGAGCGAGAAAGTGAGCGAGCGAGCGAGAGCGAGGGAAGGAGACGGGGTATAGAGGGGAGGGATGCAAAGACCGTCGGAGAGAGGATGGAATGATTAAGCCATCTTTTCCACTCCAGCCGCTCGCACCTCCTCGCTCGTCCCCGTGTTCTTCCGATCCATCCTTTGTCTCAGTTGCAGACCCCCCACCCCACCCCTCTACTCTCATCCCTTTCCTCCTTTTATCATACTTCTCCCCAAATGTCCTCTCCTGTCAGTCAATGAGCCAGTGAAACCTTCTTCCCCTTTTCCCAATCACTCCCCATTCCGAATGCATGCCAGGAGACGCACGCCGACACTCATGCGCACGCCGTCGGCACACGCACTTAGGGGGGAAACATAAGGCGAGACCACCACGTTTGGGGCGCTTTGCAATGGGCAACTCTGTAAAGTCGCTCAAAATTTTCACCAAGAAGGTAAGCTCTGCTCTCTCGGCTGTGGTCCCTGCATGTATGCGCACCCCCGAACTCCCCTCCGGCGACCTGACTGGACGTGAGGACTTTGTGTGGTTGTTGGACTTTGACTTCCCATCCATGTGTTTGCTTGGAAGGAAACAGTCCGAGGGTGTATTTTGTGTGTGATGCTGCCTTGGCATCGTAGTTTCGTTGTTGCATGTGTGCCATGTTTTGAAGGAAATGCATTGTGGAGAGTTTTTCAGTGGTTCATGTCAACAGTGGAACTTGAGTTGCTCAGGACTGTCACACCTCTACTGTAAAGTCCAACAGAATCCATTCCAGATTTATTATAATGGAAATGAAATATTTTCTCTTCTATACTAGGACCATTTCAAAAGCTGAAAAAGTAAAAATAGTCCCACACATGTATAAAAAAAATTGTGAGCCCCCAATTATATTTTGCGTCAAATGGACCCATTACCAAGTTTGAAAATGTAATTAAATGAAAAAGTCTAACTTCCCTGCTTTGCTGCGAGTCAAAATGACCCACTTTAAAGTAAAACAAAATACATTCAAATAATATTTAAACATTGTCGTCAGTCATGCAAGTGTAAAAAGATGTTAGCCCATTAAACTTTTTTTTTTTTTTTTTCCTCCAAGACTTTAACTCTACATAACAGGTGGGTTCATTTAAATTTGTGAATTTAAAATGGGTCATTTTAAACTGTAACATAACAGCATGGTTAAAACAAATAATTTAAGTGTTTATACTTTGGTCAATATTAAAATATAATATAATATACTATACTTGGGTCAATTTCACCGGTGACATAACAGGTGAGTTAGCTCAGCTGGACAACTTCTATTACTATGAGTCAATTTGACCCCAATGTAATAAGAGGCATACTTTTTATTTTATTGTATTTTTTATTTTAGTTATTTCTGTGTCAATTTGACCTGTAACATAGCAGGTGGGTAAACAGGTTCAGTTCTTGTTACATTTACATGACAGTTAAAATATTACTCAATTTTACTTGAAAATTGGTCAATTTGACCCAAAACATATCAGAACAGTTATTTTATTTATTTATTTATTTATTTATTTATTTATTTTAAATGGATCGGTTTGACCTGCAACATGACAACATGGTTGACAGGTTAAATCTTATTACACTTGTATGACTGTTAGTACTGTATTAATTTTATTTTTATTATTTTTTTTAATTTATCTTTTCTTTTTTTTTATGATATTTTTAACATTGAAATGGGTCAATTTGACCAACAAACATAACAAGCGGGTTAACTCTACTATTCTGGTGGAGGTTAAATTTCTTAATTTTCAAGTAAAATAAATGTTTTGAGTGTGGTTCAAATGGACCCATTTTAATTAAAGTACAAAAAAAAGTTTAACCTTGCTGTTATGTGTGTCTACTGTCTAACTTATTGTAAGGTTGTTTTTTTTCAAAGCAATTCATTAATTATCGTGGCTTTATAAAATTGAAATGGTGAGAATTGGTGTTTATGAATGTAATATTTAATCACGTTTATTGGATTTTCATGGCCAATTTCTGACATTTGGATCAACAGTAGCACACATTGGGTCAACCCAGGAACGTTGTTACTGTTCCTGACAAACAAACGTGTCAAGTGGGTTGCAATTGATGTAAAAACAGTGACCACAGTAACTGTTGCCAAAAGAAGGAAAAGTTTCTGCTAATGCTAATTGCTAACTATGTTGCTAACACTCTTTATCATCACGTTATCACGGTGGCCACTGGTATTTTTCTTTACAAGACTTGACGCTGAGCTTCAAGTAATCTTAATTCTCAACTTTAGCCACATCGCACCCAGAACAGAAACAAGCGTACCCAACTTTTCAGGATAACTTCCATTTCCTTTTCACTTGTAGTCCTGTTAGCATCTTTGTCAATGATACACTTCAGGGGGCAGTGACAAAAACAAACAGTTCGGAGATGAAGACATTAAAGGCATATTTTCCCTAGAAATGACTTAAAGTTTTGAAGTTCCACTGTAGTGTTTTCCCTAGAACACGTAAACGTGCATGTTGACAAGCTTAACAAACAGTGCAGCATCTGCTGTCTTCATCGCAACGCCTTAAATTGGCTGCTCAGTGAATCCCTACCAGCAGCAGCTGCACATTATTGACATGAAAAAAAAAATAATACAGTTGAAACCATCCTAGCACACGTGCTGGACGACTTCTTACTCCACTTGGGCATTTTTCTCTCCACTTTTTCCCCCCCCCTTTATACATGTTATGTAACTGTCCGCGCGTGGCTCGGTAGTAATTTTCTGGCATGATGTATCCTCTGCAAACAGCCCCTGCGCCATGCATCACTTGCTCAGATTAGCCAGTGGGCATCGAACCCCCCTGCTTGGCTACTGTAGAAATGCACAAAGTGGCTGCATTTGGGCTGACATGCTAGCAGATGGAGTGCGAAAGTCATTTTGGAGTATGGGACAGTTCACGTTCGTTTGGCGTATATGCGCTTTAAACGTTGAACGAAGACGCACGCGGCCATGGCGACTCTCACTAATTCGCTGTGACAGTCGCACTATCTGAAGATGTGATCGGTGATGTCACGTTCTATTTTCAGTGTTTTTTTGTGGCTACGGCTTGTTTAGATCCACTGCTAACAAGGAACTGGTTGGTTTTAATTAACCTGTAGCTCCCTCTGTAATTGGGACGACTTTGCACGAGAGCCTCGTTCGCCCTCGGGTTGATGAGCTTAATTGGTGATTAGGAATAAAAAATGGCTGGCTGTGCATAAAAATCATCCTGTGGACTGGCCTGTAAATAGGGCATGAGGTTCTGTTGCGTCTTTTGGGGCAAGGTTAATACACATGGAGGATTAAAGCTGCCAAAATTAAAAATAAATGACTAAATAAATAAATGAATAAAGGTGAACATAAAAAAATGATATAAAAAATATAATTCAGAAATTAAATACAAAAAAAATAAATATAAACAGAACAAAAGAGACCAACCCAAGACATGCTTAGGACCGCCCCCTCATTTTAATAACATTTCGACCTGACAGAGCGTCAGCATGAAATAAATAAATGTGAGAGCAGTGTTTTTATTTATTCATTGATATTTAATTCTATTTTTATATTTTTTTATTTTTTTATTTCTCCATTTATTTTTATATTTATTTTTCTTTTTTTAATCCCTTTGAATTATATATATATATATATAGTTTTTATTTCCATTTATATTTATTTTTTGCATTTAATTTTTGATTTTTTTTATATATCCGTTTTTATTTTCACTTTTATCCATTTATTTATTTGGTCATTTATTACTTTAAATTTTGGCAGTTTTGGTCCTCCATAGATCCACTGATTGTAGAATCAAGACGATTTAATAGATTTGTGATTTGGAACACATTCAATTGGTTGATATCTGATGTCGGTATGTGGACTTTGAAGTCAGTGCTCCACCCTACGACGAAGGAAGGAGTGTGACGGATTCAAAGATATACAAATTGTCATGACAAGGGTCATGCAAGGGTTATGTTTAGTACTGTCTTCCCCCAAGAGGCGTCCTTTGAGGGGGGGGTAGTCACGACTAGGGTCATGCAAGGGTTATGTTTAGTACTGTCATGACTAGGGTCATGCAAGGGTTATGTTTACGGTCATGACTAGGGTCATGCAAGGGTTATGCTTAGTACTGTCATGACTAGGGTCATGTAAGGGTTATGCTTACTGTCATGACTATGGTCAGACAAGGGTTATGTTTGGGCCATGACCGTGAGGTCAAGTGTCTGTTTTGAACTGATGTGACCAGCATCTAGTTTCAACTAGTAAGGCTATGTGATGTCAGGAATCTGTAATCTCTTTATCTGGTCAACAGCCAATCAGATAATTCCATGTCAGTCCTTTTACCCACATGTCTAGCCACAGCCAATCAGATCGATTCGCTGTCTACATAAGCTTGATTGAGAAGTGTGTGTTTTGTTGGATTATTACCTCTGTCTCCCTGTGCACCTCCACAGACCAAGTTAGCTTGGCGTCTTTTGATGTTATGTGAATAAAGTGTTAACATCTTATTTGTGTCTGCGCTTTGGGATCCGACCTCAGAACGTAACACAAATAAAAAATGACTTAAAGTTTTGGAAAGGCTGCCATAGGCAATTTGTCATCCGTGAAGTTTGTCACCTTTCCTGCGGTTCACGTTCCATAATGACTGACTCCAGATCAGCAAATGACTAACAGACTTGCTCCCGAACCCCTCGTCCCTTCCCCCAACGTCGACTCTGTGCCGCTCTCAAACTGAGTCTCCCATCTTTATATACCCTAACCCTGGACCGATTCCACCCCAGGACCAGAAGAAGAACTACAAGGCGGTGCAGTCCTGTGAGGAGGGGGGCTCAGGGGGGGGCAATCTGGAGCCGCTAGTGGCCCTGGCTCAGAACGGCACCAACATGCACAACGTTCTGGGGCCCGCGTGCATCTTTCTACGCAAAGGCTTCGCCGAGAGCCGGCAGGCTGTACGTAAGTCCGGAAAGTAGCACGTTGCGTGCATGCTGAGAGACGAACGCGACATCAGTTGCTCGCTGTCACGTCAGCGCTTACTGCACATACACAAATATGACCGAAAAATGTTTGGATTTGAAACATTTGTAGTCATAATTGCAGACAGTCACAGGAAGTTACTTTCAATGTGTAAAATTGTTTTGAATTATCGCAGTTACATTATTAAAGAGAAATATGTTGTATGTGCCCTCACTTGTCTAAACACGGCATTCTAGACTAGTATTGCATTTTTGGAATATGAATCAAACGGCAAAATCCTTCAGTTTTTATCCATCTCGGGGGGCGGCCATTTTGCTACTTGCCGTCAACTGAAAATGACGTCACAGTTGCGCAGGGCTAAGGAAACAACCATTCACGGCTCACGTTTTCTGAAGCTTCTGTGATGTTATTTTAATTTAATATTTTTAATAATGACATGTTAATGTTCAAAGTATACAGTTTTAAAAATATTCTTTATGTTGTGCCTGTCATTTCCACTCGGTGGCCGTTGAGGCCTCTCAGGGAGCATCGCAGTCAGTTTTGGGTTCAGTGCTTTCAAGGACACTTAAAAGACAAGACAAGTTCTTTCTTCTATTTAAAAATGCACGTTTGTGGAAAATAATGTGCTCTAACTGATTCTAAATCGAGGCAAAATGTGATATTTACTAGAGCTTGAGGGCCATATTGGCGGGGCAATGACACTGGAAAATAGTCTATTGCTTTTATGCAAAATGTCCAATGTTATGATGTTGCTGTGTAAGTGAAGAGAAGAAATGCATCCCGCGTGGGGATTATTTCACTTTGCGACAGTGGCATCACACATCAGAATCTTTTCTTCTTCTTAAACAAATCATATCAGTCAGGGGAGGCGAGCGTGACTGCGCTGACGAGCAGCGAGATGGATGTTCCTTTTTGGACGCGGCGGTTGTCTCGCCACACTCGCATGGCCACACTTGTCACGAGTACACATGTACAGTAGCATGCCACACAGTGTCATCATTTTTTGTGTATTTTTTTTAATTTTCTGCTGCTTCTGCTGATTTTTTTTCTGCCATAACAGAAAATATTTCGAAAACAAAATATTCAGAAAGACAGGGGAAAAAAATATATAAAAAAAAAACGTGGAAAAAATAATAATAATTTAAAAAAAAAACAGAAAAAAAAACATGTTTTTCTGAGTAAATTTGTTGTTGTTGTTTTTAACCTCTGAACTCCAAGTGACTATTTGCAGACTTGCTATTGGCAGAGACGCTTCCGTAAAAACTTGACTGCTAGCTTACTAAAGTCATGCGGATGAGTGGACATTTTCGTATACTTACATGGTCCATAAAACGACAAACCTAACTTACATTGGAGTAAAAAAAAAAGCATAAAATATTACCAATACTGTGTTACTAATTACGATACATGCCTGGACTTAACTGAGCAAGTTAGTCGTATAGTTGAAGATACTGTATGTATGGTACAGGTATGCGGGAAAGTGTCCGCCATTAGTGAGTCTGCAATACGTCACTTCGAATTCAGAGGTAAAATAAATAATAAAATTATTCCGAAAACAGCAACAGCATTTGATGCTCTGTTTTTCAGAATGTTTTTTTCCTGTTTCTGAATAATTTGTTTTCTGTTTTTCTGAGTAATTCTTCCTCCCGTTTTTCCTGAATATTTTTCCCCTGTTTTTCGGAATTTTTTGTTAATGACAGAAAAAAATATTCAGTAAAACAGAAAAAAATACACAAAAAACAAAGGTCCCCTTTTTTTTAAATATTTTTTTTTCCCCTGTTTTTCTGAATAATTTGTTTTCTGTTTTTCTAAGTAATTTTTCCTCCTGTTTTTCCTGAATATTTTTCCCCTGTTTTTCGGATATTTATTTATTTATTTTTATTTTTTAATGACAGAAAAAAAAAAAATTCAGTAAAACAGAAAAAAATAAAAAAAATAAAAAAAAGAGAAAATTTTAAAAAAAAAATGCAAAAAAAACAGTTACCCTGAGTTGGGTTTTTTTCCCCAAAGTGAATGCAATACGCTTCCGTAGTGTCAAGTTCTATAATAAGAGTTAATGCTAAACCGAAATCTTGAATCCTAAAATAACTACAAATGCATGGTCATGCAAACACATTTTCACTCATGGAGGCAGCACTTCGTACACAAGGCTGCTTTGTTGTGATGCACGGACACCACCAAACACAAATATCCGTCGACAACTTCACCGAGCTATTTAAGTGTGCATCGTTTATCAGGAGCTTACGCTAATTTGTGTATCCAACGGAACACAGCTGAATTGTGATGACACATTTTCATAAATATTTCAAAAATATGTGCAATAGTATTGGTTAATTAATTAATTTTATAGTTAAGTAGTTAATTTTCTGAATTTTGCCAGTGTTTGTCTTTGAGTAGGTGATCTCACACATAATCCCTTCCTCTCGTTCCGGAAGAATCACATGTTCACATATGCACAGTATTTATCTGTCACCGCCAATACCGCGTGAGAAGTGCTGTGATCTGGCCCAGTTTGTAAACTAACAGCAATGGCGGACTTCTAACCAACATGTGATTCCTTACAGGACAGAGAGCTACGACCAGAAGAAATGGATGGTAAGCGACAGCGACCAAAATAAAATAGCCCCGAGTTTAAGTGTAATTATATAATAATTACCCGACTCGGATGTGCTCCCAGAGCTGCGCGAGGCGTTCAGAGAGTTCGACAAGGACAAGGACGGCTTCATCGGCTGCAAGGACTTGGGCAACTGCATGAGGACGATGGGATACATGCCCACGGAGATGGAACTGATCGAACTCAGCCAGCAGATCAACATGAATCGTAAGTTAGATGTCAAAAAAGACATTTGAGAATTCCCTCAAAGCAAAGTTAAACATAACTGCCATGTGCACCCCTAAATTGTTGTTTTTTGGCATTTCCGTCTACATATTCATGAATGGAATCATTTTATCTTGTTTTCTATGTAACAAGAAAGCACACAATAGAGGAGAGAGGAGTAATTGGTTTGATAATATGTTTTATTGGTGTGCCCATCTACTGGCATTTTTAGAAAAAATAAATAAATACCCCTGGGGGTCTTCAGGCCCCAATGTCAAAACCATCTTTCTAATACAGTGGTTTTCAATCTTAAGTACATAGCAACTGAAGATAGAAACTCATTATCATCATCATCAGGGACATAGAAACTGCATATAAACTACAAATATCATTACAAGAGACATAGCAACTGTATAGAAATGGACAACATCATCAGGGAGATCGCAACTGCAAATATCACCACAAGGGACATAGCAACTGCATAGAAACTGACATCATCATCATCATCCGGGTGATAGCCACCGCATAGCAACTGCGAATCACCACAAGGGACAAAGCAACTGCATAGAATCTGACATCATCGTCAGGGGCATAGCAACTGATAACATTGTCATCATAAAGGACATAGTAATTGCATGGCAACTAGAAAGATCATTGCAAGGGACATACAAACTGCATAGTAACTGATGACGTCATCATAAGGGACATAACTGCATTGCACCTACACATATTATGACAAGGGACAAAGCAACTGTACAACAATTGATAATATTCATCATTATAACGGACATAGTAACTGCATATCAACCTCAAAAATCATCACAAGCCCAATTACCACAGGTTGCGGATAACAGCTGATTTAGATTTACTGGACGATTTTTTTTTTTCTGTGCCCAACAGTGGGCGGACATGTCGACTTTGAGGACTTTGTTGAGCTGATGGGGCCCAAACTTCTGGCTGAGACTGCAGACATGATCGGCGTGAAGGAGCTGCGTGATGCGTTCAAGGAGGTGGAGACATTTCAGTTCTTGTATCCATCTTTCAGTTTTCTTTAGCGTTTTCCTGAGCTTGTTCTAGCAGCCATCTTTTTAGAGTCTTCAATAAGCAATTTACAAAAGGAAAGGAAGGATGGAATTGTGGGATGCAAAAAGGACATTCATTGCATTCTGTTTGTTGTCATTTATGTTTAAAAAAAAATAATTGGTGACCTAAGATTTGTCATTTTCAGTTTGACACCAACGGTGACGGTCAGATCAGCACGGCAGAACTCAGAGAAGCAATGAAAAAGCTCTTAGGACAACAGGTACGGTTGCCAAGAAAGGTGGCCAGAATATTAGAACGACATGGGTATCATTTTCAACATTTTCCATTTCAGGTCGGTCACAGAGATCTGGAGGACATTTTACGAGACATAGACCTCAATGGAGATGGACACGTGGATTTTGAAGGTAGAAAATCATCTTATTTGTTTATGTAATATTCCCATTTTTAGGGTTAGGGTTCTAAGAAATATTTCATTCTTTGTGTAGGGGATATGCGGCTTTCGCTTTTTGAATTGAATTACTGAAATAAGTGACGTTTTTCACTATATTTTAATTTGCTTCGAAGCATATACATATACACGGCAATATATACAATCGCCTCCTTCCTATTTAGCTGACGTTTAAAGCACTGTGGGGCTGAACGGCGCCAGTGTGTCTGTCAGATTATCTCCATGGGGATTATGTCACCTCAAAGATTACCCCCACCCCCACCACAAGGATGCATATTTGCATTGAGGGATGAGAACATCAGGGAGCCGCGTTATGTTTTTTGATGAGTAAATGCTACAGTAAAGATGGAGTTCATCTGAGGCACATAAGTACATAGCTGGTGTGTACATTATGTGTACATCTTGACATTTACTGCCAAAAGCAAGTCTTGAACAGAGGAAACAGTCACTACTTGTCTACTTATTTAAATGTTACAGTATTCTACATCGTCTTCTTTATTAGATTTTATTGCTATTGCTTTATTTTCATGCTAGTCCTTCCCCATTTTTCATTCTCCGATTCAAGCCGTTCCAATTTTAACCAAAAATTAAGATTTTTTTTTTTTGTATTCTACTTTCTAAATTTTTTTCAACTTTCAGTTTTCAGTTTGTGCCTAAGGCAAAAATTAAAAAAAAAAAAAAAAAAAGCCCAAAAATATTTTTTTTCTCTCCCCTAATTTCTACATTTTTAATTCAAACTGTTCCAAATTGTAACTGTTCAGTTTATCCTTACGTCAATTTTTTTTTCAAAATTTCTAAATAAAAGTCCAAATTTAAGATTTTTTATTTTTTTTTTCTTATATTTTTCTTATATTTCTTATATTTCTTGACCGATTCAAACCATTACACCTTTAAACTGTTCAGCTAATACCCATCATAATTTTCATTTCAAAATAAAAGTCCAAAATATATATATTTTTTTTTTCGATTTTCTCCGACATTTTTTTGACTGATTCAAACCGTTCCAGTTTTAAACTGTTTGGCTTATCCTACTGCAAAAAAAATTAAAATAAATAAATAAATAAATAAATAAATAAATAAAACTGAATGAAAGCCAAATATTAGCATTTTTTCCTACGTTTTTTTTTTTGTTTAGCTAATGCCTAACACTTTTTTTTTTTTTTTCAAAATAAAAGCCAAAAGTATTTTTTTTTTTAGCTTTTCCTCCTCTTAATTCCTGCATTTTTTCCTACTGGTTGAAACCATTCTGTTCATCGTGTATTCCTAATTCAAATCCCCGAAATAAAAAACAGAAATTAATATTTTTAAATTAGTTTCCCCCTTTTACTTTCTACATTTTTTGACCGATTCAAACCATTCCAACTTTGATATATTCTGCTCATACCATGTCATTCATCAATTTGTCCACAGAAATTTCACTCTGTAATTCAAACGTAATACATTATTTTTTTGCAAATAGGTAAAAATATTGAATAACTGTTCTTGATGACGCAAAATCGTTCTGGTCATTTTGAAGCCAGAGAGTGGTTGGAGTCTTGCTGTTTGCGCTTTATTAACAAATAGCTCACATATTAATACAAAAATGAAAGCAAACAATTTATGTGCAAAAGAAATCCTTTTGTTGCGGCTAATATTTTGTATATTGACATACACTGGGAAACACCGTCCGTTTGTTTTTTTTGTCATTTGATTCGATGCCTGGAAGAGGAAGGATTGGCCAGAGCAGTTTGCAGAAGATGCTCTGATTAGCAGCACTGCGGAGTTGGCAGATTTCACCTCCCTTGAGGAAACCATAGGAAACAATTTGTTGACAGTTACAGAAAGCATCGAGTACAGGAATAGCCTCGATAAATGGGTCATCTGCGATACGCTTGCGTCTATATTCTTTGATCAACACACAAACGTCTCATTAGAAGTTGCTTCTATAGGAAACTTATTGACATGCAGTAATTGTTTACAGTTACAGAGGGACAGCAATGGCCTTGTTTATTTATTTATATTTTTATTTTTTTATTTTTTTATTTATTATAAGGCGTGTGACATCCGTTGTAATTTTAGGTTGTAAGTTAGGCTATTTAGGGTGGAAGTTTAGTTTCATTTGAGTTCAAATCCTTCCTTGTCAAGACTTGAAGTCAGGAATCGTTTATATTTAAAATGGTTTAATATGATTACATTTATATTTACAAGGCTCGGATGATAAAGACTAAAATGTTTTGACAAAGATTTTGGTATGTCATTGTAATTTTAATTGGACAAAATATCAAATTAAAATATAAATAATAAAATAATAAAATAAAATTAATAAAAGAGTACTAATAAAATATAAAATTAATATATAAATAAATATAAAATTTATGCTGTCATCACAAATCAATAATTTAATGACAGACTACTACAGAATTATTACCACCCATGCAATTAAGTCATAATTGTATATAATAAAAAAAAAAAGGTGGAATTTTAGCAAAAATTTTAATTTGCCTTCATAGAAATACTGTTTCATTCTAGCAATATTCTGACTTTTCAATTGTTGTTTTAAGACTTGATACTTATTTTCTATATTTAATATAATTCTGTAAATTAACGGATAAAATTGTACTGCAGTCAAACTTGGTAATTTGTTTGCTTTCCCAAAGAATTCTTATAAATAAATAAATAAATAAACACTGATTAACATCCAGTGTACATTTTAATTGAAAAATGGGGGTTTTTGTCTCCTAAAATTCTGCGACAATGTGAACCACGAGTATGCTAAATATTATGACGTTGATCTCCATCTAACCTACTTGTGCTTGTTGGGCTTAAATTGTCAGAATTTGTGCGGATGATGTCTCGATGACTTGCGAGTGAACCGCTGGCCTTTTCGGAGCGTTCCAAATCATATCAAGTCGGCCCTTGAAACTGCAACGCTGGCTGGAGCACGACGGCTGACGAGCTCGAGCAAGTCAACACTGTTGCGTGTATTCTCCTGCTGTTTCTTTGAACACAAACCTTATTTGTTTGGACTGGAAACCTTTTTTTTTTATATATATATACAAGGATAAGCACATTTTCTTCTGGTATGGTTGGTGCTAATGTGCTTGTCAAGTTGAGTCAATCTATCTGACAATACCGTTTAACGTGTAGCGATTTAGACGATGTCATCCACTGAGACCCTACGAGAGCGTATGAACTACTCAGCTGCTGGTAAAAACCATGGAGGTTATCTCAGGGTTTTGTTTTTTTTTTCTTAACAGGTTATACAGCCACATATACGAGTGGTGAAATGCACTATGGGATGTTAAATTAGAGAAGAAGAGGGAATCTCATTGGGGAATAATAAAGTGAGGATCAAGTCTGAAGGCAAAAGCACCAACACAATTTTGCAATCTGAACATCTCTGTGTGGTCTTGTCAAAAAAAATTATTGTGTTTTTTGTGCATATTCTCGTCCCCCCCCCCCCCAAGACTGTAAATAATTTCCCATTAGATTGAAACACTCCTCACGGTAATTTTTTTTCTGTGATGAATTGCAATGTAGCAAGGACAGTTCTCTGGATTTAATAATGTCATTTTATTGTGAAATCTGTCTTTTTCTGTGTGCACTAAAAATCTCCTCATGCAGATATTCTTTAAGGAAGTTGAACAGCGCATAGAAAATATCGACACACCCCTGTTGGAATTTCAGCTCACTGTAAAATGAAAAAAAGCAAGGCAAATCATTTCAAGACTTTTTTTGGGGGGGAGGGAATTGTTAACTGTAAGAATCAGTGTTAGTACAAAATTGTACAGCTTCTGCTGGAAAGCAAAAAAAAAAAAAAAACATTTATACCCATTTACAAATGTCACTTGTTTTTACTTCACCTTTCTAAAAGATTATTATTTTTTTTTTAATTTAATGGAGTTGTACGGGATATCGGTCACACTAATGGGTGGAAAACATTGAAATGATTTATCTTGGCACTTGAACGGGTGTGCAGACTTTTTCTATCCACTATCTGCAGTATGTACATATGATCTGATGGGCATTTTAAACATTCCATAATGATTCGAATATAATTGTGCATGATTATCCTGATTTTTTTTTTTAAATATCAATTCCCAAAGGCACATAATATGATTTCTTTTTTTTTTTTAATTCTAATTAGGTTTTATAGTTATACTGTATAATGTTGGTTGTGTTTTCTGAATGCATTTACACCTCAAAATACACACATGGACACAATTAGTTCAAAGTGGGGATTGGCAAGCCACAAAGTTGCTGAGAGTCATAGCAATCCTTAAGTAAACTAGACTAAGTGCAATTTCAGGAGAAATTGTGTGGGAATGCTGAAAGCTAAATGCTAAGATTTTGAATGCATGTGGAATGCTTATGAAGTAAATTGAGAGATAAATTATGAAATTATGACCTCGTGGTTACTGGACAATGGACTTTACTAACTGTGCCACCGAGCAGTATCAGACACCTGGTAATGATGATAAGTTATATGTATAGAATTGGGCGTAAAAAGTGATACTTAGAAACAGTGCAATGTCTGTCCCATTGAAAATGAATGGGGAAAAAGTTGATATTAAATGTTAAATTGTGCAAATACTGTAAGTAATGTGGAATCAGACGATTTATACCCCGGGAGGCGTGAATTTTTTAAGCTAGTTGAAATTTGAACAGTGTAATGCTGAAGTATTCCCTCAACAACATTGCACTTACTGTGAAGCCTGAGAAGAAAATATTATTCCCTTTCTTGAACAGGCAATTTTGTCCAAGTGTGTAATTTGGACAATCAACCCCCTCATCCGTCAACTGGCCCCATTCGTGATAACGTGTTATTTTAATGAAGTGTTTTCTACATATCAATAAAGGAGCAGTATTGTTTCTTTATGCACAAAAGCCAAAGAAAGTTGACAAAATTATCATTTGACGTTAAGTACGAGGTATGCAGGGTGTTTTAATCGTATCAATAAAAGAGAGACTGTTCATAAACGTGCATGCCAAGTGGAAATGTAAGATCTAAAGGGAATTCTCATACTTGTCATCATAACTGTGTGAAATCTATGCATGCCAAAAGCAATTTGTAGCAGATTTTCTGGTAGAATAAAGATTTTTATGACATGCAGAAGTTGACTTGTTGATGTCTGGTTTAGGGAGTGGCCTCACACGCTGTACATTAACATTGGAAAATGTACTTTATTTCATTTATGTAAGGCATAAATTACAGCTATCTAGAGAAACTGTGATGTCATTTTCGTTTGACAGGAAGTGGGAAAAATGGCTGCCCCCTAAGATGGAGACAAACAGGTGGACTTCGCTGCTTAACATGGATTCCACGATAGATAGATACATAGATATTGCCAAGAATTTTTTTTTGGTTGACTTCCACTTTTTTCTCTGCCAAAATGACTTTCCTCATATCAGGACTTTCATTTCATAACATTTGGACTTTCTCTAGTTACAGTGCGACTCATCAAAAACATACTGATTTGTCTAACGGCTAGACACAATATGACCTTGTCACGTAATTTGCTGCCTGGAGTAACATTTCCAATTTTTCATGTCACCTTTCAAAGAAAAACTATTGCCAGCCAAACAAGCTAACATATCAGTGGAATGTCATGTTGAATTTAGATCACTTTTGAAACAGTCACTGTTTAATGCCTGCTCAAATCCAGAGAGACTGCCGCTTGCCAGATCTGTCCAAGTCCCTCCAGCGGGAGTCCTCGGCCCAGGGGGGCATGTTGGACTCATTGGCTATGTTCCTACAGAGGCCCGATCCCCATAGGGGCTTTGCGATGGCTCTCGGGAGGGAACATTCATTCCTCCTTGCTCACGGGACTGTCATCTGTGATGTTGACACTCCAGGGAGGGAAGGGAGCATCTGTATTTTGAAGACATGATATTGAGATAATAAGCTAAGCCTCAGTGCAGAAAGGAGACATCTTCTTTTAGTGCAAAATTGTAGTGATATCTATAATTCGTTTTTATTGTTGTTGTTTTTTCTGTGTTGTTTCATAACAACAAGTGGTGCAGTTTTCACTCTTCTTCTTTTTGTTTTCTGACAGTCTGGATGCCCTCTGGTAAAATACTGCCTCTAACAGGTCAAACCTGGTACTACTACAGCTGAACTTGCTCTTTACTACACAGCATTTGTAATTATAAATACTGAAGAGTGAAGAGGTTTAAGGTTGGCGATTCTCAGACCTGACTGTTTTTCAAGCAGGAAGGAAAAATTACTTCTAACACCACACAAGGTTTGTTTTATCACTCATCAACTCAGGAAACGTAATGCTCAAGCAAAGCCTTCAAACCTTTGATGATGTACAAAGAGTAAAGGTGTGTTAAGTTAGCAATAAAGCCCATACAATTAAATGGGAAGGATCCAAAGAGAAAGTCAGGACACATATCAGAAATCAGAGGTGGACATCTAGTGTCCACAAGGCAGAACTACAACATCATCTACTTTGCTTCAGTCACGTTCTAAGAATAAACTCTTGTGTGATGATTTGATTAAAAAAAAAAAAAAGTCAGCTAGGACAGGCTTCAGCACACCACAACCTTGAACACAAGAAGTAGTATAGAAAATGAATTAATGACGGACGGTGATGTAATAAAGTATAATCATAAAATGAACATTTCTGATATTTCCACAATTTACATTCAGGAGAACTTGCAAGCATGCTAATCTCCAGTGCTATTGTGTGGTCAACAGACAAACAGTGTGGTAGCTGCACTCTTACGTCACTTCAGTAATTGGCTCAAGATTCTATATATAAGCGTCTGTGTAGAAGCAGGGGGCTGCGGGAAGTGGACTGGTGACTAAGCGCATGATATAATACAGCACACAATGCACCTTTTGTGTTTCAGGGTGGAAATGATCACAATTAAACATCAGCGAATCATTTTGTTCCTATTCTAAGATGTAGTCTATCCTTGAATGCCTGCATGTGTGGGATTTGTTTCTGTGTTGTGTGCAACACAAATATACAGTAGTGTGCATTGAATTTCTCCTTGAGGGATTATAATGACTATGAGTAAATATTGACTTGACGAAATATATTTTTTAAAACACAGACCCACCCAGAATAGGAGTCACCATTTTCATATGCAGTGGCAATGTAGAATTACAATCTTTATTGCATTACAGTAAGTATCCAATATTTTTTCACAATTTTTTTTTTGCTAAACTTGGTCTAAAATTATTAATTCCAAAACTGTATTTTCTTTTCTGTTTTTTAGGGCGTTCTTCTGAGTCATAATAATATAAAGAATAATGGTTGAGACTTAAATAAATAAAATGTAGCTTAATTAATCATGCGTATGTCCCACCGGTGGCAAAAAAAATTGTAAGTTATCTGTAAGTTAAAAACTATGCTGATTTTCCAAATGGTTCAAAAACAGCTTCAAATTTACTTTGGGTACACCATTTTCATCAAAATTTCCATAATGATAAGGAGTTTTAATTCAATCAAAAATACTACTAAAGTTATTTATTGTTAAATGCAGCTCATCTGCAGTTTTCGTGATGTTTGCGTGCTTATTTTAGCGCAAACACAAGACACAAGTTTTGCTTACTTTTTAATTGAATTTCTGAGTGTCACGTGTGTGCAATCAGCAGAAGTAATTTGTTAATCCGGGGGCGTGGCTTCGTTTGAATCCAGCCCCCCCCCACTCTCATCTAACCACGCCCACACCACCCAGTCCTAATGTCCGGCCACCAGTATCACACCGTACAACGTTCCCTCGAGCGGATGGTCGCTCACTTCTCGGCCGCCCAGCGACTCCAAAAGCCGGCATGTCGTTTCTGGATCAGCCCTGGTGTCCCACCAGCGTCCAGGTGACCGTGCTCCAAGCCCGGGGCCTCAGGGCGAAGGGCAAAGGCGGCACCAACGACGCCTACGCGCTCATGCAAGTGGGCAAAGACAAGTACCAGACCTCCGTGGTGGAGAAGAGCGTGGCGCCCGTGTGGAAGGAGGAAGCCGCCTTCGAGCTGCCGCAGCACGGCGCGGGAGGAGAGCGAGGCACGCTGCACGTTCACGTCCTTCACCGAGCTCTGGTGGGACCGGACAAGCTGCTGGGTCAGGCGGTCATCGACCTGGTCCTGCTCGCTCAGGAAAAGAGTCGGAACAAGACCGAGTAAGTAACTACACTAACTTGGAAGCGACACAAGTTCTTATCCATCAAATCCTTGATGGATAAATATTGCAAGTCAGCAAAGGTAAATTTTAGTTTTAAAAATAGTTATTTTTTAAACGTAGCTATAATACTTCAGTCTTCCTAATTAACTGAATTAAGTTTTTATTATACAACAAATCAGATGAATTGAATGAGTCACTTCACACTAGTGGTAACTCAAATTACTTGTATTTAAAATATTTTTCCCCTCACTGAAATGATTAGAAATACCATTAATATGTTCGTTGTCCACATAAACCATTAACAAAAAAAAAAAGTCAAATGTATTTAAAGGAATACTTTTGACTCATTTAGCAATTTTCAGCAATAAAAAGTGTAATTGTTTACAATTAATTTTCTAATGTCATTATTTTCATTATTGTCGTCTGAAAATGACCTCACAGGTGCGCAGAGCTCAGGTAACGACCAATCACGGCTCACCCGTTTTCTCGGTTTGTTCATGTGATGTTCACAAACTGAGCCATGTTTACCTGTTTCCTGAGCATTTATGATGTCATTTTCAAAATGTTTTTCGAGGTGTTAATTGTAAATGGAAAAGTAATCATTTGACAAGTAATTTGCCACCTCAGTGATGAAATTCTGATGTTAATGAGGGAAAATAGAATTAATGCTGTTTTACTCATTATCAGGGCTCACTTCTTTTCTTCAGACTCTGCCCTGCCGCTTGAACACAAGGACAGTACATTAAAAAGTCAGTTTTTCATCCTTTTGACATCACTTCCGAGATGCTAATCACTCCTCACTGTATTTGTTGGCCTTTCCCAAGTATTCTTCCATGACTTATTCGAGGAAGTAACAATTACATTGGTTATGTGCGAATGATCTAATTTTACATGTCATCATGTGTTGTGTGTATTTAAATAGCAATTGTCTTTCCACTTGTATACTGCATAGAAAGTGTTATGTTAAGCTGCTTGTAAGTAGTTTATTCCTCCACCATGTGACCGCCTGCATACCAGCCTCCCTTCTTACTCACCTTCTTCTTATTACCAACCCTATTCTGCTTGAACACCCGTATGCACTTTACGTACACCGCCACCTTCGTCCATCATCGTCGTAGTTCCTGGTCTTTCGCTATTCAAATGCTTTATTGTCATTTGGAAGTATGGCGAACGCACCTTGCCTGTGAGGTTTTATATCGGTCCGAGGCCTCACATTCCCGGCTGCGTTATCAGTGAAAAATAAACAGTGGATGACCCACAAGGTCATTTTTGACAAAAACAGCACTCCTCGCTGCTGGTAAAGCTTATTGGAATCCAACATGATTTCAAAGAAGCATATCTTAATAATGGCGTGTCATGTTGCATTTATAGTTACTTGGATTTCTTAACTCATTTGCTCCCAAAGACGTAAAAATACGTCCTATTTTAACTGTTTTAAGTCTCCCAAAGACATATATATACGTATTGTGTTTTTTTTTTATGCGAGAGCATACAGAAGGCGTTTATGTAGCCTCTCAACTGCAAAGAATGAATGAATGGTAGTTATTACATAAACAGCCAGCAGGTGGCAACAGAGTATAAGAAACATGTTGAAAAAAGGCTAATTTACACAAAATTCTCAATAAATTTGTGAATAATGATGAAACTTAGCTATATTCTAATGCCAATTGTTGCAAAACTGAAACAGATAGAAATATACTTTTTGTTCCTGATGAAATAAGAGACTTTAATCTTTCTTTTGGTAGGTTTCATGTTTTTATAGCAATAGAACACAATATTCTGTGGGCCTTGCAAAATCAGTCCAAATACAGGAAAACAGCCGGGAGCGAAGGGAATTGCTTCTGTGAAAATGGTTGGGAGTGAATGAGTTAATATAATGCAATGTAACTACAAGATGGACTTTGACAGTGAGCCTGCTATCAGTTTTATTACCTCCACTAAGTAAGTTATGTTTTCATTAGTCTGGGTTTGATGAGACTGTAACTGTAATCCTATATTTTTTTTAACTATGTGTCAATCTTCTTATTTTCCATTTAATATTGAACATCCTCAAGTAATTTCTGTATAATCTGGTTTGTGGAACATCTGCCTGTGTGGATGAGATTTCAGAAAATAATCTCAAACCAAACTGAATCCAGATCTGTTTTATTTTCCGCAATGCATGTAATATCCTGTTAAACATATTCACGTGCATTATATTGTCAGACTTTATCAGATCAAATTGTATTTGGTTTTCCAATAGATGAAATGTGAAAGGTTTCAGCCTTGGCGGATGTCTGTTTCTTTTGCAGTTTGCCACTGATAAACCACACGGGCCTCGCAGAGCCGTGGAAATCATTTTCAAATGTTGGCATAGCTAAACAGTGTGACTTTAGCTATGTGAACCTTGCTATCAAGGTGGCTCAGCTCGAGACATCGAAGGTATTTAGCAATTTTGAGGCGCTGGTACAGAAATACTTTTTCTGTCAAGGCCACCTTCTGAAAAACTGACTTTAATTGCTTGCTTATGGCGTGCCTGCCTGTAGATATGTGAAATTACACAAACGGCTGCCTATTTCCGAAAATGTGACGGTGAGCAAGCTGTTGTGAATTTTGCAGAGTTGTGTGAATTCTTTGTGTCTGCTGTATGTGCCACATCATGCATGGATTTCTTACACTACTTGACAAGTGTAATTTTGGCATGTTGGTGATGTTATGTTCTGAAGTTGTATCCCAAAAACACAGACACAAATAAGATTTTAACTCTTTATTCGCACAACATTGAGAGGTGAAGAACAAACTTGACTAGACGAGAAACGAGAGTGTATCAAATCACGAGACGCTAAGCTAACTTGGGCTGTGGAGGTGCACAGAGGAACAGAGGTACTAATCCGACAAAAACACACCCTTCTCAGACAGGCTTATATAGACAGCGAATCGATCTGAATGGTTGTGGGTAACAGGACTGACATGGAATTATCTGATTGGCTGTTGATCGGATAAAGAGATTAAAGATTCCTGACATCACATAGCGTTTTACCAGTTGAAACTAGACGCTGGTTACATCAGTTCAAAACACACACTTGACCTCACGGTCATGGCCCAAACATAACCCTTGCATGACCCTCGTCATGACAGGTGATACAAGATGGCCTCTACTAGTGTAAATACAAAGCTTTTACAGTTATTATGGGGGCTCTTTTTTTTTTTTTGGGGGGGGGGGGGGGGGGGTCAAATTTCGGGCTGCCGCTTGAACACGACGAGCCGCTTACAAGCTCCGGTTCCTGGATACCATGGAAGCGCAGGCTCCCGTCGCTTTATTGTCAACTTCTGTTTGGCTCGCGCAAGCTTTAACTAGCTTTTTTGTTTTTGTTTTACTAGCTTCTCCCTTTAGCCGCTCTCGTTAGCCACTCCAGCCTATGGCTCAGACTAACTCTCGCTATCCACTAGGGGTGTCACGATTCGCCAACTCCACGATTCGATTTAAATTTCGATTTTGGGGTCACGATTCGATTTTTTTTTCGATTTTTTTTTTTTTTTTTTTTTTTTTTCCGCTCCCCCACTTTATAACACAGAGGCATATGCTTCTGTAGGCTAAGGCTAGTCTATGATCATTGGTTCTATTCATTGTACAGTAAATCTTATTTCAAAAGATCGGCTACATATAGGTGATGCAATTTCCATATTATTTTTGTGTAAATTTAATTTATGTAATATATGATAATTGACATTAGGCAAGAATGATCAAATTCAAAGAATTTATTTACAATACAAAGTTAACCGTCTTGTTCTTACTGAAGTGTAAAATAAAAAATAAAAAAACAAAAAGTCACAGTGGGTGCCTGCCATCTATTGACTGTTTTTGGTTACAACAGTGTGCTGTGCGTTCCTCTTAAAATAATGTGCAACAACAACAAAAAATATATTGTATCCAAAGTCATGGAACAAATACAGCCTGAACAAACTATATCCCAACATTTACAGTTGCTGGGCATACTGTAGCGTGGTTCAAGTACACTAATTAAATGTTTGAATCCAGCGTTTTCCAAGGCTGCAGGTCTGCTGCTATAAATAGACCTATGGATCTGGCGTTTCGCGCGAGCTGAAGTGTGTGGAAGTTTCACTGTAAATGAGGATGAAATAGTTGGTTGGACCGTTGTTTTCCCACTTCTAGTTGAATTTGATAAATCTAAATCTTTGTGATGCCTGCGTAAATGTCCCGTCATGTTTGTCGTGTTTCCCGTTGTTACGGCTGGCGGCTCGGGCCATTCAGTTTGAATGCGCCAGCGCGACACTCTGATTGGAGGACTGTGCCAGCGCGACACTCCGATTGGACGACTGTGCCAGCGCGACACTCCGATTGGACGACTGTGCCAGCGCGACGCTATTGTGTATCCGTGTATTATACCCCTATTGGTTATTGTTGTTTCTCCTCCGTTCTGTCAGTTCTGTCAAATGCGGTTATTATTTGTTCACCTTCCACTTTCACTCCCTTGTCAAACCCCTGCCTGAAATTTCAATTAAAACTACTCAGATGTTAAAGTCGACCCGTGTTTATCTACTCTATATTTTCTGTTATTGTGTTACTTCCCTTCCCCTTGACGATGCTCGAAATCGTGACGTAATTTCGATCGATTTCGATAAAAAATCGAAATCGTGACACCCTTACTATCCACTCTTGTTAGCTGCTCTGGCTAAATCTGATTCCCTCTGTCTTTTGGCATCGCTGTCTCTTGCCGAGATACTCGTTTGTTTACGCAAAAGAAGAATTGGTGGTAGGCTTAAGGAGTCTGTTGTCTCTGAGCCACCGTAGTGTGTGTGCTAACTGCAGGCACTTCGACTGCGTTCTATGCTACAGCGACATCTATCGGTCACGTATTACACACTGGGGCTTTAAGTACCTGTGGACGGTATTGGTAGGCTCCATGAGCACCCCATGCCTTAAAATAAGGCTGATATCAGCCTGATACGAATAACTGGGATTGGTACTTGCCCATTCCTATGCAATACATTTTAATTGAATCAGGTGTTTTCATTATCCAATCATAAAATGCAGTGACAACCTTCAAACTGTTACCACTGTTCTCGGGCTATACATCCTGTTGCTTAAAACACTTGCGTGTTGTTTCGGGTGTGCTTTAATGCACATCATGAGTTTAAAGAACAACACATCAGTCCTCCCAAGTTTTGAGCACCACAATGTTCTTACAGCTCCACCCTGTCTTTGATGTCCGAAGCCTTTCTGGACACCCTGATGGCCTACTCTGATAAGTTCCATCCACTTTTTTTTTGCTGCATGGACACTTAACACTGCTGAGCCGACTCTTCTCCCGCTCACACAGCTGTGTGCCGTGATAAGAGGTCTCCGCCAGAGCAGCCATTGTCTTATCACGACTACACGCTGCACGAGGCAGGATGCGTGTGCGCACAAAAAGGAGAATGCTTGTTGACAAGGTTGAGTCATACGCTGGACCTCCACTTTGCACACAAGTGTCAAATTAGTCAACGCGAAGCCATCATCGTCACACAGGCATGAAGTGAAGACTTCCCTGACTTTTTTTTGTAACTTCCTTTGTGTTGCAATTAGGAGTCACTTATTTCTCCTTTTTTAACTTGCCCTTGTGGTGTTACTTTTCTATCAATGAAGAGAGGTCAGCAGTCAACATTTTGCATCCCTAGTCATTGGGATAGACCGATAATCGGTGCAGATATTTGGCAAAGCTGCCAATTCTTTATACAGGTATGTTTAATATTAAAAGAAAAGTATATTTTTTTTTTAAATTTTGACACTAATATTTTCAGTTTTCTGCAAAGTAATATCTGTTTGAAATAAAGGTTATCGGTCTACTTGACAACTAATAATTGGTCAGCCTTGAAAAAACCATATCAGTCTATCACTACTCGCTACAATCTGCTCTGTTATTGCTTATGTCTAAAGGACGCCAGATTCAAAGTACTCAGGATTAATATGTACTTTTTGTACCTTTTTAAAGGGACATTATGCTAAAGCACCCCCCCCCCCCCAACCTGCAGTTTAAAATGGTCTTCATATTTGTGACTTTTGCCAGAATACAGGCAGGATTACAGAGAACTTGATATTGATACTGTCAAAAGAATTGCAGCACGAGTAGTCAAGGTGCAGATGAGAAACCTATGGGGTTCACACAACAAATTTTTACACTCGATACTGGTCTGATTCCCTGCAGCAGCAAAATACCAAAGAGACCCCTGCATGGACGCACAGGCGCACACACATACACGAGCGACTTCCTCATTTCCCCAGGAATCCAGATTTCAGTTGGAGTTGTTTGTTCAGTGCTGACCTCAGATTTATGCTGGATAAGCGCTTTTTATGCTGTCTCAGTTATTTTGTAACTTTTTTTTTTTTTTAACCCCAAGACCCCCTCATTATGTTGTCAGACCTTATGAAGAAAATAGCTTTAGATTGATTTTAAAAAGTTAACGAATACAGAACGAACATGCAATTCAAACTTAACAATAAAAGCATTCATTCAAAAAACTCTTCCATAGTGGTGGAGCCAAATGACTGCTCACTTTTATTTCCTTTTAGAAAACTTTCCTATGGACTCACTTTCCGTTTGCTAGGAGCCAGGATCATAGTTTCCATAAAGAACCAGGGAGGTAAAAACGTTGTTGTGCATGTTTAATTCCCCATTTTTGGAATCCCTTAAACCAGGTGAAGTAAATCTGCCTAAAATGTTGATCTTGTCTCATTCTCATCGTTTGATATCAAAATCACACCAATCTGCTTCCTTAAAATTCTGACGTTCTACATTAAATCTTGGCTCGGCCCTTCTCAGACTACTTTGGCTTCCTTCCAAATTCCCCCCAAAATCATGTTCGTTTCGTTCAAGACTCCAAATTGCCCGTAGGTGTGAATGTGAGTTTGAATGGTTGTCCGTGGGCCATGTGATTGGCTGGCAACTAGTCAGGAGTGAAAAAGGCTCAACTGAGTATGTGGATGGATGGATGTCTCAACAAAAATAATTGACCTCACTTTTCCATCATTTTTGATGGCAGTGTGTGTAGATAGCACAATATCAGCTTGTCTGACACAAATTATAGTGAAGCAAGAGGCTGTCTTTGTGTGTCACCTTGTTCTGCCCGCTAAGGATGCTAAGCTAACACTTACAGCTATTTACTCATCTGAGCTTTTATTTATTTATTTTTCTTTCTGTAGCTAAGATTGAATGATTGAACATTTAAATCTCGGAGGGCTATCCAGGACCAAGCTTGAGTCTTTGTGACATTTTAAATAGGTTTGCTACTAAAGCTTTGTCATGTCATCTAAAAGAGTGACATGCGTGTCATATACACTCTCCCCCATTTAGCTATGTCTTTTACATAGCCACTTTAACTTGTAATTGACCATTTTGGCGCTCTCTTGTGGCTCTCGTCCACAGGTGGTTCAAGTTACTGGACAAGAGCGGCAAGGCGGACAAGGACCGAGGCGAGGTGCTGGTGGACATCCAGTTCATGAGGAACAACATGACGGCCAGCATGTTCGACCTGTCCGCCGTCGGCAAGCCTCGATCCCGCCTGGGCAAGCTCAAGGACAAAGTTCGGGGCAAGAAAAAAGAGCCGGACGCGGCGGCGCCGTCGTTGAAGCAGGTTCTCACCGACAGCGAGGGAGAAGAGGAAGGGGAGGATGGCGAGGAAGCGGCTAGCAAAGAGAAGAAGAAGAAAGCGAAAATCAAGTCTTTGTTTTCTCACAAGTCGAACTTGCAGAGGAACATGTCACAGTCGATGTCCGTCCTGCCTGCCAAGAACTCGTCACTGAGTGGCAGCCTATCGTCTGGGCTCAATGTGGACGCCTCTGAAGGTCAGTGGGCATGTTTTAATGGATACTTTGGCTTCATTTGACAGTAAAAGGGGGTTTGTAAAACATTTGTGCAAACCATGTTAGCATGGGACTTCCTGTTTCATTGTGGGCTACATACCATGTTTGAATCTGGAGCATAGGGCAGCATTCCATTATGGCCTAAAACTGAAAATTTAGCATTTTCTTACTCCTTTCATAGGTAAGAAGAAATTCAAGTTCATGAAACACAAACGCTCTGGCAGCTCGGAAAGCAAAGAATCATCTTCTCAGAAACGTGCCGCTGCGGAGAAGAGCAACCTGTGCATCAACGGGAGTCACGTTTACTGCGAGGAACCTCCGCCTCGCACCGCTCGCATCGGCTCCAACTTCAGTCTGGCCAGCTCGGGACACGGATCGATGGAGGATGTTCCGGAAAGTTCCCCGCCGTCAGTCGACTCGCTCCCCACGATAAAGCAATACACACCCTGGGAGGAGGAAGAAGAAGAAGAAGAGGAGGATGAAGGAAGGAGGAATGAGGATTTGGACACCAAAGAGGAGATGGGGACGAGAGAACTTGACAGGTTTGCTGAGAAAGATAGGTTGAAGGAACAGGAGGAGAAGGGAAGACAAGTAGAAGAAAAGAGGGAAAGGGATGAAGAGAATGCTAGAAAGGAGGAAGAGGAGAGAATCAAGAGACAAGAAGAAGAGAGAAGACAAGAGCTGGAACGCTTAACAATGGAGAAGATGAGGCAGGAGGAAGTAGAGAGGATGAGAAGAGAAGAACTAGAAAGATTACAAGAGGAAAAGATGAGACGGGAGGAAGAACAGAGAAGGCATGAAGAGAGGGCAAGGAAGGAGGAAGAGGAGAGGATAAGGCAAGAAGAGCGATTAGCAGAGGAAAAGAGACGGGAGGAAGAGAAGAGGGATGAAGAAGAGCGTCTGAGAATCCAAGAACTGGAAAGGGCAGCAATGGAAAAGAGGCGGCATGAAGAAGAAGAGAGGATCAGAAGACAAGAAGAGCAGGAACGACTGGCGGAGGAAAAGAGACAGGAGGAAGAAGAGAGGAAAAAAGAAGAGGAGAGGCTGAGAAGACAAGAATTGGAAAGAGTAACAATGGAAAAGAGGAGGCAGGAGGAAGAACAGAGGAGAAGAGATGACGAGAGTGCAAGAAAGGAAGAGGAGAGGCTAAGACAAGAAGAGCAAAGACGATTAGCTGAGGAAAAGAGACTTGAAGAAGAAAAGGAAAAAGAAGAGGAGAGACTGAGAAGACAAGAACTGGAAAGAATAACGATGGAAAACAGGAGACGGGAAGAAGAGAGAAAACGAGAGGAAGCGGAAAGGCTCAGGAGACAAGAACTGGAAAGATTAGAAGAGGAAAAGTTGAGATGGGAGGAAGAACAGCGGCAAATGGATGAAGAGAAGGCGAGAAAGGAAGAAGAGGAGCGAATGAGAAGACGGGAAGAGCAGGAACGAATAGCCGAGGAACAGCGGAGACTTGAAGAGGAAGAGAGGAGAAGGAATGAAGAGAGGGAAAGAAAGGAGGAAGAAGAGAGAATAGGGCAGGAGGAGATGGCCATGCAAGAGAAAATCAGAAGGGAGGAAGAGGAGCGTGTGAGAGAACGAGAAGAGCAGCAACGATTAGCAGAGGAGCAGCGGAGACTTGAAGAAGAGAGAAGGAATGAAGAGAAGGCTAAAAAGGAGGAAGAGGAGCGAGTAAAACGAGAACAGGAACGACTAGCAGAGGAAGAGCAACGGCTGGAGCACGAGGAGAGAACTAAAAAGGAGGCGGAACAAAAGAGACGAGAAGAGGAGCAATTAGCTAAAGAGAAGGAGAGACAGGAGGAAGAGGAGAGAAAGATGGAGAAAGCTCAAGAAGCCAAAAGGAATGAGGAAGAACTTGAGGAACAACAGAGAAGAAAAAAAGAGGAAGAGGAAAAGAGAAAACTTGCTGAAGAAGAGGAACACACAAGGTGTGATGACATGAGGAGGAAAGCAGAGCAGAAGTTGGAGGAGGAAGAAAAGCGACGGGAGGAGCAACAACTGAGGAGAGCTGATGAAGAGCAGGAGCAAGAAAGGAGATGGAAGAATGAGAAAAAGACAAGGGATGAAACATGTAAGAAAGATAAAGCGGAGGAAGATAGTGGACATCAAGAAGATGTTGAAAATACACAAGTTAATTCCTCTAATCCATTTGACGAAGATTTTTCTAATAATCCCTTTGAGGACGATATTCCCAACTCAACTTCTAGTTCAAAGCACAGCACTTCAGACCCCACGATCCCGAAAAGGTCAGTTTTCCACAACACATTGAACATGTAGCATGTTGTGAAACTCTAACGGAGGTTGATTCCCACATTGTTGTCGCTAAGATTCACAGGGGAAAGACAGCAGACAGTTGGTCAGCGCAGGAAACTGGATTTAATCTAGTTAATGTACCTCAGAGCAGGAACATGATGAGGAAGTAGTGCGTGCGAGATGAAAAAGATATATAAGGTCAGAGTCATTTAGATGTGCAGAGAAGTGTGGGTGACTTCCTTCTCTGGTTTACCTCCATTGTCGCCCTGGCAACAATCTCTCGTAACGTAATCCAAGCCTGATGGCTTCGTGAAAATTGCATGGCTGTGATGGCATGTGCGTCTCGTTGTCCGTCTCACGCCAGACCTCATTAAGATGTTGCGTCAGCATGGAATGACTTGTTGACTGAACATAGGCTGAGTTTATGTATTATGTCATTTTTCCAGGTATTTCCATATGGATCAGATACAAAACATGGAAAGATAAGTCATGCTGAATGCTTCTATAAGTTTCAGATGACAAAAACTCTGACTCAATCTGTTCCAATACTTGTATTCACTAAAAAAGTTGATCTTTCATAATAATGATACCCTTTTAAGCTTTTATTTCCAGATATTTAAATCTAGATCTCATCAAGATGTGTGATGTTTTTATTTATTTATTTATTTTTTTTTAGATCAAGCAAACGTTTATGCTTTTTATAAAGGTAGCAAGCTACTCCCCCCTACTAATCAGTCATGCGATTTGGGCACCAAAGTGCTATATAAAGAATTTGTAGGAATACAATAGTGTCATGGTGAGTTCAACCTATTCTTCCCAAACCGCTATTCAAGTCATCTGGTGAAAATTCTTCCATTTTTAATATCGTAATATATATCGTGGACCTAAAAAAAATGCCCTTTTTTTTTTTATTCATCTTTTGACGTCAATCCCAAATGTTTTCAGACTAAAAGCGAAAAATCATGCGCATAGCAGTGGAAGAAAATGCCATGTTTTCTTAAGATGGAACACAGGGGGCGGTCGATAGAATGAAAACAGCAAAGTCCCCAGAATTGAACCCTGTGGGACGCCATACGACAGTGGGAGAATACTCTGGTCCACCGTAAAGAACGCTGAAGTTAGATCCAACAAAAAGAAGACGTACATAATCTCTGGTCTCATTAGCCAGTAGGATGTCATAAAATTTATAACCGTCTAAGAAAGATTTCAACTGAATGTAGTAAAATGCAGCATGGTCATGTATTATTTTGTTTCTTTGCTAACTGATTTTCTCTAAACTTCCCCTATCGTTGCACTGTACACTTTTTCTCCTTTCCAGTTGCCAACTGCCTGAACCCTCAACCACAGTTAGTCAACGTGAGAAGCGACCAGCTCCTCGGCCCCCGACCAGGACCCGAAAAGACAGACAGGATGAACCTTTGCTACATCCGGCGCCGATTACTGAGCAGGTTCAAGAAAAGGTGAAAACAGCTAGTGTTGTGCCTCAGCGCTCGGTGCAGACCGTCCCTCCTCAGACGGACGTGCAGAAAATCGGTGCATCCAAACACAAACGTCCTGCACCGTCAGCACCTAGCGCTGAATCCAAAGCCGTCCCGGTTGTGCACAGCTTAAATCCATTTGATGATGATGATGAAGATGGGGACGAGCATGCTGCACAAGAGGAAGTCACCTCTACTAATCGCAGTACACTGTCATGGCCTCCGCCCGCGTCACAAACTCCCGACCCGGACGCTGCTTCCCAAAGCAAAGTCAAATCTTCTAAGGTGGCCCGTGCGCCTGCACCTCCTGCTGCTGTATCAAGCACGCCAAGTACGCAAATGGCTGTACCTGGTGACACGAAAACCCAAGCGGTCATGGCTGGTCCGGCTTTGTCACACAGGGAGAGTCCACCAAACGAGGCCAAGCCTGTGACACTGCAGCACGGGTCGGATGCAAGTGGAAAGAAAGAGGCGCCTCCAGCACCTTCGCGCAGGTAAGATGGCACACAAAAAAAAGTTTGTATCAATTTGAAAAGTAATTTATTTTCATTTTAATTTAAGCAAAAGGTTGTTCTCCTATGGGTGTGGTGTTGAGACCTTTCACTTGTAATTGTGTGGGTGTGAAGATGTGCATTCTTAGGCCTTTGTCATCTGTCGTTAGGGAAACCCCGAAAAACATGCTAATTCCACACAGGAAGTCCTTAGCCGAGGTTCAAACCCAGAACCTTGTGCTTGTAACTGTGAGGCAGATTTGCTAGCCATGTTCACTGTGTTGCCGTTTAAAAAAAACAACAACATATATATCTGTATATTTGGCCTGCATAACATATTTTGATAATTGATCTGTCAATTATTTTATCAATTATTTGCTTAATCTGATTTCTTTAACTATTTCCATCCCTTTTTGATTAAAAAAAAAAAAAACATTCAATTTGATAGTGTGGAAAATGAATAAACTGTGATTCAGTTACTCGTTTGGGCCACAACAGTCACGTCAGAAATGTTGAATGATTAATCAATTATCAAAACAGTTGAATAGTTGAATATATTTAAGGTCAGAAATTGTAATGTCACTCCAGTTTTCAGTGAACGTTTGGTCTTGTCACTGTCAAATCTCGTCTCGTATGAACTGTGAAATCTTTTCAAGCTATTAAGATGGCAGCTGATCCTCAGTCATGTTTGCATTTTAAAATCGTTTAATAAATCCCTGTCTTCATTGTTGTTGTTTTTTTTTGGGGGGGGGTGTCATTTCAGACTTCAGCCTGTGAAACCACTCAGTGCTGAAGACCAGCATCCCGTCACGGAGATCAAAGTAGAAAAAGAGAATCTGGTGGGCAAAGTTGAGAACACAAAGGTATGTCACATTTAATACTATAGATTTTTTTTTTTTCTTCTTCAAAATTTAAATAAAAGATTTGACTTTCCTCTGTCAAAATATATGAAGGAAAGAGTTAGAGCCTACATTGTACACGCTTGTCACACACCAGTCCAAATCATTTGGTTTTAGGGAGCGGTTCTGTGTCATTTGCCGAGTAGAGCTTTCGATACCGTGAAAAAGCAACTAGCTGAAAATGTAGGAAGTGTTGATGGATGCATCCATGTCCAGATTGTAAAGCCCTCATTGGCTAATATAACCGAATACCGAATACACTGTCAAAAAAGTGAAGTTTCATATGTTCCCTTTCAGAAATGAAATTCCAAATGGATGCAAGTACATTTTCCATTTTATTTGTTTTGTCATGCCATTCTAGGTAAATGTCAGCAAAGAGAAGGGTCCATACTCAATGCTCACCCGGGAAGAACTCATCTCTCTTGTGGTAAAGCAGGAGAAGCTGCTTCAAAACAAGGACAAAAAGATAGCGGAGCTGGAGCAGTACATCGACGACTTACTCGTGCGCGTCATGGAGGAACAACCGAGCATTCTCATGTCGATGAAAAAAGCCGTCTAGGTGGATTGGGCATTTTCAGCTTTTCTCTGGAATTCTGTTTTCTGAAAATTAAACATTCCTGTTATTTTTGCTACAATTGAGCAGTGCAATTATTGTCAGTCTTAAACTAATGTTGCCAACACAATTACTGTTTTAATAGCAGAAAATGTCTCCTGTCTGTCCTCTTTTGTAAACGTTTGCTTTTTTGATGGTTCAAACTATGCATTTGTTACACATACACATCTCCTTGCACTGATTGTTTGTTTACATGATCCAAAAAAAAGCACTTTACTGAGCTTATATTAGAATTTCTACACTGATTATAATGTACTGTTGTAAAGTATCAACTTGTATGAAACTAAATAAAAATGCCAAATTAAGCATAGTTTTTCCCTTCTTAATCACCTTGCGTGTGCATGTTATTTTATTTTCTTCTGTTTTCAAACTATTTTTTTTTTTAAATTTGTATTCACAAGCTGATAACATTCAATCATTTTGCAATAGCAGGACTGTTACAGGAATAAAAACTTTTAGACAGTTGGGATCTTTCTCCGCAATCAGTTTCCATTTTTGAAAGTCCTGATGATAAACCGGTTTTGATGTGGGAAAAGACTGGGGATTTAACTGAATTGTAGTCATATCACAAATTAAATCTCAAAAGTTTTTCTTTTTTTTTTTTTTTTGGTGTTTTTTGTTTTTGTTTTGTTTTTTGTAGAAGACCTAATGATTAATAGTTTTAAGACTCATTTCAAAGATATGCTTATTCACCACTCTTGTCACATAAAATTTGACTTGTTCTCTAAAAATCTTTTCTTTTTTTTTTAAATATACAACTCGTAAAATTACCACAAATGTATGGCTTTTTCCCTCAAATAGTTTCTCCCCCAAAGAAACTACTGTAATCCTAAAAACACGACTTTAAAAACAAAATACACTTTTTATTTAGAAATACGTGTGTACTCTTAAAAACTACCCTTTATTCTTGAAAAATTTAAATGTATTTTGAGAAATTATGTGAAAATTCTAAATTTGATTATACCTTTCTTTCTCACACACATTCTCGCGTTTTCTTTCGTGCGTCGTACGAGGGCGGAACCATCGCCTTACAGGACGTTGTATATACCCGGAACTATTTTTGACGTACACCATCGAAGCAACTGCAGCGCTTTCCTCCAGATTTCGTCCCTTTGTCTTATGAGAATTTATTATTGTCGCGGCGTAGGCGGTGGCACTTGATAGAACATGTCCGCGGTGGGTTTGAAATGTCCCTGCTGTGGCTCGTCCAGCATTGTGGAAGACGACCATCACGCGCAACGTCAGTTGGTCTGTGTGGACTGTGGGGCTGTGGTGTCAGAAGGAGCTCTCACCCACGATTCTTTCGAAGGCAGAGGTAGAATACAAAAAATAATAAACGTATAAGCATACCTTCCTGCTTTTGCGTTTTATTTCCGATAGTGTTTCAATACAAAGTATTTAATGTATTTATTTTGCCCGTGTGTGGTGTAAATTGATTTATTTTCAATGTATTTATTTTTACAGATGTCAGCTACAGCCGCACAACAGCTGTTGCTAAACAGCCATGTTTAAACCAGATAAAAGGTGAGCTGTTCTGTGTGTACATATATTACAGTAGCTACATAAGACGGGGACAGTGTATCCATCTCAGCTGGGGTGGCCATTTTGCCACTTGCTGGCCAGTGGCCACTGAAAATTGCATCACAGTTGCTCAGGGCTAAGGTAACGACCAATCAATCCTCACCTGTTTTCTGAAGCTGAGCCGGGATTGGTTGTTACCTGAGTTGAGCAACTGTGATATGATTTTCAGTCGACAGCATGTGGCAAAATGGCCGCTCCTTTAGATGGTTTAAAAAAAAGGGTGGATTTTGCCGCTTAACTTGTTATATTAATGTCTTGACGTTTCTTTACGTTCTGATTTTGCAACACCCACACAGGTCAGCAGCGTCTGAAAGCCATCTGCAGAGCGCTACGTGTCAACGCCGAAATTGAGACGGTGTCAAGCACGTATTTTGCGCAGGCTTACGAGCACGATAGCTTCCTGAAGGTTAGCCTGCAAAAGAAGGAGTGTCTGGCCGGCTGCTGTGTGCTGGTGAGCTGCAGGCAGCTCAACTGGCCCGTTACCATATGCACCATCGCCTGCCTGCTGGAGGCGGACCTGGTGATGATGGGCGCCGTCTACCAAGAGATGATGAAGGTTCTCAAGGTCCAGGCGCCACTAATCAACATTAGCGACGTGATGGAGGCTCATTGTCAAGAGTAAGCATTCATTGAAATTGAAGTTTTTTCTTTTTTACAGCTAGATTGGTAAGAGATTCACACATGGTGAGCTGGATTCATTTTATATTTTTATTTATCGTTGATACAACCTGAATACTTTCATTTGGGATATTATTTTTGTTCTCCATTTCTATTGGTCTTTGTGGGAGAGGTCAGATGGTTCATTGTCTGTTTTTACTTTTCATTAATATTCAATGGTTGTACTAAAATCTGTTACTTTATTGGTCTTGTGATTGGTTTTAGTCATGGGAAGCTATGCTAAAAATGAGTATGAAAGCTGGTTAACTCGCAAACATCAAACAAACACACGACCGACTTGAAAGTGGTCCTGAATCACAACATCCAGTTAACTTGTAAAATGTGGCGGTTTCCCTTTGATGCTATCAGCCCTGGTCACTTGCGAGTATGCTAAGCCAATTGTCATCGCTGGGTGAGTGGTTTTATTTAATTGTCGTTCCGTTTTTCACATTGAAATGTTAGGTCAACATTGCCTGTATAGCTAATTATTGTTATATGATGCTACATATGCAGATTACCAATAACAGCAGACCTTAGCATGTCATTTGAATGTGTAATCTTCTCCATTGAATGTACCTTGTGTACCAATGCGTTTAATTGTATTTAAGACTTGTCACACTTATTGTTTTTCTTTTATTTAATCATAATCATAACCCCAGTTAGACATGCTATCAACTGTTTAGGTTTGGTATATCATTATTTGTTTTTCCCCTTCCTGTCAGGTACAAAATCAGCCCCCTCGACGTGCATGAAGACCTTGCCGAAGAGTACAAGGATTTAAACAAACGAGCCTTGTCCTTGGTGGAGATGGCCGCCGACTCCTGGATCCTGACCGGCCGTCAGCCCGTCCCTTTAATGATGGCGACGGTCTACTTAGCCTGGCAGTCCCTGAACCCCAACCACGTTCGCCTCAAAGTGTCCCTGGAGAAGTTCTGCCTCATCGCCAAGGTGAAAAAGAACCGGGCCGTCGCGAAAAGAGTGGGCGAGATCAAGGGGGTGCTATGCAAACTGGGTAAAGAGATCCCTTGGGTGACGGATGCGGTGACGCCAGACAATGTGGTTAAGCACGTGGGGGATATTGTCAAGAACAGATTTGCTCTCCTACGGCGGGCTATGAGGAGCCACGAGGAGGCCATGCAGGAAGAGAGTCAAGACAGCTGCGAAGAGGTAAATCTTCCTGAGCCCGAAGATCAGACTGCAACCGGCTGGAATTCTGAGAAGGCTGAACAACAGCCAGGAGAGAGTCGCGAGTCCAACAGTAATCAAAATCCACAACGCAACTGGGGGAAGAGGTTGCTTTTCGCGCCTCCGTGCGTGATTCACCCTAAGAAACGTAGACCGGCGCCAGAAGGGCTCAAAGACGTGACTGGCGACGAGGAGATCTCAGACAGCGAGATTGAGTCTTACCTCCGCACCCCGCGGGAGGCCAGGGAGTTTGCCGTCACGCAGAAGGCTTGCTTGTCACAGAGTGAGGAGGCCAAATGAGAATAATGGAGAAATAGAGCTACTGGACTTCTGCAATGTTGTACTTGTGGATTACCTCAATGGAAGTTCTATCTTATTTTATACAATTTCCTTATTTGATGAAGATGTACTTTTGTTGTTCATTAGAAATCTTAATAAAAAAGATACACACGCAGTGAGCAGGATTTGTGACGTGTACAAACACATTTTAATGTCAATCATAAAACATACCCTCCCACTGTCATAATGCAATATTCGTAATGGTTCAAACTTCACTCTGTTCTAGTCAGAGGGAAATCAGAATTATACAGAAGTAGTATGGTGTCCATAAATAGAACTTATGACATTATACATGAGCATTACAGACACTCCTTTAGTAATCAGTTCGTTTTAACTTCACAAAATTTGACATGCGTTAAAACTTAATGGCATACACTTACAGTAAATCACTTTTTTTTTTTTCTTCCCCCATTCCATTTAATAAACTTCAACTATTACTAAGACAATTTACAATATTGATTTTATGTATTATCAACCATTTAAGAGGTACAATCTAAAAACAGTTTATCCAAAAAATGGGCTGGTCTGCTACTCGGGTCAGTTTGACCCAACTTTCTGGGTTGTTTTTGTGTAAAACATCCCATAAAATGAGGTTACATTGATCCAAGTAGCGGGTTGATCCGCTTTTTACCATATCTGGGTTATTTTTTTTAACCAACTTGGGTTAACAAGCAGCAAGTTGGTCCTATTTTTTTACCCCATATTTTTTTACCTAACTGTCTTTAGAGCGTAATGTCTTGCAACTTACACAAATCACAAGTACCTATTTGCGCCTTCATTTTCAAACATTACTAAAAAAATATATAGCTGACACAGCAATGCAAGTGAGACAGGCTATTAAGGAAACAAATTGATTTTAAATCAAAATATCTTCTCTGTATTGCATATATAATACAGTCGATATATAAAGTCTACACAAACATTCAGATTTCAAATGTGCAAGGTTGTCATGATTTTTGAACATTTGACAAATATCAATAAATTAATCATATGATATAATACATTATATCAAAGCTTTTTTCAACTTCTTTAAACTTTTTTTTCCCCCACCGTTCCTCACTGTGATTTACAATCTCTGAATTCACTTTACAGGGTCTTTAAAGAGGGCTGACAGGAACCGTGGCAGACAAGCTAAGCTAATATTAGCATGTTTGTTTATTTTTGTTATTTCTGGCCCTTAACTTTTGAGCTTTGATACTAAACTTGTGAAAACTTTTTAGAACACGACGAGGATGAATCATCTTGACCAATGTGTGTTCATTTCCTACTCAGGAATGGTATGAATTGAGTTTAAATGTTCGTCTATCTGAATGCAGTTGTGTCCTGTGATTGATTGTCGACCAGTCCAGGATTGAGTCTGTTTTACCTGAAACAAACGGGATACGCTCCAGACTTGTGGTTGACTGATTCAAGAGTGGTGTAGTGGTAGAATATCCTGACTTTGATGCAGGCAGTGTGGGTTTAGTTCCCGTCAAGTGCCATTGACGGCTATAGACGTCAAAAATCAATTTTATCTGGGCTGGCAGTGAATGAGTAAAGTTGAATGTGAACGGTTGTCAGTTGTCATATGTGCCCTGTGATTGACTAACGAACAGTCTAGGTTGGTCTGCTTTCGGCTGTGTAGGAGTAATTGTAAATAAGTTGTTATACATTTTGCCTCAATGAAGAACTGCTTCTGTTTGCAATGAAGACTGCTTTTCTTGCAGAGAAGAATTACTTCTGCTTGCAATGAAGAATGCTTTGCTCTGTTCCCACTCACATTCACATAGGCTGGCTATTTGAAAATGACTCAAAAGCTGAAGAACCACAACATCTAACACAGCAAAATATTTTGAGCCAGTCTGCTTTCTGTTAATGCAAACTTAACCACACATGTACTCAGCAATCTTCCACTCACATGCACAACACATAGACAAACAAGTACACTGTGTTCCAACTATGCCTTGCATTTGCATTTTTAGGGTGGGAACACCCATGTAACTATGGTTGTGGAAAGGGTGTGGAAAACCATACAAATAGAGAGGGTGAGAAGAGGAATCTTCAGAGAGTGCAGGAGTGAATTGTATCAGTTAGTTCCTCTCCTCACGAGACCTGAACTGAGTGTATTCTCTCCTTTTTGTGTCGTGTTTAATAGATGTCAAACAGGTAACCCTGACAGCCCGACATCACCTGAATCAGGCTTCTGCGAACCTGAACAGGATCAGCTTTGTAGCAAATGGATTGATGATACCATGAATAGCAGCCTCACTGTGGGGGCTACAAGACCACGCCGGCAGTGCAACGGTTGACCGGCACGCCGACGCGACTGCGGCACTTGAGCATCTTCCTCAGCTCAGCGCGGAATCGGTCATGCAGCCACACGTAGAGGAAAGGGTTGCAGCAGGACGAGCTCATGGCACAAAGGTGGCAGAGCAGCTGGATGAGCAGGAAGAAGCGCTTGTTAATGAGCCGGATGTCGATGTCACGCAGCATGTTGAAAACGTGAATAGGGAGCCAGCACAGGGCAAAGGCGGACACCAAGAGGGCGACCAGGCGGAAGATCTTCCTCTTGCGGGCTTGCTGGGCGCTAGCCTTCTCTTGGGTTCTGTGGCCGGGCGCCACGCACTTTTTCAGCTTGACCGTGATGCACAAGTAGGAGACGAAGACGGCGGACAGGGGGAGGACGTAGGTGATCAGCAGGGTGCTGTACGCGTAGGCCCGTCGCGCTTTCTCCTGGCCCAGCCAGAACTCCTCGCAGATAGTGAAGCCTTCTTCCTTGAACTCCACGTGGTAGGTGTGGCTGACCGCCGGGGCGACCAGGCCGCAGGACAGGAGCCAGATCCCTGCGAGGACGCAGGCACAGGTGGCCACGGAGGTGCGCTTCTTCAGCGGGTGTACTGTTGCGTAATATCTACAAATATGGAAAGTTGCTTCATAGGCAGGGGGATTTCAAGAAACTAGAATATGGCAAAAGTCAACTATGGTAGTAGCTCAATTGAAAAAGTGTAGCATTTCAGTGTCAATACACACACACAATGAAATTTATTGTTTCTGTTTTGATTATAGCTTATATGTAATGAATATCAGTTTGCATCTAATAGTAGTGGGGGAAAAAACAGTAATTGACACCCCCCATGAAAATGTTCGTAATTTCCTATATTAATAATTGACCAGACTGAGCACGCTTTCAAAATTTCTTTTGAAGTGAGGAAAAAAATGGAATAAAAGGGTGACTATTCAGGCCCGAACACCAGGTGGTATGAAGGCCGTCTTGGAATCAGTCTTCATCATTGTTCGTTAAATCAATCGCCTTTTTCGAGGGCCTCAACATAGCTGAAAATTCACAAATTTTTGCACGGCCATCAGTCCAGGTGATGTATCGTAGGGTTCCTTGACTCAACCCTATAACCCACTCAGTAGCGCCCCCTAGAATATGAGACAAAAATATTTCTTGACAGCAGCCATTTTGGGTGAATTTTCAGGGCTCGTGTGTGACAAACTCATGAGGAATTTTTTCCCACGTGAAAGCAGGTATTCTAGATATTTATTCGCCAAACTGATTTTTGTTTTTCTTTAACCTAGACATCTATTGTGAACAGAGCTTAGCTTCAAAGTTTAATTAACATATTCTGAGGATTCACCACAAAACATTCCAGGGCTCACATTTTGATGGACAAATTAAACCATTGCTACCTAAAAAATACTTAGCAATTGTTAGTTACGTGCCCAAATAAACTCCTCAAAGTTTACTCTGGAAAGTAGTGGTCGACACAAAACTGGGACACCATGTCTTTCGTAACGGCAGGAAAAAGTCTCAAGGAGCCATGCCTAAAAGTGAACAGGGAGTCAGCCATTTTGGGTGAATTCCATGTCTCAAACGTTGACAAAGAGTTTGATGAAGGTCAGAAAATCGATTACTTTTGGATGACAATTAAACATTTTCAGCATGCATAACTGCTTGGCTCATCCTGTGATTTACAACATGACACGCCAGGCAATTTAGAGGATTGCCAAATTTGTATAAATATGCATATGCCAAGTACAAAAGCCTGACGTGTTTATAAAGTCTAATTTCAGGAAGCGAACATCATGTAGCTCAGCTGAATGGCACTGACAGATTTCTTTGAAAAGATAAATAATGAGCTTACTCCTAATGGTGTTAAAAAGCTGCTGCGGTGCGCTACAGAAGTACATAATTAACAAGGACTGTTGACTACCGGAACGTCTGCTTGACAAAAATATACTGTACACTGCAATTGCATCTGTAATGGTAATGGACTTTTTCACAGCTTTTGTAGCACAGCACATTAAGGACACATGCATTTACATAAAAAGGTAAAAAAGAGACGTATTGATTCATTGACGAGTCTATAACATGATAAGGTATGCTGAAGTATCCTAATAAGTGAATATCACCATAAGGCAGTGCTTCTCAATTATATTCTGTCATGCGCCCTGTCATATAATATTTATATTTGTATAATATTTTTCATTGCTGTATAGTACAAAAGCACAATATTGTGTGTATTTTTTTTATTTTTTTAGTATGAGCTCATTTTTATACAATATTGTGACCTTTTTTTTGTATCGTCAAACTCCCCACGTTATCGTAGTAATTATCATATCATGACCTTCATATCGTGATAATATTGTACCAAGATGTTTGGATATCGTTACATCCCAATACGGCACTGACGCGGAGAAAGGAGTTCAAAACATTCAACGTCATTTCCGTCTGTGTCATGACTAGGGTCATGCAAGGGTTATGCTTACTGTTATGACTAGGGTCATGCAAGGGTTATGGTTACTGTTATGACTAGGGTCATGCAAGGGTTATGCTTATACTGTCATGACTAGGGTCATGTAGAGTTATGCTTACTGTTATGACGAGGGTCAGGCAAGGGTAATGTTTGGTACTGTCATGAGTAGAGTCACGTAAGGGTTATGACTAGGGTCATGCAAAGGTTATGTTAGGGTCACGACCGTGAAGTCGTGTCTGTTTTGAATTGATGTAACCAGCATCTAGTTTCAACTGGTAAGACTCTATGTGATGTCAGAAATCTTTATCGGCATGTAACTCTGTGATGTCAGGAATCTTTAATCTCTTTATCGAGTCAACAGCCAATCAGGGAATTCCATGTCAGTCCTGTTACCCACATGACCCAGCCACGACGAATCAGATCGATTCGCTGTCTATATAAGCCTGTCCTGAGAAGGGTGTGTTTTGTCGGATTATTACCTCTGTTCCTCTGTGCATCTCCACAGCCCAAGGGGGCTTGGCGTCTCGTGATTCTCAGTGCATTCTCATAGTTTCTCATCTAGTCAAGTTTGTTCTACGCTCCTCGATGTTATGCGAATAAAGAGTTAAAATCTTATTTGTGTTTTTGGGGTCCAACCCCAGAACATAAGAGTCTGAAACTCAAGCGAACCATTAGTCACCCACCTGTCCACAGCTATGGCAGTGAGCGTGAAGACCGAAACGTAGACGGTTACCGGCTGGATGAGGAACACCAAATAGCACGTGAAGCGTCCGAAGACCCAACCGTGGGGGTTGAAGGCGTACGCGAGGGTGAAGGGCACGCACGTCACGCACATGAGCATGTCAGAGAAGGCCAGGTTGCCGATGAAGAAATTGGTGACGTTGTGCATCTTGCGCGTCCGACAGATGACGTAGAGGAGCAGGTAGTTGGCGAAGACTCCCACCGCCACCACCAGGGCGTAGCAAGGGATGATCAGGGGTTTGAACGTCTGCAATAGGGCCACGTCGGCGAACTGCGAGCTGCGGTTGCTGGAGTTGTCGTGCACGGCTATCTCGTAAATGCTGCTATTCGTCTCCATGGCCGTCACCGTCCTGAAAATGTGAGACGGGACGTGCTTCCTTAAGGAAACATCAAGTAACAAAGGTCACACATGAGTCTAGCTGGATGAAGAAATCACCTCAAATAAAAAAATTATTATAAAATGGAAAACTAACCATGCTTGTTAATGAATGATAAAGAAGACATTTGAGTGCAGCAAAACGGGGAAATAAGGGAAGGAGTCATTCCGTGAAATGGAAAATGTCAGCATGATTTGAGTCAACAGTTCAGTGTTTATCTGGTTTTAAAATGTTAAAGCATTTAAATAGAGCATTTCTTAAAAGCACCTGCCTTCCGATGCCTACATCACAATCATGTAAGACATTATGCAATCAAATAAATGTAACATAAATCAAACGTGCAGTAAAATATTCACATTGTTGCACAAATAAAAACAAATTAAATTATGATAGAATAATTTTTTTTTTTTGCCTAAAAATAAACCGCCATGAAACACGTGCAACATACACTAGTGATGCAACATGACACACAAAATTTACCCAAAAAAGCAATAACAGAAAAAAAAAAGAAAGACTTATAATCCCCAGTATAGCACTTTCCCTTAAAATTGCATGACATTATTGGCCATTTTCTATCCTTCTAATTTTTAATTTCTAGTTCCTGATTGTAAAATGGCCACCAGAAGCCAACCAACGCTTATATCGTTCGCCGTTGCAAGGGTTGATACCTTGAAATAAGGCCAGGAATTGGTCTGATATTGATACCTGGTGTCGGTACAAAATGATCGCATTAATCATATATTTACGCAGATTAATCACACAATTAATACCGATAAAAACAAATATAAATATAAAAAAATTGCACTTTGTATTTCTCTAACTGTTGAAATTGTAATATAATAATAAAAAAAAGTGCAGAAAATTCTTAACCGTGGGGTACCCTCATGAAATGCAGAATGATATGGAGAGAAATGGGTGTCTTTATTTTCAATCAAACAAAAAAGGAATTTGCAATTAAAAAAAAAAAAATCAAACAAAAAAATATTTGAACAACCCCCCTACAAAAAAAATGAAACAAAAAAGGGTTTTTAATTAAAAAAAAAAAAATGCAAGCAAAATTAATGGGTATTAAAAAAAAAAAAGAAAAAAAAAAAAAGAAAACTTGCAAACAAGTTTTTAGGTTTTGTTTGCAACTCCTGACTTTTGGTTGCAAATTTGTTTTGCGGTTGTGATTTTTTCAATTTTTCTCTTCTTTGTTTGAATGAAAATAAAGACACAAACTTCTCTCTGCTTACTGACCAGAGGGACGATTTAAAAACTATAATAATAATCCATCCATCCATCCATCCATCCATTTTCTTGACCGCTTATTCCTCACAAGGGTCGCGGGGGGAGCTGGAGCCTATCTCAGCTGGCTTTGGGCAACCCTGAACTGGTTGCCAGCCAATCGCAGTAATAATAATAATAATAATAATAATATTAATAATAATATTAATAATAATGATAATACTACTAATAATAGTTAAACAGCAATAAGTTATCCTGCAATATACTGACCCTTGTGAGTATACATATATATATATATATATATATATATATATATATATATATATATATTCATTCAAAATGTTCTTTCATTTATTTAGAAACAAGGTTATTGCATTGTAGGAGTCCTTTTAAGAATAAAAAGTTCAGTATCTTACCTGTGATCAATTCAATGTGAAGTAGAGATATTCACTGCGTGCTCTTTCTCTGAATGAACAGAAACTGCCTCCGATCACACTGAGTGAGCGTTTAGAAACGACTGGCGAGGAGGAGGAGGAGAAGGAGGGAGTATGTGGGAATGACAGCTAGCCAATAAGATGACAGATCTCCTTTTGAAGATTCATGTGACGGCCTGATGTTGACCTTGAACTCTTTAGCGTTGCGTATTAACGATGCAGCGGTTGTCAGTCATCTGCCGGCTGGCAAATACCGGCGCTAGTTTTTATTCGCCGATATGCAGTACATAGTGTGAGAAGATGCCGCCTGAATAGAAGTATTTTGCTTGGTCTACTCTTTGGTGATGAATAGCAGTGTTGCGCATAAAATTCAAGGACAGATTCTTATTTTTTCTTGATTTTAATTTCCAACTTCCCATCAGTAATCTTACTTTACACCCAAACCGCCCACATTGTAAAATAGTTATCATACTAAGATTACATACAATATGCATTGACCATGTGTTTGTGGAAAAAATGCCACTGCTCTTCTGCTCTCTCTCTCTGTTGAACTTATGTTCTGGAGTTGGATCCCAAAAACGCAGATACAAATAACATTTTAACTCTTTATTCGCATAACATCGAGAGGCGTAGAACAAACTTGACTAGACGAGAAACAACGAGAATGTATCGAGAATCACGAGACGCTAAACTAACAGGCTGTGGAGGTGCACAAAGGAACAGAAGTAATAATCCGACAAAAACACACACTTCTCAGTCAGGCTTATATAGACAGCGAATCGATCTGATTGGCTGTGGCGAGACATGTGGGAAACAGGACTGACATGGAATTATCTGATTGGCTTTTGACCAGATAAAGAGATTAAAGATTCTTGACATCACATAGATCCTGACATCACATATCATCTTACAAATTGAAACTAGATGCTGGTTACATCAGTTCAAAACAGACACTTGACCTCACGGTCATGACCCAAACATAATCCTTGCATGACCCTAGTCATGACAGTAAACATAACCCTTACATGACCCTAGTCATGACAGTAAGCATAACCCTTGCATGACCCTAATCATGACAGTACCTCCCCCCCAAAGGACGCCTCCTTTATATCCATCCATTCCCATTTATTTTTTTATTTAATTTCTGAATTATATTTTTTATATCTGTTTTTATTTTCACTTATTTTGCATATTTGGCATTTTTGCTCCTCCATAAAAAGTCACCATCACCAAATGTATCCTTGAGATCCTCCTTGAGATGCAATGTCACAAAATATGTCGGTTTGAAGTTCCAAATGTTTTCTGAAGCTTCCCTCTTTTACTATTTCTCGTCACATTGCAGTCCCGGCACACTCTGTACACACCGCCTCAGACATCCAACAAAGATGGAGATTCACCACATCTCCTGAAGCGCAACATCATGCGTCCTTCATATTTGTATGCCGAATAGAACTCATTCAGTCTCCTGCAGTTTTTAGAAATAACACACACACCTCGGATTCACAGGTCCGATGAAACACGTGAAGATGGAATGGAAAAGAAAGAGATTGAACCCATTCATCATCCATCACTTTTTATTTATCCTCATTCGTGGGCAAGCTGACTTGACGCGAGAGGCGGGGTGCGCTCTCGATTGGTTGCAGGGCGCATACAGACAAGCAAGCGTCCATTCACACTCACATTTACTTCTACTCTGCAAAACCTGATGAACAAAATTTTTGAGACAGGTGAATTTTTTTTTTGGAATGAGTGATTGTCACTGTTTAAGTGATTCTACAGGTTTATGTTATTTTATTTTTTTTATTAAGACTACTATAGTAGTAGTACGTTTATGAACATTGAAGCATAATAGCTAATAAATCCAAATATGTATTTTTTTGTAATAATTTGTTAATTTATGAAAATTTGAGAATACAGTAGTCTTAAATTGAAATCAGTGTCTGCTTAAAAGTTATAGCAACCAAAGTTAATACACGTAATCAATTAATAATTTCTGATTATTAAAAGGACTGGCTCCTTTTTTCAGAACTGACATATTCATTATGAAACTTCAAGTCCTTCATCAATAGTAATATTAACACAAAAAAAAAAAATGTGGTTATGGAACACATATCAAAGATAATGTGTAGGTTTTCATGCCAATGCTTGCACAAAGCATCACGGTGATGCATGCTGCAAAGTCGTTAACTCTCTCAAGGCTGCAGATGAGTCACATTTTGCTTTCAGCCACAATAACACTGTCAAACAAAAGATGCCAATAGTGTTTCCTTTTTGTTTATTTATTTATATAACTTTCGCAGTTGTGCTGCTGCCCCACAGTGGCAGAGGAAGATACACGTCTGCTCAAATGGAAGTTTGAAGATTGGGACCTCCTCCTTAACTTGATTAGAGTACACTTTAAAGTCTAAAATTGCAGCTAGGATCCTGTTAATGTAATTGAGGGGCTGACTCAACACATGAAGAATGACTCCCAATTAAACAAATGGACTTGAATGGGCGGTAACAAGACAAGAGGCCGGTAACGTTTGTCTTTTGTGTCAGTAAAGATGCGGCGGCACATATTAGAGCTATTACCATGCGTAAATTCTTAAAGACGGGATCGATCGAAAAAGAACAAAACTCTGACATGTGTAAAAGGTCACTGGTCTTTGGTTTAATCGATCATAGATACAGTAAAACAAGGCACCATGGTCAGTTGGATTGAGAAATATAAAGGCCATAAAAGATTAGGAAAAGTGAGTCGTCCACACACAGTAGGGCTGACGATGTGCTCCATAGAACAACATGTGGATGGCTGATCGCTCTCTGTGGTGTTTCCTTTTTACTCTCCTCCACACAGTTCCAAAAGGATTTTGCAGTAGTCACCAGATGTATCTCCCTAAGGAAAGAAAGGGAATCAGTGGAGAGGAGAGGAACTGAAGTCAGGCTATTGAAGACAAACAGGTAACACGATTTTTGATTTTCATATCTAGCTAGCTAGCTAGCCATATCTAGATAGCTAGCTAGATAGCCATGTCTCGCTAGCTAGATAGATAGCTAGATAGCCACCATATCTAGCTAGATAGCCACCATATCTAGCTAGCTAGCTAGATAGCCATATCTACCTATCTAGATAGATAGCTAGATAGCCAGCTAGATAGCCATATCTAGATAGCTAGCTAGCTAGCTAGCTAGACAGCTAGATAGAGCATTAGTGTATTGCTGACTGAGTGATTGATAGGTTGACTGATTGACGATTGAGTATCTCACCTTAATGAACGAGTGTAGAGACTTGCCATACATCTTCAGGAACTGCGCCTTGATGTCCAACATGTCAATCTCCGCCCTTGACACCATGATCCTCACGAGCACACTGTCCGTGGTGCCCAGACCCTGACCACAGGCGCACAATGTCAGCAAACATGTCAACTTGAATTTTTTATAGTCCCGCCAAAAGCACGAGCGACTCACCTTCATTGATTTGTACAGACGCTCGGCAAAGAAGGCATGCTTGTTCCTCAAGCATTTCACTGGCGAAAGACAACATAGAGGAAATATTCCTGCCTGCCGTCAACAACTACGGCATTATCGGTGTAAGCGACTTACCTATGGCCAGGAAGATGTCCTCCAAACTACCTGACATCTCCCTCTTGATGCTCTCTTCAATGTCTTTCCCAGAAATTTTCTGGTACTCTTCAAACACTGAACAAAAACACAAAGTTGAGGAAAGATAATATAATGAAGTATTCAGCGCTGTTTCTATGTTATAGCCTTATTCCAAATTGGAATTTAGAAGGAAAAAAAGTCCCCTAAAAATTCTACAAAATAAAATAATAAATAAAACATTTACATAATTTACTAATTATTTTTAAATAATTTTTGCATGGATGCCATGTTTTTAAAATATATGTTAAAATCTCACGGAGTGGTCTACATGAATCGCCACAATTCATTTCAACATAATTCATTTGGCAGCAAGATGCCACCAGATGGCGCCAAAGCAATACTGTTATTTCTGTTATTGATTTGGCCTGAGCACAAAAAGCAATGAATATGTGAATATTGTTTCAGCAAATAAGGGTAATAGGTAAAAAAAAATAATGCTGCTAGGCTAAGCTACATGTCGTGTGCTAAGCATTCTTTAGCCCACATTAGGAGCTTGACATTTTTCCACTTTTTCCACAAATACCTCGTAACAGATGCTTCTGGTTCCTGACACAGAGCACAGTCAGGAATTTCACCTCGTCCGTGCCCCATCGAGCCTCGCCTGCCTCGTAGATTTCCTGCAAGCGTAGTATTGATACATTTATTGTCATTTTTTAAGACAGTCTGTTTAGAGACCTAAATAAATCCTTGCCTTGGCATCCAGCAAAGCCTGGGCCTCGTTCACTGTGTCGCTTTCGTCACGTCCAGCCTGCGTGAGTAACAAGTGTTCTTGTAATTATACTTACAGTAGGAAAAAAAATAATGTTGTATTTAATTTGTTCAGTTTGGTATGTGTGTAGCTAGCATGCTCATAGCTAGTAGCTAACACGCTGAACGAGTGGCTAGCACCTATGCATCATAGTCGAGAGGTTTTGGGTTCAAATCTGTACATTTCATTCATTTAATTCCAGACATGTCATGTATCTTACTGTGAGCAAAGAGACCAAAACCCTCTGGAACATTCCCGACGTGTCTCCATGCACGTCGTCCTCCAGGTCCTGCCCATATTCTGGCAGGACACACATAATGATATAGATTTGAAAAATGGCGAGTGGTACTTCTTGATTGATTCTTTTTAAGCAGACTACAAAGCCATCATGCAATCTACGGCACCAAAACAAAATCAGATATAAAAAAGAAAATAGATGAACGGGAAGCAGACATATTATGATTTGACATTGAAAAACACATCATAATATTACAAATTTTAAAAAAATTCCACATTTTATTTGGAAATTCATACTATAACAAACATAAATTGTCCAAATACATTTTATGTATTGATGGTAAAATTGGCACTCACGCTTCTTGTAGACCGTATTGATGGTTTTGATCTCAGCATTAGACCTGGAAGCCAGAATATCAATGAGGCACGCCTCCTCTGTTCCAGCCCCCTGTCGTCATACCATATAAAAAACGTGTTCTAAAAATTGAGGTCTATAGAACCGATTCATGATTCAAGTTCAATCTTTTTCATTTGTTAGCAGCACCAAACTTCCTATAAGCAACTCTCTGACCTTCATGGCGGTTCTCAGCTCATGAGCGTCATACACGGGCGCCGGCATGAGCAGGCCCAGCACCACGCTGCGGAAGTTCCCGCTCAGCTCTGACGACAGCTCGTCAGCCAGGTCCTGAGGAGGTGAGACACAAACCAATTCAAAACACTGCCGGAAATAAAACTGCTTTGCATGGCTTCGAATGTTCTGCTTTGTGGTGCTAGTGCGATCAACGCAACTACTGGGGCGTTTTTAGATGGGAATAAATGGGTGGGGCGCCAAACATTTTCAGTAAGTAACCTACACACACTAATGATATTTTACTGTTGATAGATCGATAGTTATTTAATAGTGCAATCATGACCATATGCCCCCGCCTATTCATTATGGAGGACCAAAACTGCCAGAATTAAAAATAAATAAATGACTAAACGTGAAAATAAAAATAGATATAAAAGTATAATTCAAAAATTAAATACAAAAATAAATATAAATGGAAATTAAAAACAACAAAAAATATATATCCCAAAATAAATAAGTAAAAGTAAAAACATACAAAAAAACAAGATTAAAAAAAAATGAAAATAAATATAAAAATAAATGTTGAAATAAATCAAAAAATAAATATATAAATAGAATTAAATAGCAATCAAATAAAAATGCTCTGCAGGTCGAAATGTTTTTATTTATTGATTGATATTTAATTCTATTTATTCGTTTATTTTTGTATTTATTTCGACATTTATTTTTAGTTTTTGAATCTAGTTTTTTATTTCTGTATTTATTTTTAAAAATTTGTTCAGTGATATAGATTTTGTTGTTTTTATTTCCATTTATATTTATTTTTTGTATTTAATTTTTTAATTATATTTTTATTTTCACTTTTTGTTATTGATTTATTCATTTATTTATTTAGCCATTTATTTATTTTTAATTTTGGCAGTTTTGGTCCTCCATAATTCATGGTTGGCTCGCCCCCCCCTCCTATCTGGAATCCATTTGAGCAAAATGAAAGACATTGAAAAGAAATTGCACTTTTCTCCTGATCTGGTGGGGTACGTGCATAGTCACCACAGTATGACTCCCTCTCTTCTAAAAAAAAAAAAAACTTCCCCAATCTTCCCACAGCACCACAGTCTGATCATTATCTCCTCATCAACGTGTCAAACGTCACCATTCTTCTCATTTAGTTAATGTATGACCGCCAAACACATACCGGTACTTGTTATCGATTCTACAGCATGGTGCGACGCTCCTTCCTGCAGATTACACAGCTCTCACTGGTCACCTTCCTGTTCTCGTATCCATTTCTGCTTCTTTGAGCTAATGATTAACAGTCACGTTACCAGCGCCATGGCAACAAAGCCCGAGTCTGCCTTGCGCGTAGAAAAAAAAAAATGCACCACGCGGGGAATTAAGATGTGAAAACATCTGTTTTCCAACTCTCCAGCTGCCTCGTTTTGTTTCTTTGTATAATTAGGATGGGGGGGGGGGGGGGGGGGGTAAGACACCATTTTGTTCACTCTCACCTTCCCCACTGCCTGTTTGAAGGCCTCCTTGATGCGCTGCCTCTGGTCGATGGTGCGGTGGACTAATACCTCAATGATGACAGCCTCTTCAGTGCCTGCGAGACATTTTTTTTTTTCAGTTAAAAAGTAAGAATGATCGTTTTCAGTGTGTTCCAATGTGAGGCATCTGTCTCGTGATTTGGTCACAATGAGGGAAAAGCAAGTTAACCTCCACACAGAAAGTATCTGTTTGGAATAGGGTCAGGGGCGGATGATTAAGCTTGCTAACGAAATCAACATTCTCATTCACACAGTCGCCGATATAAATACGATCGTGGCTGCTATACAGGCCTCAGTGTATAACTGTTAAAAAAAAAAAAAGCACACGCAAATAAGGCAAAGCACGAGGATATCAGTGTGAATGGTCAATAAAGAAAACCTGAGCAAGATGGATTTTTTTTTTTTTTTTTACTTTCCCCAAAGAGTAGGAGGAGTTGTTTGTTTTTCCATGGAGACACTATTTGGTGAGACTCACCAGCTCCTTTCATGGCCTCGCGAAGTCTCTGGGCGTCTGCTTCTGGGTCAAACCCAGACGCCTCGGTCACCGTTCCACGCTTTCCAATCTGGTCGTTTAAAAAACAAAAAAAACAAAAAAAACAAAAAAAAAACACAAAAAAAGGAAATCAGTCAAGAACTGCGTCAGAAAACTGGTCTACAGGAGAGAGACTAAAGAGACACGTGGCTCCAGAGCTGCAGGTTTACATACAGACTTAATCTAACTACTTCCGCCGTAGTCAAGCGTGCATCTTGTATAAATTACTTTGCACAATTAGGCGGTAAAGTGCATCTTACACATTATTGCATCTGTTACGAATTTAAAAAAAGAAAGGTGACAGGAATAGTCCTCATGTTTGTTTGCAAGAAAGGATAGCACAACAACTGTATTTCAATGTTTAGCCACATTCAACACAAAATACAAAAAAATAAAAAATAAATAGTACTTGACTTACCGCTGCCATAGTGAGATGAATGGAGATGTCTTTAGCGGAGTTAAGGGAAAGCTGCAAAATAATGTGGCTCGGTTAATAACATGGAAGCTGTAGCATCAGGTTGTATTGTTCACGGTGACCCTCATTAACCCTCCATCTCAATAATGCATGTTCTTCATCGTCCCATGGAGGCTCTCGCTCACACACATTTGCCTGTTGACGAGCTTTCTCGCATCCTGGCTAATCCCATTAAGAGTTATGTTGTTCTTTTGTTTGAACACACCTGTTTAAATTAAATTAACCCCACTGCACAGCTCACCGTTTCCTGCCTGCGTGGATCATCTTACACGCTGAAATGGACGCCTTATATTCACCCATACGCCCTCTGGTTGTTCAGAGATCTAATTCAATTTAATGTATCCGTCCATCCATTTTGTATCCTGGTCGGTAGGGATGTCCCGATCACACTTTTTTTGCACCTGAATCCCAGCCTTTGATCATACATGCAAATACTATTAACATACATAATCTACTGTATACATAACAGTAGGGCCCATGGGCTACTGAATATATTTGAGACAGTGCGTGTCGTCATCACACTTTTGACTCCTTTAAAGTGTGTAAATACACACATGGGTGTGTGTTTGCTGTTCTACTACTGCTACTATTACTCTATTTATTGTTCAGTTTATTTCTATCCTTCCATCCTTTTTCTAAAGCGCTTGTACTCATTAGGGTGACAAGTGAGCTGGAACCTACCACAGCTGACTTTGGGTGCGAAGGTGGGGTACAACCTGGCACATTGGTAAACTTCAGTCAAAGGTCAATTTAAAGTCTTAGATAAACCTCACATGCATGGCAGTTTTGGAACGTGGGAGGAAGCATGGAGGGGACATGCAAACTTCACATCAGGAAGGCTGGAGATTTGAACCTACAACCTCAAAACTGAAAGGCAAGCGTGTTTACTATTTTCTCTATGCTTCTGTTTATTTCAATCATGCATTCATTCAGTCATAAACAATCTTATATGACTATTTGTGGAGCACAATGGTGTGCAGATTTTGTAGCCTGCAGCTTTAACAGCTTATGTAATTGCAATGTAATGTTGCAATTATAACAACTATAATAACGAGAACAAACACAGCACGCTCAAGTAAAAGTACGGTCAAATAAAGCATCTGATTTTAGTCATGTGCCAGTGATCATACAACATACTGTAGTACTTGCCAAGAATTGAGCAACAGAAATGGAAAAACTGATGCATGCACAAACCAAACTTTATATTAACTTCAAGACTTTTAACTTCACATCTCCAATGGTCGCTGTAATAAAACCGACTTGCACAGTCGTGGCATGTTAGCCGAGATTTTAAAAAGCAACCGTTAACTTGTAATACACTGGGCACACCCAGAAGTGACCGAGTGCCCCCACCCGTGCCGCAGTCTCAAATCCATTGCGTCAAATTTAAAATGCCGTAAAAAGTGTTGTATGTTGCTCTAAACGCTTATCTCGTCGCAAATGTAACAAAAGCCCTACCTGTGCCAGTGACAGTGCAGTCTGTACGTAGGCCAAAAGACAGCGTAAACCAGGAAACTAAAGGTTTTATCACTCAGCTGGCCTCAAGTCCCACCTACTGTACTCTGATGTTGCTTTTTTTTTTTTTTTTTGCAAGAGCATTCATGTTAGTCTGATGCATTCATGTACCGCAGCAAAACGGGAATTTGTGTGTTCCACTTTCGCTATTTCACAATAGCGACAAACGTTTCTTGTGAATGCCATATGTATTCAATAACTTATGGAAATTGTAAACTCATAACACTGTTGCATTCAACATTTAAATACATTTGGACATTTTAATTACTTCGAAGTAACCAAAAGATATGCTACTAATGCTGCGATTTTGGTACCTGTCTATATTTGCATTTAAATACTTAAAGTGTAAGTGTAAATCGTTTTTCTTAACATATATCTGTAATTAAGCAAGTAATTAAACATGGAGAACGAGGGAGAAATCAATGATCATTGGTACTTTTTGGTCTTACCCATCCGTCATGAACGCCGCATATGACCACATACTCGATGAGGGAGGAGAGTCTGCAGCTGCGTTCGCTGCACTACATTACCCACAATCCCGTGCTCGCCGTGAACGGCAACAGCGAGGGATGTTGCGATATCTTTGGCAGCCAGAGAACGCTGTGGTTGCAGAGATTGGAGCAGAAGGCTGACAAAAAAAAACAACAACCCGTTTTTAGGGACGTGTCACGTTTTCAGCTTTATTCCTAACAGTGTGGTCGACGGGAGGCTGTCTCGCGCGTTATACAGGATTATCGAAGTAACAAGAATCAGTTTTGTCGTCAGCTGATGTGATTAAATGGCTACCCGTGCTGCTACGTGCCACCTAACGGTCGCACGGCTCAACTGAGGATGGGAATATTGGTGGAGCGAGTCTGTTTTTCATCGCACTCAAAGCCCCTCAACGTCAAAGGATAACGCGGATAACCTTAAACGCGAAATGTCATAGCGCGCGAGGAGCTAGCATCTAGCTAGCTGCAACGAGAGATGGAAGAGAACACCGATGTTTTTGTCGGATAAAACGAGCTAAATAGCCGCATAAGGGGAATTCGTGTACATTACCCGGAGGATGCTACTATAGCCTCCCCGCTGGTGTGTAATTCACTTACATAACAGCTAGGCGCAACCGTGTTCGGCGTGCCGTTTTTCATTTTGCCACCAACATTTATGTTTAGGCGTCACTGATTTCCGTGTTTGGATGCTGCAAATAGAAGCAGCGACAAAGCATCCCTATTAAGTCACCAGTCCGGTATCCTGTCGTTTTTGACGCTATGAGGAAGTTCTTCGATTCCCGTCGGGAGTTGGTCAGCTCCGGACCGGGTTCCGGAGGAGGTGGCAGCAGCTCCGGGTCCAGCCATGCCGGGGGGAACTTCATCGGGCGAGCCTTCTCTGTGGGCCGCCACCAAGTCACCGTGGAGGAGATCATAGCCGAAGGTGAACGGGGGCATTTGTTGTTACTGTTTAGCGTGTTGTCGCTGTGTTTACCAACCTTCACTGAGCCGTAGCACACAATTTGCCTTACAAAATTCACCATGCACATCAGTGTACTGTCTGAAAAAATGGAAATATATCAGTCTCGATACTCGCCCATCCCTTTGTAGTTTTAATTAAACAAACAAACAAAAAAAAGTTTCCTTATCAGCTTTTCTGCTCCCATCTGATAACACTCTATTTTGCTCAGAAGTGGGAGGCTCAATCATTATAGATAAACCATTTTGGTGTGTTTTAAGCATGTGACTTTAGACTAAAACAATTGCTTTAAGTGAAAGAAAATCATTTTATATGAGATATGAGGGCCCCAGGCAATGGAAGGTCTGCCCCTGTAACGGATACAATGATGATCTTGTTGCGATTTATGCACAAATTTATATGGTTTGAAATGTTGGTCTGTTTACAGTCGTTGAAAAGAAATAGTTCTATTCAATGGCAACAGGTGGATAGAGAGGATTTTTTTTCCATCTCTTTGCAGCCATTCATTTGGTATCAGTTGTAGTATTCGAAGGACATTACCCAGCTAACATAGAACATCACTCACAAGATACAGCATTTAAGTACACCTGTACAATTTGATGGGCATTTTAGTGTAGGGCTCTGTAACCTGTGGTTATGGAGCCACATATGGCTCTTTAGTACCTCTCCTGTGGAGCTCTTAAAAAAAAGAAAGAAATTAGTAGAAATTGTTATTATTTTAACATATTTATTTGTTTTTTTTTGTTTTTTTTTAGATAAAATGTTCTTCAAAAGTCCAAATGAATTAACGATTTATATAAAAACGAATAATTAAATATAAAAAAAAAATGTCAGTCTAATTATTTTATAAATTATCTAGAAATGTCCAAAAATAGACTATAAAATGTCCAAAAAGGAAGAGGAAAAGAAGATATTATCATAAAATGACCATGAAATTGAAAAAAAAAAAAAAAAAGTGAGTGGAATAACAAAAGGCAGAAAAGAAAATGTTCAAAAAGTAACCTAAAATTTCCACAAACAAAGAAAGGCAGAAACTTATGATAAAATAATTTTGGAATAGTCCAAAACCCCTAGCCTAGTGGTTGCCTCATCTGCATCTGCTCTGAGTTTCTGGGTTTGAATTAATGCATTTCTGACCATGTCAATCAAACCAAACTGTTTGAGATCCAGTAAGTTGCGGGTGTAGCTCAGGTAATGGTTAAAAACGACACACTTATCTTAAAAGATTTGTATGTTGATGGTTGTCCTGGGTAGGGTGGAGTAGGGGTTAGCATATGTGACTCACAGTCAAGAGATCTGGGTTGGAATCTACATTGGAACCACCTCTGTGTGGAGTTCCCCTTGTGCTTTCTGACATGTGTCCCGGCTTCCTCCCACGTGTCCCCAGATGTGCAGTAAATGTGGATGTGGATGGTTGTTTGTCGTGCCCTGCGATTGACTGTCTATCCCAGCTGACTTTGGGGTATACTCTATATACCCTGCACAAGCTACCAGCATGCAAACTCGACCACAAGCCTAGATTCATACCCAGAAGTGCAAACTATTACCTCACCGTGTTGAACAATTATTCCTCTGAGATTTTTTAGAAATTGCACCATGGGCTGCAGCAAATGTTTTGAAGGGAACTGTAGCTTCCCCACCCTCGCTATATTCGATCCGTTGCCACAAAACTGACTTCCGACAGTCTCCCTTTTGAGGCAAATGACCCAAGAAGCGAGCTCCATCATCGATTGCGAGAAAGAAACTCAATTAAAAACTGACTAGCGAGATAATTTCGTTTTGTGCGGCTGAGGTGGGAGGATAAGACAACATAAAATCTCCTTTGCCTGCTCATGAGATTAAAGATGGAATAAGCATCTATTTTCCATGTAAATTGTGCTCCCTGTTCACTCATAAAGGTAGGGAGAGCCAATATGAGAGCTGTATGAAAATTATAACTATTAACAATGCTGGTTTTGATTGGTAATGTGAAGACAATACTCTGTAATTGTGGTTGTTTACAGTTTGAATACTGATAGGCATTTTCACTACAGTACTGTATAAATGAGATAATTAAAATCATTTTAAAAGATTATTGGACTGTCAATAAAGTCATATTTGACAAATGCTCTTGTGCTGGAACCCATCCAAGGCTTCTCATACAAGTTTCACAACACACACAGTTTTGAAATACAACCTTCATTACCAACATTAAAATACATTATTTTTATATTTACTAGTGAACTCAAGTTAAACACAACTGAACTGCTATTAGGCTACCACTAGAGGGAGACCACATACCACTAGTGGTACCTGGACCACACTGAGAATCTTTGTTATACTTATTCCTCGTGCTTTGTGTGCAGAAATTGATTGCACTTATTTTTAGCCCTACGTTCATTCACTTGCAATGCATTGAGCGATTGATCGAACTGCCAGGTAATGTGTCCTATGAATCGAATTACAGGAAATTATGTGTTTGAGTGTTCCATTTGTCATAATGTGATACATGGCTATTATACTGTTGCGAGCCGAAGGCGTAGGGTTACAGCCATGTAAAACTTCAATACATCCCTCCAATTGGTTCTCTCTTGGTAGTGCAGGGGTACCTAATGTTGTGGCTAAATTTGCTGTACATTTGTCTCCATGGGTATCTCATGCAGTTTTACTGCACCACACTGTCGTATAATTCAGCGTTGCATGCCAAGGTGAGCACGTAACATCAGCCTGAAATCGAAGACGAGTGATCCGGACCGAATGGTGCAAAGTGAATTTGTGGTCTGAGCTGCAGCAGATGGTAAGGCCGCCATGCAGGCCTCGTAATATATCAACCCTGCAGCTAAGACATGACTAATGCATACCACTGTAAGAGCCTCAACCATTTGTTATTTGTCCTGACCATTTCATTTGGTGTATTTTAACGCGGTTTGTATGATCTGATAAATAGAGCGCACAGTTGACACGCATCGAAATGAACAGCCATTGTTATTGTCTTAACAGGCGGCTTTGCAATCGTGTTCCTTGTGAAAACAAACCAGGGCGTGCGCTGCGCCCTGAAGAGGATGTACGTCAACAATGAGTACGACCTGCAGGTGTGCAAGTGCGAGATTCAAATAATGGTGAGTGGATGAAAATGAAATGCCAGCCTGACGTCGCTCATACGTATCTGCTTTGTTTTTGCATGGAACCCATGCAAAAAAAAAAAAAAAGCGACAACTTTTCCTAATGTGGTGTTTATTTACATGGCTGCCGAGAAAACTGGGCATCTAATAGATGGGATCATGTTTATTGGGGAGAGGCATTTATCTTATGCATACAGTATAGACTGCGTTAGCTGCATTTTACAATAAAGTACTTGTAAACAACTCTGTAAGCATTCTGTAAATAGCCTTGAAGTCCACCCTCGTGCCTCGCTTCCAAACATTCTTGTTGGCCAGTTTCACAATTGGCATGTCTCGCACGAACTTTCTGTGGTGTTATGATGCTCTCTTTTTTTTTGTCTCGTCTTTTTGCTGTGCTGCAGAAAGACCTCGTGGGCCACAAGAATATTGTGGGTTATCTGGACTCCAGCATCACAGCCATGGGGTCAAGGGACGTGTGGGAGGTGTTTATACTGATGGACTACTGCAAGGGTGAGTGTTCTCAAGGAAAAGGGTGTGGTTGTAATAGTTTAACTGCTTCCATTTGGAGAATTTTAGTTTTGTGAGTCCTGACATATTTCAAATGACTTTCAAACAAGAAGGAACTGTGGGTGATTAAAAAACATCAAATATCATTGAATGGAATTCGCTAAAATGATGCCCTTAAATGGCATTAAGAATAAACAATAAATAATACACTGTCGAGAGTCATTAAAAATGAATTAATGAAATTGTTTATTTACATATGACATTGTGCAAAGGAGTCACTAGAACACCATTTAGCAATAAGGAATGTGATGAAAAATATATCTATTGTGGGAACTGGTGACTAGTTGTAATTTACAATGAACAAAATGGCCTGGAGTCTGCGAGCTGATACCAATACCAATTACTCTGAATTTGAAAAGAAAAATGTACTGTTCCTGTCACCAACATCCAACATAAAACACTAATGCCAACTAGTGGCATAAAATTACCTCAACACAAATCTATGACTCAATGTTTCACACTCCATTTAACAACAACAATAACTGTAACTTCATTAATTACTTTATTATAAAATTACTGTATCAACTAACTAAAATAAACTATTTGTATTTGGTAACATTTTTGTTTTCACTTTTCACTGTCAATTACCAAGATTATGGTAACATTTGAAATAAGTATTGTATATTTAATGTAGATATAACGTGATTCATTTAAGGTTAATCACAAGTAAACTGCTGTATGGCTATTGTACAATTAATTGGGATTAGAAATTGTAATTGGCTGACATCCCTAATATATAAACAGTGTATGTAATACATGTGGGCATTAAATTAGTTTTCATTTGCATTAAAAATGGCATTAAAAAGCATTAGCAGCTCCCTCTGCTGCTAGGCCAGTACATTGTCTGACTGTTGTTACTATGACGACAAAAGGCCGAACTAGAGCTTGGCTACTTGTTGAGCCTCATGTCTTTAAAAATAAATAAATAAATAAATAAATAAATAAATAAAATAAAAAAGTCACCCTCTACTTTACATGAGAGAACACTGACTGTACTACTATGAGTACCTACTGTGCTTTCATCCACTTGAATGAATGAAAGAATCCAGAATTTGTCCACAACCATGCATTTCTGCAGTCGTTTTCTGTGATACAACTGTTTTGTCTGAAGGTGCCGGGGGAGCCTAATGCAGCGTGAAGAGGATATTTTTATCAGCATGACCCACATGAACACGCTTTTAAATCGCCGTGGAGATTCATCTTTTTCTGATATATATGCTGTTGCATCCTGCATGTGATTATTTTGCAGGTGGCCAGGTTGTTAATTTGATGAATCAAAGGCTGCAGACGGGCTTCACAGAGGCGGAGGTGCTTCAGATCTTCTGCGACACCTGTGACGCCGTGTCCAGACTGCACCAGCGCAAGACACCTATCGTCCACAGAGACCTCAAGGTGACATTCAGAAGAAAATGGTCGTAAAATGTTAAAACCTGCTAGCTTTTCCTGCACTTTTCCATTTTTAAATTCCTATGATAACACCAAGAATGTGTCGCAAAGACCGACTTGAATCTAGTTGTCACCATGTGTTCTAAATAGGGGCGTCAGGCGATTAAAAATTTTTAATCATAATTAATCGCATTACTTCAATAATTAAAGGGATACTTCACTTATTTAGCCCATTATAGCAATAAAAGTTAATATTTTGTCTTATAATTAATATGATACTTTCATTATTTTTCACATACAATTGGTACCCTTAAAAACACATTTTGCAACTTTCTGTCGACTGAAAATGACATCGCAAGGGCTCAGGTAACCAATCACAGCTCACCTGTTTTCTAGGTTTGGTTATGTGACATTCACAAGCTGAGCTGTGATTGGTTACCTGAGCCCTTGTGATGTCATTTTCAGTTAACAGCAAGTTGTAAAATGTGTTTTTAAAGCTACTAATTGTACATGAAAAATAATGAAAATATCAACTTTATTATAGGCAAAATATTAATGTTTGACTGCCAAAAATGTATCCCTTTAACTCACAATTAATCACAAATTTTATATCTAAGTGTGACATTAACAAATGTCAATAAATAACATTTCTTTTCTATGTTTTCATACTCTTGTCAACATAAGTGGTAAAAAAAAATATTAAACTAATAGAAACATGGCTACATCTTTTAGTTGTTTAGTTGTGTCAAATCTCATCTCTTATGTGTATAGGTTGAGAACATCCTCCTGCACGACAAAGGTCATTACGTGCTCTGTGACTTCGGCAGCGCCACCAACAAGTCCCTGAGTCCACAGACCGAAGGTGTGGCAGCTGTAGAGGAAGAGATTAAAAAGTGAGTGTGTTACTTATTATTTTTTTGGTCACGAAATTGGACTTAAATGTGACATAGAACCACTATTTTATGTCCTGTTATGATCACTGAATTTTTTTCTATTTTCCCTCAGGTACACCACTTTGTCATATCGTGCACCTGAGATGGTGAATCTCTACAACAACAAGATCATCACCACCAAAGCAGATATCTGGGTAGGTAAAGATAGCAAAGATTGTTGTGACAAGTGATGATAATTTTGAAAAGAGAAGTCAAATCTGAAACTTGCTACACATGCACACCAATTTTCACTTTCCAATTGGCTATCGTTCTTTTTCACCTTACATCGGGAAGCCCGTAGCTAAGCCAAGATGTGTTAACCACATGCACAAACATTTGCAGTCTGACATTGAACAGGTTTAACATTTCCGATTAACGGGCTGTGCTGGGAAAAATATCAAATATTTAACATACCAGACACATAATAATCAGTGCAGAATAATGTTTTAGCGACATCCAACAATCGTACTTTACTTTTGCTGACTGATCGGACAAGAGGGGGAAAAAATAATGAAATTATGTTTGATTATCTGTTTGTGTGTACACCACTTAAGATTCAGGGATGCTTAGTTGCTTCACTTCCTCTATGAAAGATTGCCCTGGTTGCATTGTGTCAATCATAAGGGAGCCATGCATTGAAAGCAGCCACTGTATAATCTATTTTTAGACATCTATGCAATTGGACCTGGAATTTCTCCCCCTTCTGGACACCCAAGGGCGTGTTCTCGAATAGCTTCACTTATTAAACACAGAGGCGTTCTCTTTTCCGCTCTGCCATTGTAAAATTAAACATGGCAGCCAGCATTTCTGTCAACATTAATGAATGTATTGATGTGCAACTAATACAGATCTTGCATTGAGTTTAAATGAGTGTGATAGATAACACCCATTGGATATATTTAACAAGCTAACAGATTCTTGTTATGATAGGGTGTGTTACGATGGTGTTTTGATCGCTCCTCTCATCTGGGTTTGGTGTTTTTTGCTGTGACGGGGAAATGCATGTGGTGTTCTTCTCCAGGCGCTGGGCTGTTTGCTCTACAAGTTGTGCTTCTTCACTCTGCCCTTTGGTGAAAGCCAGGTGGCCATTTGCGATGGCAGTTTCACCATTCCAGACAACTCCCGCTACTCTTATGATCTCCACTGCCTCATTCGTTAGTTCCTCTTAACACTTTTATTATTAAACTGTTTTGCAATGTGTGCTCTCACAAAAGCATGCATGACTCAGTAGCTCTGATATTTATTTTTTATTATTATTTTTTTCAGTCTGACACTCCTGTGTGTCGTGTTTTTGCAGGCTACATGCTGGAGCCTGACCCAGACAAAAGGCCAGATATCTACCAGGTGTCCCACTTTGCCTTTAAACTGGCACAGCGGACTTGTCCCGTTCAGAATGTGAAGGTCTGATAGGATTTTGCTTTTCATTTCATGATTGATTTTATTCACATGCTTTTTACTGAGCGTGACCTACTAAAGCAGACAATTCAGATACATTAAGAAAAGGCATCAATCAATCCACATAACATTTGCACCCTGAGTAAGCCGTCAACTGGCTGCATTGCTTTTTTTTTTTTTTTGGGTCCTGCTTTGCTGCTAAAGTAGAGTAAGATTTCCTTCTCCCTCCCCCCTCTGCATCAAGAATTCTTCAATTCCTTCCAAACTTCCTGAGCCAATCAAAGCGAGCGAAGCTGCTGCAGCCAAGAAGAGTCAGACCAAGCCCAGGTAAGTCTCACCTCCTTGGATTACCATTTAAACTGTGCTAATATTTGTGTTGGGCACCAAATGAATAATCTCTGTCATGACATACAAGTAAGCTAACAACCATCTTTGTCACCAGACTGACAGACCCGATCCCAACCACCGAAACTTCCATCACCCCTCGCCAGAGGCCCAAAGCGGCTCATACTCAGACCGCTGCCGGCATCCTTCCCATTCAGCCCGCTGCCCTTACCCCTCGCAAGCGGGCTAATCTCCCCGGTGGGGCAGCTCAGCCTGTTGGTAAGTGGCACGCCTCTTTATTATTATTATTTTATTTTTATTGATTTTTTTTCTTCTCTCCCCACTCCGAATTGTCGCTGAGTGCTGGAATAAGGAGGTGTCCCCATCCTGCAATGCCTCTAGCCTATAATCTGCTAATTTAGTTGCAGTTGCAGACTACTATTCTCCTTCTGTTTTTTTTTACAGTGGTGAATGACGTGTCAGAAACATACTTTTTTTTTCTTGTTCTTTTGCCAACATACAAATGCTGTGTACATTCTCCCACAGGAGTAAGCTTGGACCTCTCGCAGCCAGCTGCGGCCCTGCAGTCACAGAAGGCACAGGGTGCTTTGCCTCTCATCCAGTCACAAAACAACTCCAGTCCGGCTGCAGTAGCACAGAAGCAGGTGCATACAGATGGGGGGGGGGGACTTGGGTTAGGTTTTTCAGTGGTCATTCACGTAAGCACTTTGCCTTTGTGCTGTGCAGCCAGCTCCAGCTGCAGAAGTTACAACCGCCGCTGCCATAGTGGCACCTGTTTCCAAGGCAGATATCCAACCGCAAGCCCAAGCACAGCCGTCCGCAGCCCAGCAAACGGCGCCGCCTCCGCCCGCGGCCGGCACCACTTCACAGCAGGCGGCGCCATCCCCGTCCAGCCCGGCCGCGCCTCAGCGTCCCGCCCGACGCAAGCCGCCCGTCCAGGCTCAGACGCCTGCAGCTCAGCCGCCGCCTAACAAATCAGTCGCCGGTCAACCAGCGGACGGGCAGCTGCAGCAAACGAATCAGCCGCCGGTCATCCAGGCTCAGTCGGCCATCACGGAAGTCAGGGAAAAAGCAGCTGAGACGGTAAGCAATATATTCAACTATAAGTTGTCTTTTTTTACAAGAGTACTTCGAGCCTGATTTACTAAGATACTGAAGAGCGGCGCTAAAATGTGTGTTCACTCTGAACAGATTGCTCGCACTTGTTGCTGAGCATGTTGCACATAGTCTACCAAGATTCTTCTGCAATTGGAATATAACCAGAAGTAAAACAATACTGGAGATATTCTAAAGTGTCAATTCTGTGGGCACAATGAGAAGAAAAAACAGGTTAAGAAAAATGGGAAGCTATGCAAAGACCAAGAAAGGGGAAAAAATGCTCTTTAAAAGGAACGATTTGTAGGATTTAGTGCAATCGAGTGGTGAATTAATAGAATGAAACAATTGTAAAGAACGTGCACTACGGTGCCTCAGAAAGACCACACTTCTCACGCCTACCACCAATTACTATCAACTATTATTCGGGGTGAGCAAGTGTGCGACCACGAGCTAGCAAGAGTAGCTTGCAAGAACTAGCTGCAGCGGCTAACGAGCTGCTAGCAGAGGGAGACGAGTGGCGGGAGCCTGGATCAATGGACCCAGTGATAAGCGACCTAATATAATTAGATATTACTAGACCTCCGATTATATCTAAAAGAATAAATAAATAGATGTATGTTGATGTGATATTTTTTTTGCATATTAAATTTATAGTGGGTTTACTAAAATGAATGAATTATTAGTTCACCACTAGATTTTGCATATTAATACATTTATAGTGTTTTTTTCTAAAATTAATGAATCATTAGTTCACCACTAGATGGCACTGAATACTACAAACGGTCACTAAAAAAAATTGCAAATAAATCAGACAATATATCACAACATTTTTTGTTTCTGGTATTTAAAAAATGATTACACTAGTGGAAAATATATATATATTTTTTTCCTTAAGAAGGAAAAAAAATATCCATTTTGCTTATGTCCTCTCCTCACCACAATAAATGCAACAGCACAGCTGTGTAGGTTTTCACCTGCCTTGCAGACACAGCCTTTAAAGACGCAAAATCAGTAAAAGTACATTTAAACGTAAACCAAGGGCTCCTTGCATGTGGATGAGTGCTTACGAGTCCATGTCTCCCTCAACTCAGACTCCTCCTGCTTCCCCAAAGACAACGGAGGTGCAAAGCCACAAACGTGTCCCCAGTGACGTCACAGTGAGCACCACCAACGGAGGCAATGAAGACTCCTCACAGGCGGCAGAGGAAAACATCATCCAGTAAGTTACTATCATTTAAAATCCTGAAAATAGAATGAGATCAAATTCTCTCAGTCCCTTGTTTCAACCAGATGTTTTGTGTTCTGCCTCTAGACCTCAAGTTGGCTCTATCAAGCCTCATGGCGATCTCGTCCAGGACCAAAACAAAGTCCCCGCCTCCAGCGTCGACACCACTGCGCCGCCCACATGGAACCCGTTCGACGACAATGACAGCTTCTCCGGCTTCACCGCCGAGGAAGTCAAACCTAAGGATGCAAAGCCTTCCGGTAAGGCATGTCTGCTGACTTTAACGTGGCTTTCTTGAAGCATGAAATTGTGGATGGCTGTGGTTTGTAGACCCGCCCTCAGAGTGTGAAACGCCATGTGGAGAGCTGATACCAGGCTTGCAGACCTTAGATGGGGAAAATGCGGAGCAAAACTCGCAAGGTACCCGTTTCACAAACGCATACAAATCCATCCATAAAATTACATTTGGCTCCAATTTAGGTATTTGTTTTATATTTGTAAAATAAATCTTTCCGGTCTGACATTGTTTCTGTGTCTTAGCTGAACGACCGTCAACCATCGTTGACACTGATTCAGGAGCGCCACTGTTGATCGTCCCAGATCCATTCCATACCCTTGAACTGTCCAATGCACCTGGTAAATGTGCTTTTATTCTTAAATGCACTTTTCTTATTAATATTGTAACATTATTCAGAGTTATTAGAGGTGAAATGTTTTCAGAAAGCCTCTTATGATGCAGTGCAAACTATAATAATTACTAGAGTTGTCCCAATCTATTCATGTGATCGGAAATAGTGGCTTATCCCATAATTCTCAGATGATCGGTATTGTGTGAAAATATATGAGGCTACCTTTTACAAGTACAGTTAAGCACTCAAGTTTTACTTTGGAAATCTTGCACTGTGTGAATCAAGATCTTTATATTATTATTGCAATAATAATAAGTAGAATTTCTGATCCTTACTTTTAAGTTTTTTAAGACAAGATATTTAAATGTAATATGTTTGCATTATCAATTTGTTTCACCACTCATCTGCTATAAAGTGATTTTTTTTTTTTGTTTATTACTTGGCTTGAACCACTGATGCATAAACATAAGTGTCACACTAGCATACTTTTATTCAAGTAAAAGAATTGAGACAATTTGGAGGCACTTTCTTTTTGTCTTCGTAATGCATTGCCGAAGTATTGGATTGGTCCAGTATGTTAAATGTTTCCTCTTGAATTTCTTGTCATTCCACAGAGAAGCTTATTGAAGGACTCAAATCTCCAGACGTATCCTCACTCATGCTTCCCGACCTGCTGTCCTTGTCTGATCCTTTTGGTGGTTCTGTGGCGGACTCTGCGAAAGGTAACCTTTTTAGTTTAAGGGTACCTTTATTCAATCCATCCAGTCAGAATTAAGAAACTCTTTGGCAAAAACACCAAACTGTCGTGTCTGGTTCTGCCTTCACTCAGATCACATCACTGCAGACGCCTCTCTGCTGGGCTGTTCTCTAATCTCCGGTCCGTCCGCACCTCAGGCGGCCGCAAGCAGCGCCGCCTCCTCGGTGTCGTCCGCCTCCGCTACGTCTGCTTTGGACGAGTTTGGTCTGCTGTCTGGAGACTCTGCACAGCCCAAAACATCAGGTAGGCGTGTAAAATTCCCCTAGTGGGGTACTCAAGAGATTCCTGCTTTGAGAATAGGATACACAGATGACTAATCATTATACAGTGGAAACTCCAACGGGTATAATTTAGTCGTTGCCTAAGCCCTGAGCAACTGTGATGTCGTCTGAGATGGATAAAAATGGCTGGATTTTGCTGCATAACTCATATTCCACAAATGTAATATTAATCGGAATGTCATGTTTAGACTACTGAGGTCACATATAACATATTATTGTCAAGAAATTATTTGTTGTGTTTACTCCACAGTGTTGATGCTTGTCGAGTTCCTATATTGGTTTCAAAAAGACAGCCTTATTTATGACTCACTTAAACGCTGCATGAAAATAGGGCAGTTGGACCTGCGGTGTAAATGCAGCTAAAATGTCATCATTATTAACTTTGAAATGTGGCGTGTGTCACGCCAATTTGGAGAAGAATCGGAATCATCCGAGTGGCACAAGCGCAGCTGCCCTTTAGTCGTGGGGCCGCTGAACGAAAGCGTTTGACCGTCGCTGTCTGAGGCGACTGTGAATCAGAGCAGACGTGTCTGTCTGGCCACCTGCTGCGTGATGCTAAATCAATGTGCTGGAGGCGCTGTGGCATGGTGACGACTCATCAAGCCGCCTTTGTGTGCTCCTTCCTGCAGTCGCTGCTAATTTGAGATTGTGGTGTGCACCGGGGAAGGAGAGGTGCTAATTGCTGTTGGAAGCGCAAATAGCTATAAACACCCGTCATTAATGGAAAATACATTATTGAATGCAAGCTACTTTTTTATGCGAGGATAAATGCCTACTTTTTGGCATTATCATTGGAGCAGTGATTCTTCTGTTCCTTCAGTTTTTCCATGTAAAAGTGGCCTTTGACACCCTAACGTGATCACTTTTTTTTTTTTCCACGTTTTCTGCAGATTCGTCCCTCCTCATCTCAGATTTTGAACCCCAGCAAAGCAGCGCTGAGGCGGCCACAGAGGACGAGTTTGATCCCATCCCCGTGACCGGACGAAAGAACTCCCAAGGTAGGTTTCTACAAAGAGTCGTCGAACCAAATACCGCAATTTGGAAGGATCACAGGAACCGCTGATTTACTTTTCACATACAGTAATCGTAAAATAGCATCAGGGCTGTAAAAAGTTCAATTCTGCTTTTTCTCTTTCCCTCTCCTCCGTCCTCCATCCTTCACCCTCTGCCTTTCCCTCCCCAACTTGTTTGCTCGACTATCCCGACCGCCCGCCCCGCCCTCCCCCCGTGTCTCTTCCGGCCAGTTTCAGGAGGCCACTCGCGCAGTAACAGTGGCGGCTCTGAATCCAGTCTCCCCAGCTTGGCCCGCTCCCTTCTGCTGGTGGACCAGCTCATCGACTTGTAGGCCGTAACCCCGCCCCCCTAACACTGGGTCCGAGTCATGCCATAGCTCACTCACGGCTGCCATCTTCATTCTAGCGGGCACGCCATCCCTCGCCATCCTTTCCCATCCCGGCCCGGCCCCTTTATTGGCTTCACCATCTCACTGCTCTCTTTTTCCTCTCCATCTCCATCTCCAATCTTCGTTCTTTCTCAAGATTAAGCTTTGAATATTACATAATGTCGGATAGCAAAAACAATAGCTCATTGTCGTCGCGTACAATAAGCCTCGTGCTAAGTGGTCGTAGTTCATTGTGCACAAGTGAATTTGTCGTCATTTGCCTTGATCAGATTCCCTTCCGCCCTGTTTTATTTGCACATTTTAAGAGCTTCAAATTCATATTTTTAAAAAGCCATACATATCCATTACAAGAGAGGGAAATGTAGTTTTCCTTTCACCCTACTGATGAATGAATGAATATGAAACCACTTTATTTCCACAAATGAGAAGCAATAAAAGTGTTCTATGATCAAAAGACAACATTTGAGCTCAAGTCTTCACAAACAAGACTTGTTTCGCACCTTAGCTTGTCCGTCAAGCATCCCAAACTAAAAAAAATAAAATAAAATCTCACCTCCAATGTCACTTTTCATAGCTTTAAATCTGCAGCTTTGTAATGGCAGCAAACACTCAAACCCGGCACCAACTCTTGGGAGACAATATGTAATTGAGCTTTTGTCATAGTATCCTCCCCAATTCACAAACGTGAAAACCACATCACAGTTTTTCCTAAAAGGAATAAAACTAAACAATTTCAGGGTTTCGTGTGATGAAATAATATGGCCCACAAGAAAAAGAGTAAAATAAAATTAGGAGGTAAGAGTTGTATTATTATTCCAACTTTAGTTTTGTAGACTTTTTCCAGTAATAAAACACATTTATTTACAAATTATGACATTTTTCTGGTAATATGAGGAATAATTTTATTCTAGTTTAAAAAAAATAATAGTTTTTATTCTTATTACATTACAACTTTATTCAACTACAAATTGTCTTTATTTTGAAAATATTTCAACTTTTTTCTTTTTTTTTTTTTACTTAATTGGTGACTTTTCTTTGAAACCTTAATCTTGTAATAGTTACATTTTGTCATAATTTAATAACTATTTGTTATTTCCATATCATTGTGGCCCTAAAATTCATTTGCATAAGTCAAAAGATCTCGTGAAATAGCAATTTTGTCCTATGAAATATTAGTTGCGGGTTGTTGAAGAGGTTACCCTTAAAGCTGCTTCTAAATTAGCCATAGCCACATATTCTGTATTTGTAAATTTACTGTGAAGAAAAAAAAATCAACCTTTTCCTCGTGCCATCACTGATATGTGTAATAGTGGAAATTGTGCATAAAAAAAGACTATGAAAAAAAGTCCCTACACGCCGTTAGGATTATTATTTATATAAAAAAAATAGTTGCTAGATAGTTGTCAATGACAGCGCAGTTCATCTAATAGCAGTTAGCAGTGTGCCATATCAATTAGAAGACGCATGTTTCTGCTTATGCACTAATTGATGAATAATGATAGAACAGTAGCGCATAAATAGAGCAAGGATTAATATTCAGCAGATATTCACACATTCTCCTGAGAATTTGATAGGAAATCGTACAAAAAGGTTAGCACTGTATATTTGTGACTTGACACATTTTACAGGACAGTCTAAAAACGCTGGAGCAAAAATATTGTATTTGGTCACAAAAACTCTAAAAATTCCCATAATTCCCCTAATTTTTAGTCCTAAGTTTTCCATGTTTTCTAATCAAGTATATAATTCCCCTTCTGCCAACATAGGATAAAAACGCCATTTTGACTGATTTATGGCATTTTTAAAGAGTTGATAATTTACCAATATCCCCACTAGGTTGAGCTACTAATGTTTTACATATTGTATACTTCAATTTGATTCAATTTGATTAAAAGAGACAAATTTTGCCACGTTTCCACACTGACCTTTCTGACCCTTGTGGTGACTGGGTTAGAGTTGCTATATGAATCTTCTCCATGTTAAATAACCGTCAATCTAATCTCAACTAAATGAATGGCAGATGAATTGGACTCGAGTTTGGAAATGCAGTGCCCGACTTTTTGTACAAAATCCTACCAAATGCTCATGAGGACAATCCGGTCATATCACGTCTTCTCATCCATTCCCATTTTCTTGAAGTCATTCAACACATTTCTGACATCCCTCCCCATTAGTGTACATACAGTAGTCAACCTTTCCCCATGTACATAATGAAGTCACTGTCATATAGCTTTACTGTTGATATATACATATATGATATTATATGACTTTGTTTCCTGTCCATAAATGTTAATATGAATAGAGTGTTAGAGAATGAATGTAAGAAATGAATATTAGTCTTAAAAATATCTATAATGACATATATCCATCAAATATAGAAAGATTATATGAATATTTCATTCCTCTTTGTGGACTGTGTGCGTGTGTCTGTGGGGGGGGGGGGGGGGGGGTGGGGGGGGGGCGGTGTTTTTGTGTTTCTCTGATGAAATGTTAACTGTGGGAATGCTGTTGAATCTCCGCTCCTCTTCCTTTGTACAAAGCGTTTTCGTGTGTTTACATGGACTGATATGAAGGACTATATTTTTATTCCAAAACAAAAAAAAACACAAAAAAAAAAACGTTATCTTGCCAGTAGGATCTTTTTTTGTGTGTGTGTGTTCGTCCTGTTTCATTTTCTCTGCCGGACCAGACCGTTTGGAGGGCGGAAAAAAAAAAAAAAAAAAGTGTGCTTTTGTGTGAAGTTGACTTTTGCTTTCTCAGTTGGAGTTGCTTTGGAAAAGCATGGCAGTGTCATTGGGTGTTTGTGTTGGTGTCCAATGTGTGAGTGCGTGTGCGTGTATGATTGTGTGTGAGTTCCAGTACCTGTGTTGTTGTTTGCTGCAAATATAGCGAGGCTTACTCTCCTCAAAGCACACTTTTGTCTCGGGTGGAAAGCTGAGAAAAATGATGACTTTGATGGTCAAAATGCACTCTGGGGAGGAAAACGTTTGCCAGGAAAAAGGAGCAACATCAAGGGTGGGGAAACAAATGGCCGCCATGACAATTCTGAAAACACATTAAAGCTTCAAGCAGCTATTATTGCACTTTTTTTTTTAATGCTGTTACTAATGATTTTTTTTTCCTATCGATTATTCTATTGATTAATCGATTGAGCAAATTTCCTCGTCTCACTTCATCAACGTATTAGCCCAGCAATTTGCCCAAAATGGCCGACTTCCTGTCTCTTTTGAGACGTTTTAGTGGCTCTCCTTATGATAGACATGGAACATGCCTGTAAAATTGGATGAAAATGGGAAAGCTTCAAAATGCTGATTTTATTTGGGGCGGGGCTAATGGTAATTTATAAAAAAAAATAAAATAAATGTTTCTTTCGTGGGCCACGCATGGCTGTAGTTTCCCCACACTGGTTGCACTATATGGACAAAAGTAATGGGACAACACACTACACAGGAAGCAGGGGCATATTAAGTAGTTATATTTTGCTAATTTTTGCCCCTCTTCCTGAATCAAGTCTACACATGTACAGGATAGAAGATGGGACTAGTCCATTGCCTGAGTATGGGGGGTGGAGGGCAGTCGAAACATTCATGATAGATTTAAACATTTTGATGTTTATAAGTGTGTGAATTAAGAATTAAACAATGACAACTTTATCAGTTTATATGAGGCCATTGCCTGTATTCGCTTACTGGTAAGACCATTCCTGACTTGAAGTCCAAAATAGGAGAAACTGTAGTTCGTCTCTTTATGGCTATTGTTTAATCAAGCCAAACTGTTCCCACAAATTTGGAAGTGTACAATTAATTGTCCACAATGTCTCAGTACATTTGTCCATAAAGTGTTTTTGCTGAGTAACCATTTTACTGTTTAAAAAAAAATCCTCTCTGACAAATGTATTTGAAAAAGTATAATGTCATTTTCCCCCCCTGAAGTTGTTCAATCAAAACAGCAGAGACTTGTTAGTTGGCCTCCATTTTGTCAAGGGTCGTTTGCAGTTTGAACCTATGCAACTCCAGAGTTTGGCGCTTAAAAGCCCGCAAGGCGACAAGCAGGCAGTGCGACCTATGTTGAAGCAGAAAGCCCGTTTGATATATCAGCTGATGTTTTTTCCCCTCAAACCTTGCTTGTGTTCATGGTCCACAAACCCGCCTCAGTCAGAGCTGTGCTATCTTCTCTTGTGCTCCTTCTATTTTTGTGACATCATTTGAAAGAGATGGCCAAATAAAATGCAAATGTGAACGTTAGAGTGCGGGATGGTGATTAACACTCAATGTCATTTTTTTTTTTTTTTTTATGCCAATGTTTTACAACATTAAAATGAAGATATAACTACATGCAGCGGGCAAGAATTCCAAAATGAGTTTGCGTTTTTATATTATATATTATATAATTAAACCATGCAAAAAAAAAAAAACTTAAAAAAAAAACTAAAAGTGGTAAGTCTTAGACTGGCTAGTCAATCACTGGACCTTAACCCAATAGAGCATGCGTTATACCTGCTGAAGAGGAGACTGAATGGTGACACCCCCAGAAACAAACAAGAACTGAAAGAGGCTGCAGTAAAAGGCCTGGAAAAGAATTTCAAATGAAGAAAATAACAGCCTGGTGAAATCGATGTGTCGCTGGCTTCATGCAGTTATTGCAAGTAAGAGTTATGTCACCAAATATTAAATGTTATTCACTTAAAGTTAACTTAATAATGTCCGTTCTAATACTTTTGCTCACTTGAAAAGTGGGTGGCTTCAAACAATTGTTGCTTCGTAAAATGAACTTTTCTGCTTTATAGTCTCAAGTACTTGTCTCACTTCATTTGCAGAAAATGAAAAATGTGTGCCTTGGCTCAAATAAATGTTGGGAAACGCTGCTTTAATGCACTAATCATCATTTATTTTACCCAGAAAGCTGATACTTTGTAATCAGGTAAGAACATAAAAGCCTCTTAAAGTGACAGTCCTATTTTTTGTGTCCATTTTTGTTTTATATTGCTGTTTTTGGTTTTGAATGATCAACCATCTGTCTTCGATGTGTAGTAGAGTAAAAAAGGTGCCAACTATATCCGCTCACCTGTTTCTCACTGTATTTCCACACGCAGACCAGCAGGGGGCGCTGTCCAGCAACACGCAGGAATGTGGGACGCTGGCGTGTGTGCAGGTTGTCAAGGAGACGCAGCAGAAAACCGCCGAATGTGCGACTCCCTCATCCGAGTGGAGCGGCAGCGTGTCAGCAAAACCCGCCTCCTCGCAAGATGGCCCCCCTGGCAGCCCCCCCACACCCGACATCTTCCTGCTGGCTCCTTTCAAAACCAAAACACCGGCGAGCGGCGCCTCCGTCTCCCCCGAACCACCCGAGTCGTCGCCCGACGTTTTCCTCCAGGCGCCGTTTGGCAAGAGGAGGGAGCACACGCGGGCCGGCCGTCAGCACCTCCCGGCCCGGCCCGCGCCGCTGCCCCAGCAGCCGGTGGCCGTGCACCGCGTGGTGTCCCGGGTGGGCCGGCAGGCCGCCGTGGGCTCGGTGGCCGTGGGGCCGCTCCACTCTTGGACCATCGGGGGGCGGAGTCTGGACGACCCCTTTAGTGCGGCGCCGTTTCGACCAAAGTGCTCCCAACACAGACCTTGATTTAGCAGAATTTTGGATAAAATTACTGCACTGGAATTTGGGGTTACTTGTTGGCAAAATGTTTGTGGAGTTCATGCAGTTTCTCAAAGTTCTTCCTACTACATTTTTAAAAGTAATTCCCAATCTTTCAGAATTTATTGGCCTTGTAAAACTATAGGAACACAAAAAATAGCAATGACCGACAGAGGGAGACAGACCGGAAGCCTGGCGGTTTGCTAATATGCGCTCCGAATTTCTAAGTTTGGGGGGGGGGGCACAGTAAGGACCTAGGGGAAAAAAACCCCTGCACAAATCAATTTGTGTTGGATTTACTTCGTAGTGTTTAACTTCCGATATCATCTCATTTTGTTACTAAATTAAGTGTTACCATTTTTGGAGTTTAACTGCAGTATTTACGAGGCAAACTGATGCTTTAAACTAATGAAGCTCACTACCTCGCTCATGTCGTCCTTACATTTCACTACTTTAGCCGGAAGTGACGGGAAATATTATTGTACTGTATAAGTAAATGTTACTGTAAAAATGTCACCTGAGGGTGCATATGGACAGTAAATTTCTGCTTTAAAGGGATACTTGACTCATTGAGCCATTTCCGGCAGTAAAAAGTTAATATTTTTTTCCAGAATGACTTTGATAACGTCATTTTGTTTCATGTAGAATGAATTTTTCCACTTGCTGACGACTGAAGATGACATCACCTGTGCTGAGGAAGTAGGTAATGACCAATCATGGCTCGGTTTGCTGACCAAACCCAGAAAACAGGTGAACCATGATTGGTCGTTACCTACTGTACTTTCTCAGCACAGGTTATGTCATCTTCAGTTGACAAGCAAGTGGAAAATTTTGTTTTTAGAGGTATTAGTTGTATACAAAAAATAATGTGGTTATCAAATTAATTCTGGACAAAATATAAAATTTTTACTGCTGATATTGCTCAATGAGTCAAGTATCCCTTTAAAGGATGCACACGCCGAAAGTATTTTTATTTTGTGTTATTTTTTTGCTGTTGTGGCCTCGGCACTTGCGCCAAAGATAATTCAGCTGAAATGTTATAATCCAAAAATTGCACACGTTTTTAGGAGAAGTTCAAGCACTGCTTATAGTTTCTACTTTTGTTGAGTCTCGCAATTGATACAAACTGGAAATTCTTCAATGATTTTAAGGTCATTCCAGCTGCTTTACAAATGTTAGACTTGACCTCCTGGTACAACCAATGTAACATATCAAGTCTTTGACAAGGTATTAATGTGCTAAAGTTATATAATGATGTACTTTGTTTATGCAAAGCCTGCTTAGGACAGAGTTTCTCAACTGACTGTTCCACTTTGTATTCTATTAAAAGGGACATTTTTTTTTAAAACATACCCAAGATTAACAGTTTTATTCTGGTGTTAGAAATGTCATAATTTCCACCTGGGTTCTTCGACTGAAGTAGTCTCGATATGTATTTTTCATTAAAAAAAAAAAAAAAAAAAAAAAAAAAGGGTTCGGGTGAATGTACATAGGAAACTGGTGGGGTTCAGTACCTCCAACAATGTCAAGAGTCACTGGTCTCGTGGTTGGGAGTGCAACGTTAAAGATAAAAAGCAAGGGGAGGGGGTGTGCATATAAATAAAGGCCAAGCTGCTGCTGTTTCATGAGCACTTCTGTCAACGCTGATGTGCCAATAAATGAACACAAACCCGCTTAATCCTCCATTTGAACAACTAAAAACGAGACGTAGAACAACTATGAAAGATGATACGATCCAGTTGAGTCGAGTCGTGTCACACGCACGTTATAGACGGCACATGGAAACATTTGAACTACCGTTAGGTCATGAGTACTTTTGATGGAGATAAGCACTCCTCTGGGTGAGTGGGGATGAACGGGGGGGAAACGTCCAAGTTTTTAAACTTGTTCTCCATTACTTTTGGTACACTTAGGATAGATAGGAAATTGGCAAAACGACTTCACATCATTGTAATTGTGCACATCAAAAAAGCAGTTTCACATTTCTTTGAACAAATGTAGAGAATGACTTGAGAAATGTATCAAAGTGACTGAGAAAAAAACAGTCATACAAATGATTGGAATTGCCACCTCTATCGCAGGTCCGCAGTTTAGCAGTTTTTTTTTTTTCAGGACAGTTAACTCTTTTCATCAACACCTACAGTATTTAAAGTATATGGGATGTAATTCAACTATCAACCAGAAGATGGTGGCATATTTATTGAGTATGAAAGAACAAAACAGCTTAGTTTTTGTTGAGAACAATTGAATCTCATCTGCTGTAATCCTGCTTTTTATGCCTACGAAAGTGACTTATTGCATTGAAGTATTGGTACACTGTTACTGCAATATTTTTTTTCATTTACAAGGATGTGTTTAAAGTAATAGTTATATTTTAATCTTTTTGCTATTACTGAGGGGCTCCATCCCTAAATTATATGTATTAACTGAGGTGCAGTGTTTATTAGAGCAGAGGTCACAATTACGGGAAATAAGAGTAATACAGTATTTAAAATTCCACAATCAAGCTAAATTTCCCACAGAAATTTTTATAAAAACTAAAGAGCGGAAATTTTTATAGTGCCAAAGAAAAAATACAGTAACTAAAAAGACCAAATATTTACAAGGGAATGTTTTTATTTTTTGTACGTGCCCATTTTGGCCTGTGTTACTCCAACACTGCTGTGTCATTTATCATTTTACGATCATCATTAACAATATTTTTTGTGCTGGGAAACGGCATTTGCTACAGTATATTTTCACATCTCCATGGCGTTGTTACCGTACTTCACTTTTATTATCTGTTTCCTGCATTTTCCCCGAGACACGCCTCACATAAGCTCATACAGTGCACCGGACTTTCCAAGTGAATAAAAAAGCACATGAAAAACATAAGTACATTATTAGGATTTACTGTTATCCACTCCACTTTTGTGATTACGCCATAGGATTGGTCCCCGCCGGGAGTATCTCATCAACTTCCGGTAGAAATATGCTCCATATGGGGAGAATGTTATTAGTTTTAAATAATATGCCATTTTCAAACATAAAATTGATTATGTGTTTGTGAATATATTTATTGATTAGTGTTTGGATTGTGGTGAGTCAGGAAATTGAATTGAATTGAGAACATGAGTGGTCTAATGCCATTTGTTTCTAAATGTTCTTCCTGTCTTGAATACAGGAGATAGTTGAGCCACACTATAACTGCATCCCCTCATGAAACGTGGCATCCGTAACGCTGATATTTACAGTGTTCATGTGTGCTACTTAACATTTTAACACTGACCCAAAAAACTAAGATTTTTTCCTGACAGCTTTGTGGAATTCAGACTACTGGTCGTTATGTCACATCTTTCCGAAGTCGGAAATAACTGTTCCCATTTGGTACCCAAAGCTAATAAATGCAGTTTATTTTGTAATCCACCTCTTCGTTATTTTGGCAACTGTCATATTATATTAGCTTGTTGATCACCAACTTCTTTAGATTTTAACTGCTGTCAGACTTTTCAAAACAGATTAAAAACTTGCATTTCATGTTCGTGCTACCTTCATTTAAACGAAGCGCACATAAACAGAAAAACAAAGTCATCCATCAACATTTTGAGACAGACGGGAGCAAGCAGCTAGACAAACGACTATTTCTGAAGTCATCTATCACTTCCAGACTCTGCACTGAACTGAGCCTCACGGTGATTTTTCCAGACCGACAAACCACAAAAATCTTGTGACGTCAAACTTACACCGTGCAAATGATTTCTTCCTTTTTTTTAATGCAGCTAATGACAGCTTGGGAGATTAATGTCCCGCCTCTGGTTTATAAACTCTCCAATAATTGTTAGTCATTTACACCTTTTTTTTTCTTTTCTGTAGTTTCCATAAAAAATCACAAGGGGAAAATATGGCCCAACAATTATTATTACTGTAATAGGGGATCCATTTGATACATTTGCACCTGAGAGTTCCCCTAAACAAACAAAAATCAGGAGTATTAAGCGATCATTGTGTCACACATTTCTAAACATTCAGACTGGCATAGGCATAATGATCATTCCCTTTCATGAGGCACTCATTGTAGAAATGTCTTTATTATTTGAGCCACTTAAAACTAGAGTGGGCTACCTCCTTTGTTGTTTTTAAGTTCAGTGCAGAAGTGAATCAAGAAAATCTCTCATTTGAATACTAGTGTTCTCAATCAAGGTTTTAAAATTTTTGACGTTAGGCCAGTCCACTTTTTCTGATCCACAAGTGGAGCACTGGGCCTGTCGCGTCACCGATCGTGCAGGGGTCACCGATCGCGTGTTGACAGGGCCAGCTCCCATTTCCAAGATGGCAACTCTCATAAAAACAGGGTTCACCTCCCACTGTTTAAAAAAACAAAACAAACAAAACCTTTTTTTGTTGTTGTCCCTAAACAGTCATTTAAGATCATTTCAGTTCAAAATTTTTGAAGATAAAAATGTTTACTGTTGAAGAGCCATTTAAAGATGAAACACCATTGTTACCCACAGGGTGGCAGAATCGGTCACTCGCGCCTCCAAACGCGAGGTTGTCATTATGAAGAAGACAGCGGCGAGCGCGTCATGGCCGCCATTACCTCGATATCAAAAAGTATATAAACAGTAGGTTCTTTTACTCCTCAGCGTTAACAGTTCCTTTAAAGACCATGATGAGAAATTGGTTAAATGCGCTTCCTTCAAAAACATGCCTGTATTGAAGGTTTAAATGCGTTACAAAACGCGTAAGGTGGCTTAATTGGACGACCAGCTGTTGCACTGCTGCACTGTTGTGTTCACGGTTCACACAGGTGAGTGAGCGAGCATATTTTGATGATTTGAATGACATACAGGAATATATAAAGTAGCTTTCGAATCTTTTAAGTTGATTTTTGTGAGAGAGAAAAAACACAATATGAGTTCTTGCACTTACACTTGGTTTGGTTTTCAGCAATTTAGTGTCATCTTTGAATTGGGGGTCTTCATGCTCAAGACTAGAGCCTAATTATTTTCCATATGCATGAGCATAATTTTTTGTATGTTTGTTCAATTGAAAAAAACTGCACATATGTTGTCCTTATTGAAAACAGCATTGTTGTTATTATGTGGTAGTAGTTAAGAATTGTGGTTTCCTACCACCAGTAGCGCTGAAGACAAATTTTGGCCGGCGAAATTAAATCACTCTACTGCAAAATGACAGGGGGGAAAAATGGAGTTAGCCCCGTCTAGTTATCAGTAGCACTGAAAACCTACAAAAAAAAATCTTTTTTTTTTTTTTTTTTTTTTAATTCAAAGTCAGCCAGTTTCCTGGAAGAAATTGTGTTGGCCTACTCTATACTTTTCATTAATGCTAAGGGAGATCATCTTTCTCTGTACAAAGCAATGATAAAAGAAAAGATCAAGCATAAGCTATAATAAGTACATTGCAATGTACTTAGTCATATCATACAAAAACAATTAATTGCACATCAGCCCTTGTAATCTTAAAAAAAAAAAAAAAGTATAAATGTTTTCCCTGTTCAGACGATGGTTGGAAGCGCGCTCACGTTTCCATCAGACTCAGGATGCGTCAGTAGTCCTCGTGGCTGGGGCGTGGCGGCGGGCGGGATGGAGGCGGGGCTCTACAGGGCGGCGAACCCTGGGGCGGCGGCGGCAGGGAGGCGGTGGGCGAAGGTGGCGCGGAGACGGAGGGCAGAGTTCTGCAGGGAGGGGGCGTGTAAGAGGGCGGCGGAGGCGAGTGGGGCAGGGGTGGCAGCGTGGCGGTGGGCGAGGGGGGCAAGTCCAAGTCGTCGGCCGAAGGGCGGCGTTGAGGGCTGTAGGGCAGCGTGTAGATATGCGTGGAGGGGTGTTTGTAGATGGGGTAGCGAGAAGCTGGGTAGGATTTGTTTCGTGTGAAGTTGATGCACTTGCCCTTGAATCATAACAGTGGCACAATTAATATGCGATAAAGTTCTATTTTACATTTAGGCCTATATTTTTAACAAACACAAAGCAATAATCTGTCAAATTTCAAGTATTTGTGCAGGGTGAAACTATAAAGTACGTTATTTTATTTATGTGGTGTCTCTATATTGCTGACTTTCATCCATAGCGGGTGGGTGTGGTACGTATCCCGCACGATAAACGGGGTGTTCACAGTATAAGCAGACAAGAAGCAGCTGCTGCTTGACTTGTTCCAAGCACGCCACTGGCAACTTGGAAAGTCACGTAAAATGCCTTCGTGAGTGAGTGTCACGGAAGAAGAGAACATTCCTGCCAGCTCCGCCAGGCTGACGCTGGGAGCTACTTGTTTAATGACTTCTGCAGACCAAAAGTACTCCTGGGGAAAATCATTAAGATATTGTTTAGTTTTTTTTCCCTTTGGCCTTGTTAAATAACATTCTTTGTTTTAATTAGCTGTTAGCTGATTAATGGTAACATGCTGTCAGATGTCTTCCAAGAGTCGCAGTCTGCTGATAGATTTGTTTGGATTTTAAAGCAAATTCTCCCATAGGGAAATGAAAAGAAATGTGTTTTAGGGTCAAGAAGACACTATCAATACTTATTGCTGTACAAAGGAGATCCAGCACACAATGCACTTATGTTTTGTTAAGCAAGTGTATGGAAGCCTATTGCATTCACTTTAGGGGAACACTTTTTTTTTTTTTTTTTGAATAATTTAAGGGAGGAGTGATTTACTTTTTTTTTAAATCTTGTTTTATTTTTGTTTCTGTTTGTTTTTTGTTGTCGTGAACTTGGAATATTTTTTTTTCTGTTTTTGAATTTATCCCCAGTTTTTCTGAACATTTATTTTCATTTTTTTCCTGAATATTTTCTCACTTATTTTCTGAAAATTTCCCCATTTTTCAGAATATTTTTCTCTTTTTCTGATTCCACCCCATTTTCTTTTTTTTTTCTTTTTTCCACAATAATTATTATTATTTATTTATTTATTTTTGGAATTTTTCTGTTTTCCGTAATTCCCCCGCCCCACCCTCCTGTATTCCAGAATTGGATTTTTCTTTTTTTCAAGCAAATGTGGTACGCTTCTGTAAAAATGTCAAATTAATAAATAAATATATATATATATATATATATATATATATATATATATATATATATATATATATATATATATATAATACAACTGGCGTTGTAATCTGAAGCTGGATTAAAATTACAGGCCCAAGTGCCCAATTCCAATTTAATGCCAATGCAATGTTCCTCCGAAAATCTGTGAGTAATTGACGCTCCCTAACACCCGTCACAAAAAAAGTTTTACAATGGATTTGGCTAAAAAGATTTTAGCCAAACCAACTGTACAACTTAAGAGGAACGGTACCGTAGATGTTTGTCTCACCTTGTCTCCGGGATGAGGTCGCATGACAGACACTCGGTCATATCCTCTTCTCAGGAAAACCCAGAGAGCATCCAGTTTGCCCTGTCCAAAGATGACACACATTGCAGTAAAAGTAAAGTGACAAAGTGTTTTGAGGAGTGCGTTTCAAAACAAGCTTTTAAATCAAAATCACTCTGTTTGCTACTGTTATGACATGACTTTGAGTCTGACTGCCATCCGCGCCACTTTATTTTCCCATTTCATTCCAGATGGTCCCACATGCCAAATTCTGAAATGCTTTTTTGTTTTTCGTTATGCATAACGACACCTGCTGAAAAAGATTCCATCACTCAGCAGGAGCTCAGTTCACGTCTGCTTCTTATTACAGCTGACTGATAAGTTAGAAAGAACACACTATTTCCTGGAAACTCCAAAACATTTGGCGTCGAATAGAAGGCATCCCAATTCTTTCAAAAATATGATATATTTATATAACAGCCAGGCTGTTTTTGTTATACAGAGCTGACCTAGGAGCAGGCTTCTTGTGTGCTTTAGGGTGGGACACAATAATGACTCCATCAGTGACGAGGTTGGCAGTCTGAACATGAACATGCACTCTTGGGACAATTTATTAGGCACAGGTGCACAATAAGTTCATCATGCTAAGAGCTGTTTTTGATATTTTGGTTTGATTACATTTAGCTACTCGGCAAATTACATTGTGGTTATTAGATCACGTAGATGTACTTAATGTTAAGAATGTATGTTTGACATATCAAAAGCACCTTGATGGGAGAATACCACTTGTGAGGGTGGACGGGTCTTCTTATGTGGTAACGCGGCCGCGATGGAGGCGGCTCGGGTTCCTCTTCTGGCATCACGACGCGAGCATTCTTGGCTTTTTCCAGCTTGGCTCCCTCCTCGGTGGAGCCCTTATCACCCCAGCGGACCTGAGAAGAAAGAAGAAGGGATGTTAGCTATTGTACAGTGGAACATCATCCGTTCACTGACGCTGGTTAGTGTCTTTACATTAACATATGCTTGCAATTTAATATGTGTGAGTATCTCGTATTGAATCAATTGTACTGCTAAAGCTGTTCTAAGCAGCCTGGACCCTTTAATCAATTACAGTAAATTCCATTGCTATGTTTGTGCAGTATTCACTCATCTGTGGTAGCATCACAAAACGACACAAAAAAAAAAGCTAAAGAAAAAGCAAAACACTTGCGGTGTTAATACTTTAGATGTTTGTTGCAGCCATCAAAGTTTTAAGTGCACAAATTTATTGTCCACTTTGTAGGCTCAACAAGAGGATAAGAATTCATGTTTGAATAAAAAAGAAAATGGCTCAGTGAGTCAATCAGTATCTCTTATTTTTTCACAAATCTTTGCTATGACCATTTTTTTTATTTTATTTAGTTATTCATTTGTTTAAATAAATTGACCATTGTCAAGTGTTGAAAACGGCTTACTTAAAGATCTTTGACAACGGCATCTGTAGTCTCCTAAAAAGTGATGATTTTGGAGGTAGAGTTTTTTTTTTTAAAGTTAACGCATAAAATACTGCACATCTATAGATATTGTTGATTGTAATACTGATTAATTTATTGCTTGTGTTCGTTGAAAATACATTGCAAAAGTACCTTGGAAAAAAATAATTGCATTATTAAATCAAATATTGAGGGGAAAACGTGTCAAAATCATTGAGCCCAACTTCCAATTCCCATTTGAACAAAGGATCTAACAGGTGAAAGCAGTGATGTCAAAGTGACCTTGACAGTCCATTCCGCAAATGTCGTTCTGTACTGCTGCCACAGGCAACTCGTGAAAGCTTCAAGCAAGCAGAGAAGCTTTCAAACAAAGACGTGCATAGTTTCCATGGCTCCGTTTGCGAGCTTCCAGGAGAGCAGACTCCCGAGACTTCACCCTGCTATCGCCTTGACTTTCATCATGGGCGACTGATGTGAAACGTGAATCCTCTTAACCTCTTGGCCACGTTCATTTGTATGGTTCAAGCAGTCAGGAATTAAGGGAAAGTATTCGGTTAGACTATCTCACTGGTCATGCGTTTCATCTCCCTTTTAAATAGGAACGAGTGAGTAAATGGTGACAGATGCTTTGGCTGAGCAAAAATGCCGAGGACAGAAATTAAGAGTGTAATGCTTGTTCATAGCCATAACCATTCATATCATGGAAATGTGCCACCTACTGGCTGCGAGGAGCATAGGGATGACATCAGAGCAATCTGATTGGATGTTTAGTAATGTTCTGGCAATGTTGTTGTTGATATTGTTGCGTGTCTGTCAATAATCGTGCCTTTCTGTGAAATATTTTGGAACCAGCGCACATTTGGATGAGCTCACATGTCCCGAGTGAGGCTGATTTTGTGCTGTTGTGTTTAAAACAAATGACGAAAACTTTGGGCTCTGACTATAAAGCAGTTTCATTAGAAACTGCGTGTGAATGCCGAGGATCTGACACTGAACTGAAATGCTGGAGAATGAATTCAATGCTGGAATATAGAATGTGAAGCTTGGAACATTTAAAAATGCTGAATTATAATAACAGTGAGAACAGCAATAGAGTATGAAGTCTATGGAAAGAGCAAATGTCATGAATGAGTGGAATTAAAGTTTCCAATAATTTGGGAATTAGCCCAAGGAAAATGTGGAAAAAATATTCGGAAGAAGTGGAACATTTTGACATTGGAATGTTTTGTATCAGTCTCCATTATGTTTAGGAATTTTGTCACAGAAAATGTGGCATTCTGTGAAATATCATTTCGAAGATGTCCTGAACATTTTCAAGTTGTTTTTTTTGACACGTTTACTGTAGATTGTCCCAAAGCATTGTTACTATGAGAGCTGAGTTTTTCCAACTGTAGCCTTAACAATGCCGTATGTGGCCGTTTCATGTACCTCCATCCTTTTAATGCCTCCAACTCCTCTGCCTCCGTAGTACGAGGCGTCCACGGTGGGCCATCTCTTCTTGTGAAAATCATCCTCGTCGTCCTAGACCAGAGGCAAACTTTCACATGCGGTCCATGGTTGTACAATTATAGCGTAGCAGAACGGCACGTTAAAATTTCATAATTTCCATCCAATACTGCCTCAAAATTAGAATATTTATCTCATTTTCTACTCGTTAGCGCTTATTGTGTTGATTTTTTTTTCTTTTTCATCAACTTCTCATTAAATAATGTAGTAATGTGATGCATTCAGTCTTAAGCAGGTGTGCAATTATTATACTCAAACAAAGTGTATTTTGATGAGTACAGGAAATTGTATTTTATTTTTCAAAACACTTACAGAGAAGTCTTCTTCTGTCGGTGGTGGAGGTGGCTCATGAATGACCTGGATATCAATCAGAAGAGGGAGTTATGTAATTTAAAAAAAAAAAAAAAAAAAGTCACATTATGAACCAGTCAAATGCCTGTGAGCATTCTCAATCAATCATCCAAATCGTTACATTCTCAAGGCATACAGAATACTTTTTGTGAGTGACATTTTTGTTCGGTTTGATTCTTCAAATGCGATATATGTGCAGGTGGACCTCATCATGTGGCCAGTGAATGTCAATACATCATCTTACCACAGTGCAGCAGAGAGGCCAGAACCACCACAGCAGAAGAATGATGAGCAGGAGCAGCAGGATGAGGAGAGCAATGGCCACAAAGGTGCCATCAGACTGCCCAGAAAAAAATACATCATCATGCAATACATCTATATGTCCACATTTACATGCCATCTAGTATTTACAGTTATTTTAGTGAGCTGTTTTTAATATTCCTACCCGAGACAGCTGCAATGGAAATAATCTGCTGCTTTTTCTCAGCAGTAACTTCGGCATTAAGATTCATACTTATTCCTCGAAACACAGCTTATGCCAGTGATGTCAATAGCTCTCAAATAATCACGTTTTAGAGTGATGACTAGGGGTGTGAATTGCCTAGTACCTGACGATTCGATTCGTATCACGATTCACAGGTCACGATTCGATTCGATACCGATTAATCCCGATACGAATTTATAAGTCGTCGATTGTTGCGATTTTTTTTCATTCAAATTTAGAAAATACTAATCAGTAAGCTTGTAGAGTGTAAGATTTATATGAAAATGTATTATTTATTTATCTGAAATTTCAGTCTTATAGAGGTTGTAATCGGTTTCATGTTTGAACAGCATTAAAATAAAATATTAAGGTTTAATGTTCCGTTCATATAACATTCTTCCATGCTCAAGGTGTGAATCCTAAAAAAAAAAAAATAATCGATTCTGCCGATTATTGAATCGCGCGATGTAGTATCGCGATATATCGCCGAATCGATTTTTTTTAACACCCCTAGTGATGACTAATCTAAATGCATTACTTTTCCCAAACAAGTGATAAGACCAAACTTACTCTTCAAAACCCCTTCATAGTTACTTTGTAGAATGATTCTAGAGAGGGTGGCATTTTATAACACTACAACCAATTGCTGTTGTCTGCCTGCGGGATGCAGTAGTGAGCAAGAACTGACACGATATAAACATTGCACAGTTATCAGCAATTGTGCTTCTTTCATATAGGTATTTTTATTGAAAACTAAGGATTAATGAATAATAACCTACAGGAGAATACTTGATTCCTAACTAAAGTGTCTTTTTGAGTTTGTCAACTAAACGCAAAAATATTAAGGTTTGTTGCACACTGTTTAGTCCACAATGTTATTTATACCTAGCTTCAATAATATCATAATATCATGTTTTATAAATAGTGTACAATACATTATAAATATTCAGTTTTACCATTAAATGAATAGATAAATATGTCGAGTAAATAAGACAAAAAAATATATATTTTTAAGTGAATTGAATTTTTTTTAATTGTTTAATTAAAAACAAGGAGAAAATTTAAGTGCAATCCTGAAAAGACTCATTATATTTTTTTTATCAAAATAATTATAAGTCAAAAAGGTTGCTGCCGTTATTTTATTTTCGGTAAAAACAAACTTAATATATAAAAACCGGTGTCATTTTATGTTAAGTTAGCGGTTTCTGCTAAATGTAACTTGTAATCTAACTTTGTTACTTTTTTTTTTTTAACAAGTAATGAGTAAAGTACCTAAGTTACTTTTTAAAATTGCGTAATCAGTAAAGTAACTGCATTACGTTTTAAAGCAAGTAACCAGTAAAGTAGCTAAGCTACTTTTATAAGCAATTAATCATTAAAATAACTACCGGTATGTTACTTTTTAAAACAAGTAATCAGTGACTAAATGACTTTTTTAGGTAACTGTGGCAAACTGGCAACACTGCTTTATGTCCAACGGAGGGTAGCCATCAAAGGGATATTCTGGACACAAACTAACTCCCCCGGCAAAACTGGAGAATGCTGATGTTTTCAACCAAGAGCACGAGTGTTTTCACAACGTCATGTGTATAATTGATAGCAGAAACGGATACAAAGAATTAGACTTTGTGTCTGCTATTGATGAAAATAAGTCTTCGTTCAAATTGGCACACACGGTGACAGCCAAGCTGAGCCAGAAAAATAACATGTACGGGGTGGGAATTTAATTTCCGATATGTTGCACATTTTGAAAGGGTGTGTACACAAAACATAAAAAAAAAAAAACGCTTTCCATTATTTTTTTTTAGGTCAAAGTTGCTGTTGAAATGCAGTAGCATAAAGCAGAAGGTGTACAATTTCAGACTTCAGTTTCTTAATTAGCATACTCACACAAGTGACGGCGGTAATTGTGACGGAGCTGGATATGAAACTCAGACCGTTGTTCATGCTGACGTGGAGCGTGGCGGCCCTGTAGAGAAAAGTGAGCACGGGAATAGGATTCATGACATTTTCAAACAACTTTGGTGCATTCCTGAAGCTGTTTTACGCACGGTGCCTTTCTCTTGGATTTAGTACATTTCACTTACGTTCCTTCTTTTTCCAAAACAGGAGCTGGGCACAGCAGGTAGGTGTCTCTCACCACCAAAGGTCTTTTCACTGTGCAGTGGTAAGTACAATGCGTGTTAATCTCATACAGCATGCACATCCAACTAGTTGTGAAAAACAAGCACATCAAGAGGTCGCAGGTTCGAGTCTTAATTCAGACACTACTGTGTGGAGTTTGCATGTTGATTCTCTCTGGCTATGTCACATGATCACCTGCAGCCAATGATGGCCATGCTCACCCATAACTCTCATAAGGGCAAGTGTATAGAAAATGGACTGTAAAATAAAACATAAAGCGGAACATAATTTTTTTTTCGTCGTAATTAACCTCCCTTTGCTGTAAAACGATTTTGCTTGAATTTGACCTCTAACCCCCGAATGGCAAAATCGTACCAACTTTAGGAAAGTTTGAGACTTCTAAAGCCATGAAGCCATTGCAAGTTTCAAGCCTCAGCACTTTTTTTTTGAACTAAATTCCTGCATTTCCTCACTTGAAAGTGAGAAAAGAGGCCAATGAGCACGGCTGCGGTTTATTTACACTGGCCAAGAAGGCGAGTGTCAAATGTGTGCACAAAGACGCCACATTCCCTCTTCGGACATCTGAGAAGGCTTGAGCGCTATACCAGCTGATCCTAAGCAGAGTGAGGAGGTGCTGATGTGGTCTTTTTTTCAGGGGGTGGGACGGGGATTGGAATCATTGCGGGCCAAAACAACAGAGTGGCTTCCATTCCTGGCTGCTGAATGGTATTTGAAAACTGATTTTATTGATTTAATGCTAATTATAGCTTGGGGGATTTTAGCATCCTACTGTCAAGGACAGCCTTTGCTCAACTTATTTTGCAGTTGACTCTATTGTTTATCCGTTACCCACACTTGCTGTATGTGTGTAACATGTACGTCACTGTTTGATCATCCTTGTTCCCTTTGTTTACAACCACAACAGCAGCATGCCACACGCCCATAAAACAGTGTTTTCAGTTATTTTATGAGCTCAGTTAAGTTGATTCGCACTCATGCCTGCATAATGAATGGGGAGTGTGAAACTTGAAAGTGTCTCGCCAAACTCCTGGGAAATCTATCTGCTGCTTCTGAAGTTTTTTTTTTTTTTTTTTTTTTAAACCAGCCACTTTACCCGACAACTATGTAGGGAACTTGGCTTGGCTTGGCTCGTCATGGCGGGGATTTATATAAGACCTGCTTAAAGATGTCTTAATTCACAAGTTTTTTTTTGTTTTTTTTTAACGCTGGAAGTTTTAGCGACTCCAAGCCAAACCATTTTTGTGCTTTTATGTATCGTCTGAACCCGCTGCACTGAGGCTCATTAAATGCTTCTGAAGCTATAAGGTGATCAAAAATGTTAGACACACCCCAGATGTCATTTAAGAGCTTTTGGAATAAGTACTTACTAAAAGTCACAGTGTCGTTGATGCGGAAGCTGCAGAGGACTTTCTGAACGTCGCGGGCATGAAAGAAGCCATTTCCTCTGATTACCACCTGGAAAGATTCTGAAGTAGCATTGAAGTGATTGACTTGGGTTATGTTTTCATCCTACATTGGTTGGCAGGAATTTTCATTCTCAACATGCAACAGGCAGATTTACAATGAAAATGACCTTTGTGGAATATCCAGACGACGGGAACAATATTAGTAGTGAATCATGAAATCATAAATATAACTGGACTGTTACCTCCTGCGCAGATGCTCGAGGGCTCGACGGCCAGAATCTCAATGCATGACCGCTTTAGGATCTACAGCAATGTAAACATTACACAAATCAAATAACACAATAAGACCAATAGTATTCCTGCATGAATGAGAGAGTGTTGGACATGATTGTTACCGAGTCAATGACCACATGCAGCGTGTGAAAACCGTCAGTCACAGGGAAGACGTGGTCCTCGCTGTCGGCAATGGTTGACAGCTGTGGAAGGGATTATTATTATCTTGTTGGTGTGGCACTTGTTTTTCGCGCTTCATATGGGCTGACTCACCTGGGTTTCATTGAAGTCTTTCACTCCCACGCAGTAAACGGTGGCACCCAACTGGCGCGCTCTGCTAGCCTGAGTTTAAAGGTGACAAGAAGAAAAGGGTGACCTTCAAAGGTCAGATCAGTATGAGTGCAACTGTACTATTTAGTTTAACAACGCCCCTTCAGTGATGGAAGACGCCAGTTGTGACATCACTAAAGAGACGCGATCATAAGTCAATAACAAGTTGCACACTTACAGAAAACCCTTTATATAGGTGAAATGCTCACACACAAACGTAAAATATTCTCACAAATTTGATTAGTAAGTAAATTCTTAAAATATACTGAAATATGTGTTTTATACATTTTTGTGAACAAAGCATTTCAGTAGTGTGTGAGTTCTAACTAACATTTTAGTTGTAAGACCATTTCAGTAGGTGTGAGTGAAAAACGTTTCGGTCGAGCGCATGAGCTAAAATAATTTCAGTAGTGTGTGTGAGCATTTCCGTCGTGTGTTTTGACAGCATTTTAGTTATGTGTGAGAGATTTTTAGTCGTGTGTGAGGTGTATGTAACAGTGAGTGAAAGGAATTTCATTATTGTGTTGTGAATAGTGTTGGAGAGTGTTTCAGGGGTGTGTGTGAGTAGTTCAGCTGTGTGAGTTAGAGTATCAATATATTGTGTAAGAGATTTCAGTTGTGTGTGTAAACATTTTAATGGTGTATAATGGGAAAAAAAATCAGTTGTGAGTGCTTCAACAGTGTAAGCACATTTACGTATGCGAAAGTTTCTATGGTGTGTGTTCAGTTGTGTTAGTGAGAGTTTCAGTACAATAAGAGATTTTAGTGTATGAGAACAAAAATATAACAAATATAACTAAAAAATCAGTTGTGTGTGCATTTCAGCAGTGTATAAGCACATTTGAATTTTGTGCATGAAAGTTTCAGTTGTGCGTGTAAGATCAGTTCATTTGAATGTGAGACTATTTCATTACAAATGTGAGTGGAAGTGTTTTTTTGTAGTGCAACTCTATATAAGCAAAAATGATTTCAGTACTGTGTGAGAGATTCATTTACGTGTAAGGCAACATTACAGTAGTGCTTGTGAGAGCATTTCAGTTGTGTATGAGAGGTGATCCTGAATCAGAAAGGCGCCTCATACGGTTTCTCATAAGTCATTTGCGACAATAAAAAAATTATAAGGAGTCTGCTATCATAATGTAGTTGCGATATGCTAACAGTTAGCCAAGCTTGTTCTGTTACTTCTTCTTCTTTGTAGGCTACTTCCCGGAACCCTGAATGCCATGTGGCACTGTACTGCCCCCCACAGGCCAATCTTTGTACTATGGCTGACTTGGAAGGCGACTGGTGTGTGGTGTGCTTTGTTTGTCAATATCATGTGAGGATTTTAATACTACGCGTTGCTAACCACAGACATAGCAGATGAAGCATTCACTAGTGATGTGTAACTGACGTTTTAATAATGTAAGTCACATACCTCTCTTTGAGCCAGGTCAAACTGATTTTCCCTCAATTCACCATCCGTCAAAGCAATTATGACACTTGCTGTCCGGTAGCCTGGAGGCAGAAAGAAATCAGGAATTAGTACAACTAGCAACGAGATCATAAAGATCTTATGTGTTATCGTAAATCTGTGCAAAGTCACGTGGATCAGGTACTACCAGACTTACTATTTTTATTTTGATAATTTTAGACTTAGTGTGTTTTTCATACTAATATATTTCCTGTACCCCAGAACACCAAGGAGCTCCCATATATGCTATATACATTAATTTATCTGCATGACAAAAAAAAGGAAGCTGTACTTTCAGCTTATTTTGGCTTCAGCTGATGATTCTGCCATATGAGTGAGGTGAATTACTGAGTGAGGTGAAGTTGCAATGATTGGACTCAAAGACTCAACAGAAAAAGTGCATGATTAAAGTGTGAAAAAGTAAAACTCACCATCCCCCGTGCCGTAATAAATTTGCTCACTGGCCTGAAAGAGAAGTCAACGGTAATGCATTGAAATGGATCGAAAAAATTTGAGTCCTCGGGATTGTTTTGCCCAAAAAACAAGAAGACTCACTTTTGACAAACCAAGGTGCATGTAGGTGTCACCACCCGGTTGGACCATGCTGAGCTTCTCCAACCCGGCTCGTATTTGCTCTCTGGATAGAGAACAGGAATATGGAAATGATGGCATAAAACAACACAGAAGCCAAATGAAAATACATAATTAAGTCACCTGTCTTCTGTCAGTGGCATGAGAATTCGTCCTTCTGTTGAAAAGACGATAAAGGACATCCGTAGCTGAGGACTGACAGTAAGAAGAGAGATGGTTAACCACCTTAAGTTGATTCCTGCACTCTGTTGATCAGAACAAATTCTGTGCAGCCCACCTGATAAACTTGTAAGCCAGGTGGTCCACAAAGTAGTAAATTTCATTCCAGTAATGTTGCACACTGCCAGATCTGAATAGGAGACAGAGATTTTCAGCTTTATTAAGTATGCGATAAATGAGTACATAACATTTATTGTAAAGATGTGTTTTTTGCAACAACTGCTCCTAGCTATTGTTCTTTCCACTTTTGTTTTTTTTGTTTTTTTTAAATCAACACTTGGGCCTACTGTATTTGAAAGTTGGTCATAATGGTGTTACTCGTAAGCCAAGTATTTTCTTAGGCCGTACTTGGTGTAAAAACATTTGAGATCCACTGCTCTAGATGCTAAATTTGCAGAAACGGAAAACTCAAGAAGAAAATAAGCGAGTAAATCAAGAGAAGCATCTGCGAGCCGCTTTCCGCTTCTGTTTTCATTTATCATCCTGTGATGTGAGCCCCGGCGCCGGCGCAGCCAAACGCTCTTTGGAACAGCTGGCTCTCATGGAGAAAGGGTTCGCTGGGACAAAGACTCGGTACGCAGCTGCCATAAGTGACGCGTGGCTGCAGTTTGACGACACAAATCCCTGCAGTGTGTTTTATGATCAAATGAGCATCTTTGATTCTCGTGACGCTGTGCTTTCGAAGACTGCTACCGCTGGTATTGACTGATTTGCGAGGCGCATGTCCTCAAATAGCAATGATTATTTCCTAAACTGAGGACTGTTTATTTGACTTAAAGGTGTTTATTTGAGATAAGGCCGTTGTTAACTGCTTTTTTTTTTGTGTGTGCGTTGACCTCTCACATTTGATTTGCAGTCATAAGTATTGAACCTCTAACATATCGCGATTGTTGGTGTGTGAAGACACCGATGCAGAATATTAAGTACCTTCTGTGCATGTGTGAGAAGTAATACCCCTCCATACCATCGGCGGCGCTACTCACTATTCCTCATCGTTCGAGAAAGGAAACCGGAAAGCTCTTTGCGGGGGCGGGATATAAAAACTTAAACAATTCTTACATGTTTTTCATCGCTTACTGTTGATCCGCATTCGTCACTTCCTGTTCTTGCCCTATGCGCTAATTCGCTAGCTAACAGCCAATCAGAGTGATAAAATGTCACGACGGTCTGACTCCGATATCAATCCAACGAAAACATTGGTTTTGTTCATTAATCAGACACCCAGACACTTCCCGACTTCCGACGTGGGATTGGTGTATCGAGGCCTTTCCACCGTAAAAAAAACAAACATTGTCTTTCTTAAACCAATGATAATTTGTTGCTTCAAACTAGGAATGCACGAGTAATGATACTAGGCATTGATATTGGGCCGATACCCAGTAGGCATCAGTACTTGCGACACCGGCCAATATCAGTATCAGCCCGTATTTTGTGGCCGTTTTATAATCAGGAACTTTAAATTAGAAGAATAGAAAATTGTCATAAATTTCACACAATTTAAGGGAAAATATTATATTAGGATTTATAGGTGTTTCTTTAAAATTATTGACTTTTTTGGGGCACATTTTATGTATCTAATGTACTAGTGGTATCTATACTTGATATTGGTCTCGGTGACTACTCAAGACTGAGTATTCTTAGTGTCATTGGTCTGGAAAAAAACGGGGTATTAACATCCCTACTTCAAACCATTAAAATTTTTACTCATGCATATTTTTTCACACTGACTTTTCAGACTAAATCTGATGAATTTTCAGTTTGTCACTTTTTGTTCTGTCTTGCAATAATACAAATTGTCATTCTAAGTAGGATGGGACACTTATAAGTTACTTGAACATCAAAGCAGCAACACCAACTAGAAGCATACAAATATCCTCTTTTCTCCCACATTAGTCCAAGTAAAAACTGAAGCACTCACTTGTCCAAAACAAAGTACAAGTCAAATCCTCCGTAGCAGGACGAGCCGGCTTCTCTCCCGTCGTAGCTCTGCCCCGCAGTGCCGACCACCAGCGCCACCACAACAATACCCACTTCCACGCCAAGCAGGACCTGCCTGCACCAGCGCCGGGACATTCCTCGGAATTGAAAAGAAACCCTCGTCCTATGTATGACTTTAGGAGAATGTAAGCATGAGTGCACTCCAGCTTTTGTCTTTCAACTTTAATCAGCAGCGAGCACGCACGCAACCCGTCATGCTGCGAAAGTAGAAACGCGTCTGGAGTCAGACTCCCATCTCCTCAGCAACAGATGTGAGCAGGAAGAAGGGGGAGTGAAAAGTCGGCTGACCTGACTTCTCCTGTCAGCAAACTTGTGGCATAACCTCACATCATGTTACATAATACATAACAGTAACACACATTTCATCATAGAATACAAATTTTGTTCTGAGACTTGCTTATGCTTATGGCAGCTCCCTGCACTTTTTTGTTAGAATTTTAAAGTAAAGCTAAAGTCTGAAATAAAAATAAAATTAACATGTTGAAAATCTGAAATGCTTAATAATAATCATGCTTAAAGGCACTTAAAGTCAAGTGTTGGCATTTGTCATTCAAAATTTTGACCTAAATGTCCCCCCCTGCAAACAAATATCGGTGATCTGCCTCATTAACTATAAAAATCAGTATTGGCCCAGGGGAAAAGAAAAAAAACACACACAAAACACATCTGTCTGTAATATTTTGATTAATCCATCATGCCAGTGACATATAGTGACAAGCAGAATAGATGCTCTGCTATTAGATGACAGAAAGTATAGTAAACCTGTTGCCATTCATACTAATGTAAAATGAGTGCATTCAGCTAAAAAAATGATATGCAATACTGCAGGATGTCTCAACTCATACTTAGCCTTTAGTGCCACTTAGTGGTGAACGCGTAAATTGCAATTCACAACTCTATTTGCCGGTTCATTTCTATCAAAAACCAATACGCCCGAGTGGTTAATGAAATAATAGAGATTGACAACTCTAAGTTGAGTGCAAAATAACTTAAAAGACACAAAATATTTGGTTAAGAAGAGCAAGAGCTGTCTATCCTACACTATAATACTATAATAATATTGGTTTATTTTTCTTCAGCGTTCTATTGTGCTTTTTTCACGATATAAGTCAAATTCATCCATTTTAAATAGGCGCACAAGGAGGTTAGTTGCTTCTGACACTGAGGATTAGCTCATGGCTAACGTCCGAGCCAAATTGCTAATTGGCAGCCGGAAATCGGCAACCAGCTGGGCTAACCTTGTCCAAAGTAATTACTGATTTAAAACCGCACCAAACACATACAAAAGTTATTGAAACAGACATCCCACTCCCACTGAAGGTAATTTCCCCACCAACTCGACCACAGACACGTTTAAAAAACAAATCCGACAACCAGGCCAGGTCGCTGATTATAAGCTAACCACGGTCTAGTCTAGCACACATCCACATTATATTTTAGATTGAGTCGTGGGAGTAGAGTTTCTGGTAGTTATTTTGGGATCATCGTTACCACGCTTAATGCTGAATAATTAACCATATATATTTAATTTATATCATGTTTTATTGATGCTTTTACACACCTGTGACTGTTCATGGTCTGGAACAGCGACAAGGTAAAGAGCAGACTAAGCTAAAATATTTGTTTTGTTTTTTTCTTAATACTTAGTCACCACAGGGGGAAAAGTGCATACACAGCAAGTAGAATATAATGAAAAACCGATGCTGTTGTTGTGTATTCCACAGCTCAACATCTGTTTACATATTAGTTCTTGTTCCAAAAGTTGGGGGGGGAAACAGATGTTAATAATCATTTTGGAACTACAATGTATTTGCTGTCAAATACAGTAGTACCGTTATACGACAGTAAGCTATCAATCTATAATATATCCAGGTTGAAGATGTTTATCTGCATAATGGTAACTAGGCCTACAAGGATTGTCAAAAAGGTTCCAGGACTGGTGACTCCAAAGATATGTTTATTAAATCCCAAATGACAAGGGTTTTCCCCTTCAATGTGCGCCACGGCCAGACCATCAAGCAGCACGTCTACAAAAATTTCCTGAAATGTTTTCTTTGTTTAGTGCTCACGAAGAGGCAATAGTTGTGGCACGACAAGTTCTATCTGCTTCCACTTAAATCATCTGACAGTTTCTGGCTGCTATGTTGGAGCAACCTCCCTCCTCACCTGACTTGGTTCTGTGTGATTTTTTTTTTTCTCTGTCCCAAAGCTGAAGGAGTTCATCAAGAAGACCCGATTTGAAGACGTGAACAGCATCGAGTTGGCCATGACGACAAAACTACGGAGGATTCCTGAAGAATCCTTCCAATGAGTGGCTGAAGGCGTGGCAAAGAAGTCAGGTAAAGTGCGACTTAACATGTGCATGTTGGATCTCATTATGATTTGCAAGTGTACCTAATAATGTGCCAAGTAAATTGATGTGCACATATTAAATGTAGGGCTATGGTCAAAAAAAAAAAAAGTTCTTCTTTCTTCTTCCTGTGTTTTCTGGCCATCTGGATGTCCTGTGGCACAATTCTGCCTCTCACAGGTCAGTCGTGGTACTACACCAGACTATTGGTGATCTGGAGTACAACATACACTATAAGAGCAGTGATCAGTCATTCTTTTCCTCATCATATGTGGGGTCTCTTAAATTTTTAAAAATAAAATTGACAGGCAATCTTGGCAGGCATGAGTTAATCATCATCTAAAGACTGCCATCTCAGGGATATCCCATAGGCCAAACAATTACTTTGCCAATTATGGAGTCTCAAGCTGTTTTGGGGTTCCTTTCCGCTCGTGACTTCCTGTAAGTTCCAACACACAGCACCGCTCTTCACCACAGTAGTTGCCTGGAGACTGGAGGTCACCGAGGCCAAGGCTAAAGCAGTGGTGGGTGCCTGTAAAATGCCCCTGGCTTCAAAAGTGCACTGCTGAGTTGACACTCATTTACACTAACCATTTGCATGAGTGAATTCACTGGGGGGGGGGAAATGGCCGATTACATTTTTTTTTTTGTTTCACCGTCACGGCACGCTGCAAATGAGATATTTAAAAAGAAGGAACAGTGAGCTACTCTGCTTGAGTAAAGGGACATGATGTCTTTATTCGTGCAGGGTGTGCGATCAGAACACAATAGCGATGTTGGCTAATTTAGCATAACCTGCCACCGCAAGTTAGAACACATTGTAATATCCACACGAGTCAATGAAAGTGCACTTTCAATCACTTCTTTGAACAAACGTTAACAATCTCATTGCCACCCACATCACTCGCAAGGCAAAGCCCCACCTTTTAAAGCCACACACATTCAAAGTCACTTTTCAACGACTTCCTACAATAATTTCCTGTCATTTTTTTTCATATTTTTCAGGAAAAACAACAAAAAAAATGAACCCTTTGCATCATGAGGGAGACGATTTAGGCCAAAAAAAAATTATTTTTTTGAAAAAAAAAAAAAAATGACTTTGCCGATTCTTTTAAGGGGGTGACGATATATGGATGGTGACCCCCAAGTGGACAACAATAATGCCTGCACATCACATGCACATTTTGTTGTTTAGTAGTCCAAAAGCCATTTTAATCCAATTATTCAATTAATTTATGAAATAAATGGTAGAATAATCAATTCTTAGTCAGTCAATAGCTGCAACCCAAGAATATAAAAACACAACTAGTTGACATTACTGCAAATTAAATATTTTTCCCTCTCCATTAATGTTTGTTAAGCATCCTCAAAGGTTGAATAGGTTTACCTCATTTGAATTTAATTACACTGTAGTTCCCGTATTTTGCGCTTCCAGGACAGTTATATTGTTACTTATAATGACACCTGTTACATACAATATCTAACGTTTTTTCATTCAGCAAAACAATTCATTGTTTTCCAAATTGTCAAAAATAATTCAGTATTGTGCTTCAGCCATGACTCACCATCGAGTGCCCACGTGTTGTTTTTAAACTGCAGGTTAAATTGTGCTGACACCAAATTCAATATTTTGTTCACATTATATTATTGTCATTAAACACTTGAATGGTTTGTTTTAAAATACTCATCTGACATGGAGTCATCTGACAGTAGGTGAGTGACATCAGATGTGTGTTTTGCAATGAAGGGTGGCGTGTGTATGCGTGCGCATGTGTGTGTATGTGTGCACTCGGTCCTGAATGTCCACTAATCTCTGCAGCAGAATGGAGACCTGAAAGAGAGAGAGAAAAAAAAAACAGCTCTTTTAAAAATCACTCTGTCGAGGAATTTTTGACGTCAATTTTCCTCCATCAGCAATTTTATTTGATATCTGCTTGATTTTTCAATTTTAAATAATGCTCTTCACTTCTGCATTCCTATTTTTGTTCAGTTTGCGGGTCTCTCATACGGCGGATTGGGAGTACGCAGAGGCAAAACTTCAATATGTGGATGATGAGATTGACTACAAGGATCCCTGCAAAGCTGGTAATAGCATTTGTTCTCCTCTTTGAGTCTGTGTATTTTTTTTGTAGTTGTATCTTTCTGTTCAAGACATTGCGTACTTTAAGACCCACTCTATGGCATTTTAAACTAATAATAATCAAACCTTTTCCCTCGTTGTGGAGGCATTATATCTACTTTACCTCCATTAGGTACACCTGCACAATCTAATTAGAATTTGTGTAAAAACTTTATCACACATTGTGCATTTATAAAGATAAGTTTTGATTGACATTGTAAGTGTACATGGGTATTTATTTGAAACTATGTTTAAAATCATGGTTGTAGTTATATAGAGATTCACTGCATCATAATGGGTGCTATTTCTAATATTGTACCACTCGCATGTAGATAACCAACATACCTAAAATGTAATATAATATACTTTGTTGACAATAATAAATTTATATTTTCTCTGAACATAGCACTAACATTGAGTCATAGATCTGACGTGTAATAATAGCCACATTATTCCACAAAAACTCACTTCTGATGACCACGATTCTATCACTATCAATGAACTGAAAACAAGTTAACAAGCCACACAACTAAACTTAAGTGCAATTTCTGGAGAAATTGCGTGGGAATGCTGAAAGCTGAACACTAATGGCTGAATGCTAAGATTTGAATGCATGTGGAATGCTTATGAAGTAAATTGAGAGATATATGATGACCTCTTGATTACTGGACATTAAAATACACTTTACCAACTGTGCCACCGAGCAGTGTCAGACACCTGCTAATAATGATAAGTTATATGTACAGAAGTGGGCGTGGAAACTGGAATGTCATACTTAGAAAAAGTTCAATGTCTGCCCCATTGAAAATGAATTGGGAAATGAATGAATACTTTTAAGTAATGTGGAATCAGACGATATATATCGCGGGAGGCGCGAATTTTCGAAGCTAGTTGAAATTTGAACAGTGTAAAATACGCTGCAAAAAAGTGTGGAGAATAAAAATGACAATAACATATGTGGGAATGCTGAAGCATTCCCACAATTAATGAGTCAATTACGAAGTCCCAAGTTGTTTTGGTGTTCCTTTCCACTCGTGACTTCCTGTAAAATCCAAAACACACCAACACTCTTCTCTACAGTAGTTGCCAGGAGACCGGAGGTCGCCGAGGCCAGGCTGGAGCAGCCTGTAAAATTTCAAGGCATGGGGCGCACACTGCAGAATAAAAAAATAATCATTTACACTTCACATTTGCATGAGTGAATTCACTTTCAAAAACGGTCCATTACATGTTTTCGTTGTGATTTTCCACCTTTCCTGAGGCTATTACCGTGCGCTGCAAATGGACTGTTGGTATTACTAAAGCAACATGACGTCTTTATTCTTTCAGGATGTGTGGTCACATTAGTGGAAATAAATGTTAAGCACGCTTACACTCGCTGAACTTTTGTGTTAGGGACAAGTGCATAATTTGATATCTGGCATAAGAAATTCTGCCTTTAGAAAAATCATAATGCACAGTTTGATTAACATACAGAAAATATTTGTTTTCAAGATTGAATGAATACATATTTTAACAGGCAGTTTTCAAAATCCACCCCACATGCTATAATCTAAAAAAATAAAAAAAATAAATCTATTACAGTTATGCTCAAAAGTTTATACATACTTTGGTATAATTTGTAAGATGTGTACAATAATGAAAATCTGATTAGCAGACCAAACCCATTTCTATTTTTTTGCATTAATGTACATTAGGGCTCAGTTACGTACGTCACACAGACAAATCCTGAAAACAGGTGAGTGTGACGGTACCTGACCCCTTAGGAAGTGTGATGTCATTTTCAGTTGACAGCAAGTGGAAAAATGGCCGCCCCGTGAGATGGATAAATATGGGGGGATTTTTCTGCTTAATTCATATTCTATAAGTACAATATTAATCAGAATGCTGGGTTTCAACTAGTGGGAACTAGAATGTATTATTGTAGTAAAAATATTTGACTTTAGCTCCCTTATATATATATATATATATATATATATATATATATATATATATATATATATATATGTGTGTATATATATATATATATATATATATATATATATATATATATATATATATATATATATATATAACAATTTGTATTTGAAATACAGCACGTAATCATTGAGCAGTGTTTCTAATATTGCTTCTATCAGAAGAAATGTGCCAAATGAAGTTTCTGTTGCTGTATATGGGTGTAATATAAATCTAAAATCTGTCCCCTATAGCTGCCTTTTTGGGAGACATTGCCTTGGATGAAGAAGAACTCCTCATGTTCAAAGACGCCCTCAAAACAGAAAATGCTCGATTAAATCAGACAGCATCAGGTATCATCATATTTAGCGATACCACAATACTGTATGTCAGTTGAATATAACAATGTCAGTAAGTTGTAAACAGTGAAACTATTGTGAGTACTCAAATAGAAGTAATTGCACTTGGTCTGAGCATCCCTAATACTATTTAATTTTAGACGGTGATTTTATATCCGGTTGTGTACAAATTCACTTGATGATCCCTTTCACATTCTCTGCAGTAAACCTCACTTCCAATGAAATCAGGAGTAAGAGAGCAGCAGTCAGGCAGAGCAGCAGAAAGAGGAGGAGCAGGAGGAGGAGGGCGGCCACCTCCAGATCGGAGCGGATTTGGCCCGACGGCATCATACCGTATTTGATCAGCGGTAATTTCACTGGTACGTTCTGGCTGAAGATGAGCGCCACATCTTGAAGCAGTCAAACTCTGATTCAGAGTTTCTTTGCAGGTAGTCAGCGGGCCATTTTCCGTCAGGCCATGCGTCACTGGGAGAGGCACACTTGTGTAACGTTCACAGAGAGGACGACTGAAGAGAGCTACATTGTTTTCACGTACAGATCTTGCGGGTGAACTGGGTGACCTCTTGCTAATCGAAGTGTCAAGTTCTTGCTGTTTGAAGGTGCAGACCGGGGCCCCTGATCAGTGTCGCCCCCTGCAGGTGTTGTTCTTACGTGGGACGGAGGGGCGGCGGTCCCCAGGCCATCTCCATCGGGAAAAACTGTGACAAGTTTGGCATCGTGGTTCACGAACTTGGCCATGTGATTGGTTTCTGGCATGAACACACGAGGCCAGACCGCGACGAGCATGTGAGCATCAACAGAGACAACATTCAGCAAGGTGCGTGGTGAAGGTTCGAGTGCAATAAAATGGTCCTTCTTTGCTTTGTCAAGTTGTCAACTGACTTTCTGCACATCAACAGGACAGGAGTACAACTTCCTGAAAATGGAACCGGGCGAGGTGGACTCACTTGGTGAGGTGTACGACTTTGGGAGCGTCATGCATTACGCCAAGAATACGTTCTCCAGGTTTGCGCAAAATTCTGCTGGATATTACGTTAAAACAATACGTAGCTTTCCATGTACCACTTCAACGCAGAAAATTAAATTTTTTACCACTACTGCCCCCTGTTGACGAAAAATGAAACTGCACACACCCATCCGCAGACACAGAGCGGGAAATTTGAACCAGTCTGAAAATGATAAGCCAGAGGCTTGCAGGAGTACCCATTGTGAACAGCTAAGGTGTTAATCTACTAATTAGAAGATGCTGCAGTCTATTGTAAATATATCTTTGGCCAAATTGTTACAAAGAGCAACTTTAAAAGACAAGGGCATATTTTATTATTATTTAGATGGGTGAGTCCCAATACCAGATATCGGTATCGGCCGATGACCAACAATATTTCAAGGTACTGTGTTGACATAGGGCGTCAGGTCGGACTGGTTAGCATGTCCACTTCCCAGTACTGAGGATGCAGGTTCGAGTCCAGTCTTCGGCCTTCCTGGGTGGAGTTTGCATGATCTCCCCATGCCCACGTGGGTCTTCTCCGGTACTCCGGTCTCCTCCCACATTCCAAACACATGTTTGGCAGCTTAATTAAACGCTCTGAATTGGTAGGTGTGATTGTGACCGAGGAAAGTTGTTTGTCTCCATGTGCCCTGTGATTGGCTGGCGACCAGTTCAGGGTGTGCCCCGCCTACTGCCCAAAGCCAGCTGGGATAGGCTCCAGCTCCCTTGTGAGGAGTAAGCGGTCAAGAAAATGGATGGATGTATTGGTATACCAGTAATGACTGCCCTCTTGTGGCCATTTTACAATCAGTACCTAGAAATTAGAAGAACAGAATATTTACATGGGCGGCGGCACGGTAGTCGAGTGGTTAGCACATCCGCTTCCCAGTTCTGAGGTCTCCGGTTCGAGTCCAGGCTCAGACCTTCCTGGGTGGAGTTTGCATGTTCTCCCCGTGCCCGCGTGGGTCTTCTCCGGGTACTCCGGTCTCCTCCCACATTCCAAAGACATGCATGGCAGGTTAATTGGGCGCTCCGAATTGTCCCTAGGTGTGCGTGTGAGTGTGGATGGTTGTTCGTCTCTGTGTGCCCTGCGATTGGTTGGCAACCAGTCCAGGATGTCCCCCGCCTACTGCCCAGAGCCAGCTGAGATAGGCGCCAGCAGCCCCCCCGCGACCCTTGTGAGGAATAAGCGGTCAAGAAAATGGATGGATGGAGAATATTTACATTTCGTGCAACTTTAAGGAAAACTGATATATTGGGATATAGAGGTCTCTCTTTAAAATTATCTATCATTGATGTTTTTGGGGGGCGGGAAATATTATGTATCAAAAGTATAGTAGTCGACTTGTGACTGTTGGGATCGTATGTCGTGGGGTCTCCTTATTATTGTAATCCCTTCATAGTGCAAATGTCACACAAAAAATGACAATTTTCAGACTAATATGTGCAATATGAATTCATTTCATGTATAACAGAACGTATGGTGTTCCACAGGGTTAAATTCTGGGGTCTCTGCTGTTTCCATTCTATCTGCTGCCCTTGAGTTCCATTTTAAACAGCTAGCTGTTTAGTAACAGTAAAGGAAACACCTCCTTAATTAAACTGCATGGAGATGGGGAATCCGATAACACAACCCTTTCTGAATTCAAGGTGAAGAAAACCAGATTTGATGAAAAGGCTACTCTCCCTATTCATTTTGTTCAACAGTACTTACAAACTGTCTTGAATCTGAAAAAATAAAATAAAATCACATTTTATTTTTTAATAAAGAAGGTTTTGGTCATTGCGAATAGGAAACTTCCATACCTCCAACAAGGTTAAAAACCACTAATCTGACGTAATCCAATCTATGTGCAGTATTTATCCTTTTCATGCCTGTCCGGTACGAGTTTTGTTTTCCCTTTTTTCTTCCCCGTCGTTTTATTGTTGCGAGTCATGTAGGAAAGCCAGGCTAAATAAAAGCACCACATTGCAGGCTTTGTTGAATAATTTGAGCTGGAGTGGCCGTTTTTACCTCTGGCATTCAGGGGCGCGCTCCACTGAACTGGCTGGCAAAGGCCAAAAGCCTCCATTCAGAACCCTGTGTGCGCACATGCCTGCCATTCATGGGCATATCACCATGGAAACCACACGAGTGAGCCCCGATCCCACCGAGAGATTATCAATAACTCAACAAGGAATTATTGATCAGTATTTTTGGTGTGATTGTTATAATTAGTCACTTTGCTTTTTGTTTTGTTTTTGCTTTTGACACAGAAGTGTGTTCTTGGACACAATCTTGCCCCGTTATGATGTTAATGGAGTGCAACCCTCTATTGGACAGAGACTCAAGCTTAGCAAAGGGGACATTGCGCAAGCACGAAAACTCTACAAATGCGCAAGTGAGATGCATGTTGTACTTTTTGGAAGTAATCAAATTTTTAACATTCGTGCAACTAAATTAATGATTTCGACAGGATGCGGGGAGACTTTGCAAGACAGTACTGGCAACTTCTCCTCCCCTGATTTCCCTAATGGCTACTCTACATATGTTCATTGTGTGTGGCGGATATCTGTCACACCTGGAGAAAAGGTCGCCAGCCAAAAATGTTTACTCCACATTGGTAGCGCTACGCTTCCGCAATAGTAGCATGTCCTCTTCTTCTCTTTTAGATTGTTCTCAATTTCACTTCCATGGATGTCTTCAAGGGTCACTTATGCTGGTATGACTACGTGGAGGTTCGAGACGGATTCTGGAAAAAAGCTCCTCTGAAAGGTTTCTAATTGTGAAGAAGTAAACTTGTGATTCCTGACTCACTTTGAGATGGTAATGTCATACTGTATGCTCTGTCAGGTCGTTTCTGTGGAGACGCGGTCCCAGATGCCATCATCTCAAGTGACAGTCGACTTTGGATTGAATTCAGGAGCAGCAGTAGCTGGGTGGGGAAAGGCTTCTCGGCCATCTATGAAGGTGCGGAGCACATGATGCGGCCACACTCGTTATCTTCTGAGGTTGAAATGTTACGTGTCACTCTTGTGCGCAGCTGTCTGTGGCGGGGAGGTAACACGGGACAGCGGCCAGATTCAGTCCCCTAATTATCCCGACGACTACCACTCCAACAAAATGTGTGTGTGGAAAGTCACAGTGGCAGAAGGTTATGAAGTGGGTCTCTCCTTCCAGTCGTTTGAGGTAAAATCCAAAGATACACTTTTTTTTTTTTTGTAAAAGTGAGACTACCATTCTATTTCTTTTTGCAGCAGATTGAAAGTAGGTTTGACATCAAAATATTAACATACAACCCCTGCACTGTAATGTACCTTTTCAAACGTTGATTTTGACGACAGCTTGAGAGTCACGACAGCTGTTCCTACGACTATGTGGAAGTGAGGGACGGAGGCTCGGCACACAGCCCGCTGCTCGGCCGCTTCTGCGGCTACGACAAACCAGACGACATCAAAAGCAGCACAAACCAACTCTGGCTCAAGTTTGCCTCTGACGTCTCGGTCAACAAGGCCGGGTTCTCTGCCATGTTCTTTAAAGGTCTTTGTCGCACATGCCAATCATTGCTGCTTCTTTATTTATTTTTTTCTTACAAAACAAACTACAGTATTCCCTGCTGGTGACTTTTCAGAGATGGATGAGTGTTCCAAACCCGATAATGGTGGCTGTGAGCAGCACTGTCTGAACACTCTGGGCAGCTACAGATGTGCATGTGATCCTGGATATGAACTGGCCACAGACAGGTCAAGCTGTGAGAGTGAGCACTCGACTCCTAATAATTTCAGGATGATAGCGAATGTGCAAATAACAAAAGCGAGCACAAAAAGACCATACAAGTTTGTAGCGTTATTTAGACGGCAATGTTATGTTCCTGAAAAGAATGGAAGTATTTCTTAGGTTGATATATCTGACAAAATGAAATAATATAACGATAATAGATGAGCATGCGCGCATTGCTTTTAGACCTATGTAGTCCTTTGCTTGGCGTGGCACTGGCTGCAGATTGCCGTGGCTCAACGTGGGGGTGGACCTTTTGACTGCACATAATAGGATTCACAACCTATTGATAATTCAGATATGACGTCACTTTCTTTTTTCACTCTTTTTTTTTTTAAATTCTTTTTGTGTTAAACTATTTCTACTATTATACTATTTTTATTTATATGTTTTATTTATTTTAGCGGCTTTAATGAGACATATAGTTTTTAACATTTTAACCAACATCAACATCTGCTGGGGACATATGGTACTGCACCCATCCCTCGTAGAGGATTTTTTTTTTTTTTTTTTTTTTTTTTGGTGGCACTCTTCAAAATGAACGTCGGCGCTGTGGACGTGCTTCTGCGGCTCTACGACCATCTGTTACCCAGGAATGTCCATTTCTAACACTTCTGTCGAAGTTTAGTTAGCTTCGCCGGTCCGCCCCAACTGACTATGAGGGTTGAGCGTTTGTTTTCGATGCTCCGTAAAGTGGTTTAAAAAAAAAATTAAAAAAAATAAAAAAAAATAAAAAAAAACGTCATAAGGCATCATTACATTCGCGATTTTTTTAAACGTTCAAACCAAACATAAAAAGATAACTGCTTAGAATCCGTGTGGGCCGAGTCAAGCGTTTAGGTCCACGCCACGTTGAGCCACGTATAAAATTACGCTTTATTTTTATTATGCTATTTTTTTAATGAAATAACAAAATGTAGCAAACATTTTGGTATAAAACACAAATCCAAACGAACCATCAAAGTGCGGTTTACAAGGCAACGGATTCGGCCAGGGCTCCTTGATTTGAAAGCTGCAAACAAGCCATCAAGCATCAGCGTTGGTGGTATAGTGGTTAGCATAGCTGCCTTCCAAGCAGTTGACCCGGGTTCGATTCCCGGCCAACGCAGATTGTTTTTAAATTTCTCATTTCATAACAATATTCAGCAGCACGTGACCAGATTTGCCTTGAAATTCAGGAAGTCTTTAATTTTTGTAGCACCAACGGGTTAGAAACATGCGCTATATTCACCACAAGGGGGAACTATTTCCTTTTAAATCTGAGCTGTGGTCTTTCTAAACCACTTTGTGCAATGATCATTTTAATCTAGTTTGTTTAAATCTTATTACTATCTCGTAATGTGCAATCTTCTATATCAGATAAACTCTAGAATCTCAATATTAAACCTGCACTCTAATCTATACTGCATCATAATGAGAGCGGTTTCTAATAATTGGTTTCCATATTTAGCTAACAATATTGTGTGTCTCTACACCACTAAAGTACATCCACAATATTACATTTCTCATATATGATGAGCCTACAGATAGTGAGTGTAAAATTTGCTAAATGAATTCCTGTCTTTATGTGCAACGTGTAACGTATGTAAAATTAATGTAGTTCGGTTGTACGTTATTTTAGGTTTTACAAGTGAAAGCATGAAATGTTTGTCAGTAGACATAAATCTAAAAGTACAATTTCCTTCCTTCCATCAGCAGCAGCCTGTGGTGGCTTTATCACGAAAATGAACGGCTCCCTCAGCACCCCCGGGTGGCCTAAGGAATACCCGCCTAACAAAAATTGCGTGTGGCAGCTGGTGGCACCCATCCAGTACCGCATCACTCTAGTTTTTGACATGTTTGAGACGGAAGGCAACGATGTAAGTATAAAATAGATTAATGGCTTGACAATGTTCACTGTAAGTGTTGAACTTGAAACCATAACAAGTTAAAGTTGCTGCCATCAGGTGTGTAAATATGATTACGTGGAGGTGCGCAGTGGTGCGAGCGCAGACTCAAAGCTTCATGGGAAGTTCTGCGGAGCGGAGAAACCGGAAGCCATCACCTCACTGCACAACAACATGAGGGTTGAGTTCAAGTCTGACAACACTGTTTCCAAGAGAGGATTCAAGGCTCACTTTTTCTCTGGTAGATTGACTCGCTTGATCGATAAATTATTCTAAGATGTGCTATAGATTGATATTTTCTTAAAAAAAAAAAAAAATACTGCACATATTTGTACTGTAAACTTTGACCTCTGTTTATTTTAAGTGGCCATACAATGTGTTTAAAATGTGTTCCCGTGTTTGCAGATATGGACGAGTGCTCGCAAGAAAATGGCGGTTGCCAGCATGAATGTGTGAACACCTTGGGAAGCTACAGGTGTCAGTGTCGCAGCGGCTACATGCTGCATGACAACAAACATGACTGCAAGGAAGGTGCATGTGTGTGTCTGCTCTCCACTGGGGTGTTCTTTTAACCACAATTGCAAAAAAAAAAAAAAGAACACAGTTCAAGAACAAGATTTTCAAAAATATAATCTAGAAAATACTTTGAAAGGCTTTACTCATAGGTTTGGGATAAGAGCAGAGTTTTTTTTTTATTTACACTTTATTGGTATGTTTGAATCTTCATACATATTATTCACTCTAAGTTTTTCCAATACAATCATAGTATGTCCCCTTTAACTTATTTGTTCCCAAAAATGTATAAATCTGTTCTATTTTAAATATTACGACGCTCCCAAAGACATATTTAAAAGTTTTTTCATGTTTTTTTGTTTTGTTTTGTTTTTTTGTTTGTTTTAATGCTAGAGCATACAGAATGCTTAGATGCAGCCTCTGAACTGAAGAGAATGATTGAAGCAGTGGTAGTTATTCCAAAAACGGCCAGCAGGTGACAGCGGAGTATAAGAGATCAACCAGGATCATGTTGCAAAAGGCTCTTTTCTACATTGTTTTTAAACAAATTTGGGAATAATGATGAAATGTAGCTATATTCTAATGCTAATTGCTGCAAAATGGAAAATGATAGAAATATACTTTTTTTCCTGATGAAAGAAGAGATTCTAATCTTTCTTTTGGTAGGTTGGTAGGTATTACAGCAATAGAACACAATATTCTGTGGGCCATGCAAAATCAGTCACAATCCAGTAAAACAAGCCGTGAGCGAAGGGGGTTGCTTGCTTCAGTCAAAATGGCTGGGAGTGAATGAGTTAAAATAAAATGGCATGGCCTTAACATTTTCCATTGTAAAATCATCAGTGATTTTGAGCGTGTGAAGAAACTTCCTTTGGACATCTGGTAAACGTAAATGCAGCTAAGTATAGGAGAAGAGGAAATAATGCGGCCGCCAAATGACGAAGTCTACATTGTGTTGTGAAATGTTGTCTGTCTTTTTCCAGCGGGCTGTGACCTTGTAGTGAACGGCGCATCAGGCACAATCAGCAGCCCCAACTGGCCTGATAAGTACCCCAGCAAGAAGGCTTGCACCTGGATTCTGTCCACCACTCCTGGCCATCGAATCAAACTTGTAAGGAAGAAGTGTTCCATGAAGTAATTAATGGTATTTTCTCAGCACACTGGGCTTTTTTCGCTGTCCTCACAAAAACCTCAGGCCTTCAACGAGATCGACATGGAGGCCCATCTGGAGTGTGCTTACGACCGTTTGGAAATCTTTGATGGGACCAATGTTCATGCCCCGAGACTGGCTCTCATCTGTGGTACAAAGAAACCTTCTCCCGTCATCTCCAGTGACAACACGATGTTCTTACGTTTCTTCTCGGACAACTCAGTGCAGAAGAGAGGCTTTCAGGCCTCATATGCTGCAGGTGATAGAATGCTGTCAAATGTTTTCGGTTTTCCTCTGAAAAGAAGCATTCAGTCGTTTTTTTTTTTTTTCTTTTCTTCAAGGCTCCTCTTTTTCACCATCTAATTTTGTGGTCCTTCCAGAATGCGGAGGAAGCCTACGTGCTGAGGTCAAGACGAAAGATTTGTACTCTCATGCCCAGTTTGGGGACAACAACTATCCTGGAGGCTCCGACTGTTTGTGGGTCATCTCTGCTGAGAAGGGTTACGGGGTGGAGCTTCTCTTTCAAGTGTTTGAAGTCGAGGAGGAGCCCGACTGCGAATACGATTATGTCGAGCTCTATGACGGAGCTGACATCAAGTCCCCGAGACTGGGACGGTTCTGCGGATCAGGGGTAAACTAAATACTAGCTTTAATCTTCTAAACAAGTTAGACACACACACCCACACACACACATATATATGTATGTATATATATATATATATACACACATACATACATATATACATATATGTAGTCGTCAGAACCCCACACACTGCGCGACAGTCACACAAACAATCACGGCTCCTCTTGTGAATGTCACATGACCAAGCCCAGAAAACAGATGAGCCGCGATTGGTCGTTACCAGAGCTGTGATGTCATTTTCAGTTGACAGCAAGTGCAAAAATGGCCGCCCCCTGAGATGGATACAAATTAGTGGATTTCGATGCATTCCACCAACACTGTATTAACCACAATCCCATGTTTAGACAAATGTCTGTAGAATAATTGAACTCACCCTGCCACCATATGAGACAATACAAGATTTTCTAAAATTCTCATTCTGTGTTTTTTTTTTTTCTTCCTCCCCAGGCTCCAGAGGAGATCTACTCGGCCGGAGATGCCCTGGTGTTAAAATTTCACTCGGATGACAGCATTGGAAAAAAAGGTTTTCACCTGCACTACACAAGCACAAAGTTCCAGGACACTCTACATGTGAGCAAGTGACTCTTTATAAAAAAAAAAAAAAAAAAAAAAAAAACTCTAAACCCGAACCTACATCCATACTTAAAGCCAAACATTTTGTCTGCCACACCCATTCCAGCGAGGAGCAGACACTTGGAATCACACCACAAAGCCACAAATGTACCACTCACATCTGCTAGATTGAAGTCAAGCAGACAAATTACATATTTACTCACTGTGTTACAGCTTTGGACGAACACTAAGGACTAGTTTTCAATTTTTACTTTGAGGATTCGCCTCATGTAGCCTGTAATGAACTCGTGTAGCCCGATGAGGATTTAAAATGCAGATGTAGTTGAAAGACATGAGGTCATTTTGCACAAACTGATGAGATCCAATGCAAGACCTGCATCATCATAAACAATACTCTATGATGTGTGTCACTTAACTTTACAGTAAACTTGTGATGAATTGCATTGGATCTCATTGGATTTAGAAGAAGTGCTTAAGTTAGTGTCAGTGAGTGTAGTTTATTTTTTTTATTTTTTTTTGTATCGTCTGTGTCACTTTTTGTCTGAGGTCACATGATCACTTGTCGTACAGTTGTATTGAATGGGGTCAGTGTTAATCCCACATTGGCTTTACTTGCATTGCACTAAAATTCAATTTTCTTCGCTGTAAAAATAAAACACTTTACCTGTATAGAGATACCAATGAAAATATTCAGGTGCTTCTCAATAAATTTAGAATTTTTAATTAATTAAATATGAATGGACAATACTTCTGAAAGCCAATTCCTAACTATTTTCGTCATTATTATTATTTTTTTATTTCTTGAGATGGTGAATTTTGGGTTTTCCTCTGCTGCAGTCAAATCGGAATCTAATTTAAAATAATAACAATAATAATAATACCATTAAATGAAATATTTCACTTTGTAGTGAATTTCATAAATGAATTTAACTGTCGGTATTGGACTACGGAAACAAATTCAGTTTTCCACCATATTCTAGTTTATTGAGTTGCACCCGGTTTAAAGACTATAAAGTAACATCTTCTTGATTTAGTTTAATGCAAACGATCAAAAATGTGTGTGATGTAGCTACTGATGTAAAATGTGGAGGTTTATGTTAATATAATAATAAAAAATCTGACATTTACCAAAATGTCAAACAGTATCCAGGAACTGTCTTTATGTTGTTAATTTTGAGTTAACTTAAAATTCTTTTAACGCCACTAATTTTTTTTTAATGCGTGATTAATGACCACCCCTTACTTGGAAAGCCAGTTGCAGACACGTAGACGTCAAAATTTAGCAGTGATAAATTTAATAAAAATGAAAATATTTGTGGAGTCTAGGGTCAAATTATATTTTACAATTTTATGTGCAAAATTTCACAAGTTACTCGTTGTTGAAGATTATATAGCTCTTAATATGAAAAGAAAAATACACTGAACTGTCATCAATGTCTTACAAATGCAATTATGCCATCTAGTGGCAGAAAAAATGACCAACACAAATCAATATCACACTTGTTTCATACAGTACATCGTTTTATTTTTAACTCAATTTCATGAATATAGATCCAGTCTACAGGCTGATAAAATCAGTCTAAATCTAGTGTCTCATTCTGTACAAGTTCCAAAAGAAACACATAGACTTCACAGTAAGTTTAAATCTTTGGCAAGAAAACTTTAAGAGGCTCGTTCTCGTGCACTTTGTCCAGAAATCCCAAGTTGAAGTAAGGAAAGAGCGTCTCGCTGAAGATCTCTCTGAAAGTGTAAAGATGTGTCATGGTTTCCGCATTGTAAAAGGACACCAGACCTCTCTTGTAGTCCAGGTACACCCCGATCCTGGCCAGCGGCTCCTCCAGGGACAGAACAGTGGGCGGGGATGTACCCGCCATGTACTGTATGCCGTAGGAGAGCGAGAGGGTCCAAAAGCCGTTAGCTGGAAGAGCTTTGATGACCCCCTTTCTGGGCACCGACTCCCGGGCCACGCCCACGGTCCACACGGTGCTGCTGTAGACTTCGATCTCCCAGTAGTGTCGCCCGTGGGTGAAACCTTGGCTGCCGAGCAGCGACAGGGCGGCGTTGAACCTGTGCGGGTTGTCCTCCACGGCGTGGTTAAAGGTCTGGTAGCGAACGCAGGTCAGCGACGAGGTGAGACTGAGCCAAGGGTTGGCCGTGCTGGAGTTAAATGTGATGGCCGCAGGGACTAAACAGGAGATGAGGTCACGTGGCAAAGGATTTAAGGGTGGTAGTTGTAGGCTATATAGCATAGATGGGCAGAATAATCATCTCAACTAGTTTGTGGTCGTAACAATTGGAAGCAAAGCTAATATGGCACACATTGTTTTTGCTCAATAATATTCTTCAAATAACATTTCAACACATTCTTTTATTTTTTTAAGTTAAACTTAAAATGTAGTTTAAGTTTGTTTTCATTTTTTAAATGCATTTTAGTTTTTATTTTGCTAACGAAATTGTGTTTTGAATTTTAGTTGTAATTTTTTTTTCATTAATTTCCGTTGTGCGATTGGCTGGCAACCAGTCCAGGGTGTCCCCCGCCTACTGCCCAGAGCCAGCTGAGATAGGCGCCAGCACCCCCCGCGACCCTTGTGAGGAATAAGCGGTCAAGAAAATGGATGGATGGATGGATAATTTCCGTTGTGGTGTACGGAAGCGTATTGCATTCACTTGAAAAGAACAAAAACAAAAAAAAACACCCATTTTTCTGACTAATTTTTGGGGGGGGAGCTTTGTCTTTTTGAGTAATTTTTTTCCCCTTTTTTTGAATTTTTTTTATGCTTTACTGATTGTTTCTGTCATTTAAAAAAAAAACAAAAAAAAAAAAACAGGAGAAAACAAATCTGAAAAACAGGAGGAAAAAAGACAAAACAAAAAAAATATTCCAAAAAAAACAGAAAAAAAAAATATTCCAAAAAACAAAGCTCCCAAAAAAATTAGTCAGAAAAACAGGATTTTTTTTTTTTTTTTTTTTTTTTTTTTTTCCCCCTGTCCAAGTGAATGCAACGCTTCCCATTGTGGTGCCATATTGACTGCATTATTTTTAGTTTCAAAATGTAATCATTGTCTTGTATATGTAACAATAATTCTTGCTGTACAGCCTGCCTCTATGGAGTTTGTAGCAAACATGCGTATGTGGGTTTTCTGTGGGTACTACTCCAGCTTTCTCTGCATTACAAAAACATGTGTTCAGATCATTGGAATTGTCCGAAGATGTGAATGTAAATGATTGACTGGCAACAATCAGACAAGTTGCTCTCCAGTTCAGCCCAATGAGGACAAGCGCTGTAGAAAATGGCTGGATGAAACAATTGGCTGGCTCGATGGATGGTGAGTGCCCTTTTCAATGGCATTAAGTGCTTATTGAGGCTTATAAAGAGCGTTAAGTGTAGTACCTGGGTAAATACTGCCTTTCATGGATTTCCACACTCGATACTGCAGGGGCCCCGCAAATCGTCCTTCACACAGACTGGGAGGCGTAAAAGCTGGCTTCTCGAACTTCAGCGAGGGTCTGCCAACACAATCCAAACAAGACGCAGTGAAAACAAAAACCCCGAGAGGAACTCGCATGCGTTTTCTCACACTCACCTCTGCAGCAAAATTTTGATGCTCTGAAATGAGACGGGAGGAGGAGAGAGTGGTGATTAGTTTAGTTGTATCTGACATGAGAGAAGTCCTTTTTTTTTTTTTTCCACATTACATCAACGTCTGCGCTCACGCACTTGATCCCACCCAGTCGGAGCTCCCCGCGGCCGGTGGGGAAAGTCCCGCGGCCGTGACCGGAGACTGGCCCGGTGGCCCAACTAAAACTCCTTTATCCTCCTGATCAACCACTGAGCTCACTGCTCTACATCCTGTCCAGCAGAGGCTCTTTTGTTATCGGGAAGCAGGGGGCTACTTGACCCTTGAAAATGTGCGCATGCATGCCGGAGCGTTTGGCTTCCTTCAGATGGTGCGTAGACTTGACAGGAAAGGCAAAACAGTCCCACCCAGCTCACTTCAATTTCATGTTCTTTATGTCTACTCTGCTTGAAAACCAAGACCTCAGCATTTTCCCTCCAGAGCTGACTCAATCCAAACTACCCCAGCCCTGGTTTCATAGGGGAATTCCGTTTGACTTTACCCGCAGTAGAATGAAGGGGTCCTGCTCCCTCAGCTTGTCCTCGATCTCTTGGAGCGCTCTCTGCAGACGGGAGATCTCCACGCACAGGAGGGCCTTGTGCTCGTCCAGGCGGATCAGCTCGCGGCGCTCCTCCGTCTTCAGCTTCACCTGCAGCATCTTCTCCTCCTGGTAGAGGAACTGGTGCAGGTCGCTGAACTGAGCTTCGATGCGCTGCTTCAGGTCAGCCGTGTGCTCCTGGGGAGGTCACAAGCCATGTTACTCAACAATGTAATTGGTATGGAAAAAGTTGCAGGACTGGTTTCAGAAAATAATGTCAAACAAAGAGTTCCTGGCCAAAAATAACATTTCCATTCTAAAGCATTGGAGCAAACGTCCGATGCACCAAATCTAGCTCCACGTGATTTTGGATGACAGTGCTGCAGAGGATTTAAAAAAAAAAAAAAAAAAAGTTTCCTTCTCGAACTGTATGAAGGCGTGGCAGAAAAGTGAACTCTTGTAGTGTGGATTTGAAATCTTTTTATGACACCATTCCTGGAACTTTTCTGACACATCTTTTATATTTACATGCCATACGAACATGCCATAATTCATTGAAGAGTGTTTGTTGTTTTCTCACCTTAAGATTTTTGACTTCGTCCTCAGCTTCCCTGTCGCACTGCATGGCCGTGTTGAGCTCGGCTTTGAGGGAATCCATGGAGCTGTTCAGAGATGCCTAATTGAATGAGGAAGAAGAACCTTTGACTATCTTCTCACTGGGACAAAATGGAACAAAAATATGGCAGTTTTCTTCTCCGGAGGTGAGCTCCTTAGAATTTGTAATATGGCTACTGAATGGGCAACATGATGATCTCGTGCAGGGGTCAGCAACCTTTGTCAAAAGAGCCATTTGTCATGCTTTGTTTTCATACATTTTTATATTTTCTGCCTTTCTCTCCAATTTCTGCCATTTTTTTTTTAGCAATTTTATTGACATATTATGGGAATTTTCTGCCTTTCGTCTTCCTTTTTTAGACATGGCTATTTTTTGGCTTTTTTTTCCCACATTTGTTGCCATCAATCTATGACATTTTTGTCAATTCTGTGGGTATTTTATGGTAATTTACAGGATTTGTTCTTTTATTTTTTGGACATTTTATAGTTATTTTTTAAATGTTTTCATTTCTGCCTTTTTTTAAATTCGATTTTCTCACATTTTTGGCAATTTCATGGACATTTTATGGTAATTTTCTGCTTTTCCTCTTCCTTTATGGAAAGTTTGGACTTTAACATTTTTTAAATACAGTATTTAATTATTTTGTATCTAAATCATTAATTAATTTAACGTATATTTTACTTAAAAATTACTTACAATGACATCACAACTGTTCAAGGCTCAGGTAACGACCAATCACGGTTCAGCTTCAGAATACTGGTAAACCATGATTGGGTGTAGGCACTGTGATGTCATTTTCAGGTGACAGCAAGTGGCAAAATGGCCGCCCTCTGAGATGGATAAAAACAGGTGGATTTTCCTGCTTAACTCATATTCCACAGACACAATATTAATCAGAATGCAGCGTTTAGACTAGTGGGGCTACATAGAATTGTAGGAAAAAAAATGTACATTTTGACTTACCTTTAAAAGTTGAAAAACGTAATGCATTATGCCATTTTAAAAACACCTGTCCATTAGGTAACATTCACACCTGCGGCACATTTAGTGCACTTAACATGGATGTTCTTGAGGTGTAGGAAGATGCCGAAATACTCAAAGACAATCTACACAATCATGTAAAGAACATTGAAACTTCGCACACCAAACCTCAGAACTGTGAGCAGAACTTGTTGGCCTTGGTGGTGATCTACACTATATGCCGATTGCAATTCTGTTTTGACAGATGACTAATCCTGTACTAATACACACAAATATAACACAATAGGTACATCTAGAACGTCAATAACTGCGACTGGCTGGCAACCAGTTCAGGGTGTACCCCACCTACTGTCCGAAGCCAGCTGGGATAGGCTCCAGCACCCCCCGCGACCATTGTGAGGAGCAAGCGGTTCAGAAAGTGGATGGATAGTAATATCAGGTGTAATCGTCGTACCTCCAAGACCGGTTTTGGTCTCATTTTGGACACACCAGCAATGCAGTATAGTTGTGAACAGAAAGAGTGGCACATTCCTCAGAGCGACATAGCTTATTTTATTTTTATTTTATTTTTTTTAATAAACTCTACTCAAAACTTTCCTTGTAAAATATACTTAGAATTTCTGAATGAAAAAAAAATGCTATTTTTTTTCAAGTACTTCTTACTCCCCATTTTTTACAGTATACGTTCTTGTCAGCTCACCCTATACTTGAGCTCTGCCTCTTGCACACACACCATGGTGTGGTTCCTGTGCTCCTGGGAGATTCCACACACCAGACACACCAGCTCCTGATCCTCCTCGCAGTAAAGCTTCAGCTCCTCCCGATGCCGGCTGCAGCGCGGAGCCGGCGGTGGCGCCTTCTCCGCCGCGGCCGCGTCACCCGGCCTGCTTCCGCCGCCGCCACTCTCCTCCAACCCCTGACAGTAGCTCTCCACGATGTTGGCCACGATGCGGTTGGGCCTGTAGCTCTGCCCCGGGTACACCTTCCTGCACTGGGGACAGGAGCCCGACACCGCTTGGCTGTGGCCCCTCGGCCCCGTCCAATAGCCCTCAATGCAGCTCTGGCAGAAGGTGTGATCGCAGGGCAGAGACACGGGCTGCTTGAAGAGATCCAAGCAGATGGAGCAAGTCAGGTCTCTGCTGATTCGGTGCGCCGAGCTTTTGGTTACGGGAGTGATGGCGGGAGGCTGGCGCTTCTCCATGGCCGTCGGCGTGACAAAGTCTCCTTCCTTGGCCTTCCAGCTCTTCCTTTCTTGCTTGGCCCCCTGGTTGAGCTTCTCCACATTCTGCAGATACGCAGACTGGATTTTCTTGACTTCTTTCTGGTTCTTGCTCATGTCTGGTGGTTGTGAGCGCACAATCTGCCGGACCGCTTCCCTCTGTGGCCTCCTTCCTGTTGACTGTGGAGAAGTGTGCTGTGCGCGGGTGAGGGGGGGCAACAGCCTCTCACATCCGTTGATAGAGAGGGGGAATCTCCTCCTCCCTTGCTAACCGCCTCCTCTCTCCAGACAGTCACAACACATAGCCAGGAAACAGAGGCGGGATACAGTACTTGAGCCGCGTGTTTGTTTTCACCGCGTCTGGACAAAGCTCCAAGCCACAACCCTCTTAATCGGCGGCAAAAAAATGTAAATCCACTTCATGTGCCTCAGAGGGCATTTCAAGATGAATAGAGTGGAAGCACTGAACAATCGTGTGAGATTGTCATCAGTTTCATGCATCAAAGAACAAGCACCAACAAGTTCTCACATGAACTAAACAGGAGCATGGACATTCCCTCTCCGTCTTTGTCCACTTTTCTATCACATATTTACTAGGGATGTAACGATAACGGCAAAATCGTGATATCACGATATCAAAACTGCCACAATATCATCATCGTCATGTTCAAAATATTTAAAAGGAACACATCTGTTAAAGAAGTCAGGTTGATTTCCATTTGTGAAGTTCTAGCAACCTCTGATGGCTAGTTTTTTTTTTAGTGCAGTTTAATTTTAACAAGGCATGTTTTGGCCCTTCTTTGTTTAAAAACCACACCATAAAATGTCAAAAAAACAACAAAAGAAATCCTGAAAATTACCATAAAATTACCCACAAAATTGCCAAGACATGATAGCAAAAACGGCAGGGAAAAAAATGTAAAAAATAAATAAATAAAAGTAAAAAAGAAAAGAAAGGCAGAAGATGACCATAAATTGTCCATAAATTCACCAAAAATGTCTGAAATTTAACATAAAGGCATAAAATCCTAAACAAAGTATGAAAAATTACCCCATTAAAAAAAAATCAAATAAAATAAAAAAAATCCAAAAGGGAAGAGGACAGGTAGACGAAAATGCTTGTCTACGTATTGGATGCTGCTGTCATGTATTGTGGTGCAGCTCTAATTAGCTCTTCATCCCTCATTATGTTAGGCTAACACTAACACATTGTTCCCTTCATCACAATCTTCAAATGTTTTGCAGCTCCAGACAGATTTTTTTTGTTATTCATTTGTTCAAAAAATGGCTCTTTTGACAGTAAAGATTGCTTCGAACATCTGTGCAGCAAACTTTCTTCACTGTTATTACTCACTGACACATAATGACAGGCCAGCGGAGGAAAACTGGCAGTCAGCATGTGCGTGTGAGAAGTAGCTCAGTTCCCATCCTGTCCTCGTGCGTGGGAGTATTGAAGGGCGGTAACAATTTTGTTTACTGGGAGCCAACTGCTCATGAAATGTGTCACGAGAAAACAGATTATTTATTTACAGTATTTGACCGCTACAAGTCATCGGAGACAAATGAGGACAGGCTGCCTGGCAACAGGCCACAACGTGTTTGTCCCATCAAACATGTTTCCTGCTGTCATCATCACTCGCTGTAATAAAACATGAAACTATGGTGCGTTAGTTGACACACACATAGCTTACACATGCTTCCACTTTATTGTATTCTCAGAAGTATGGGAACCTTTGGGAATTACCTGGATTTTTGCATAAACTGGTCATAAAATGTAGTCTTCTTAAATTAATACCACATAAGCAATTAAAATGTTCTGCATTTTTTATTTTTTTATTTTTTTTATTGAACACAACATTGGAACATTTGCAACAGGGTTTCCGTGAGTCATCAAAAATGATTAAATGTCATAAAATTTGTTTTGATGGCACTAACAAGCATTAAATATGATGTCCAGCGGCATTAAAAATTTAGATGGAATTATTGCAAACACATTGTTTTTCATGCTTTATTTTGCATACAACATTGTACAAAGGAGGCACTACAGCACAATTTAGCAATAATAAAAAATCTAAGAATTTTTGGTGACTGATGATTAGTTGTAATTTATAATCATACCAAATACAAAATGCTATGAATTTTAAAAAAAAATGTAATGTTCCTGTCACCAATGTCCAACAGGAAACACTAATATCACCTAGTGGCAGAAAATTACTTCACCATAAATCATTGAGTCAATGTTTCACACTGCTTTTAACTGTTTAGTATATCTGGTTTTTGTTTTTTTTTTTCAAATAACTTAATTACTATAAAATTACAGTATCAGTGAACTAAGAAATACAACCACATTTGTATTTGGTTTTACAATATTGTAGAGTAGCGCAATTGAATGATTGAAATAAAACTTATTGCGCTATAGTGAAGTGCTGCACACAATTAATTATCCCATAACCTTCTGAGGTGCATGATAAAAGTAGTGGGAGGGATTGACAACTTCAGAGCTGTTCATGTTAATTAAGTCAGTGGACAGATAAAAAGCTTTGGAGTTAATTAAAGATTTTGCATTAATATTCCCGTGCACCTCACAGATTATGGTGTTTCTTTATATCCTGTATCTTCTAGCATATTTATTTTGAACTAAATGGCGAGCATATGTTCAAGGAATTCTTGGCAACAAAAGCATTTATTTTTCCTATTACGGACAAACAGTACATGACACCGGCAAAGCAGAGATCTGAAGTAAACATTAAGAAAGGATATTGCCTCCAATGAAAACATCACAGTGTCACTTTTTAATAAAAATCCAGATTCCCATGATCTCATAAATGAAGGATATTACTTTTTAATCCTAAGGAGGAGTTGTCTTTTTTTTTTTTTTCCTTCAATAGATGTTAATTATGGCTAAGGGTGATTTGTTTTTATTCATCTAGGATCCTCCCTATTCTACATACAGCATGTGTTTTGGTTTTAAATCCCATTTCTTCATGGTTATATGGGGGGGGGACGACATAGCATATTTGTGGCACGGCCGCTGACAGCTCAGAGTGTGTTTGCAAGCTGCGCGTATAAGTAAATTCGGAGAGGAATGCAACATTCATGCAGGGAAGGAGGAAATAAAAGCAACGCTGTCACACGCACGTCTGCGCACATGCGCATCCACCGTTAAACTCTGAAATCGGAGGCACTCTGGAACTTGCGAGGCTAAAAATATCTCTGGCGTTTGCATCAGGGAGGCAGACCGGATTACACATCTGCCAAGTGCTAGTCGAGTTTTAATAGGATAAACAATATATAACAATGTGGGGCTCGATTTTGCTTTATACATTAAGAGGTGGAGAAATGGGTTTTTTGTTTTTGTTATTGTATCATCATAGGATATGTTGTTAACAATTTTGCAAACCTGGAAAGCCGTTATATGGGCCTTTAATATGACATATTAGTCGATGTGTTTTTCATTTTTCTTTTTTTTTACGTTATCTCTAATCACTGCCAGAGAACTAATCTGCTAAATGACTTACACTCCACAATTACAAAATTGTAAACAAAAATTAAACAATAATTCTGAGTTGTTTAAATTAATACATTTGCACCTTTTTATTTAAAAATGATTAATTTAATAAATCCTATTATTGCATAATTATAATGTTTCAAAGAAATTTATTTGTTTTAATATATACTTTTTTTTTTCTTTTTTTTTTAACCTTTAAACGTATTCTGTTTTGCACCAAAAAACAAAAACAAATGATTATCCTAACCGTGATTGCCATTATTATCAAATTAATCGTGATTAATATTTTCCAACTTTTTTACTTGCCATTTTGGACACAATCATGAAAATGGTGGGAAAATGTGTATTTCTTGGGTTTTGACCTAATAAGAGCTGGAGATTTTTGACAATTTAATAAAGGGATACTCGGCTCATTGAACCATTTTCAGCAGTGAAAAGTTCATATTTTGCCCAGGATTAATTTCATAACTTCATTATTTTTCATGTACAATTAACACCTTAAAAAACTATTTTTTCCTCTTGCTGTCGACTGATGATGACATCACCTGTACTGAGGTAACGACCAATCGTGGCTCACTTGTTTTCAGGGGCTGGTCAGCAAACTGACCCATGATTGGTCGTGCATAATTCCTCAGCACAGGTGATGTCATTTTTAGTCGACAGCAAGTAAAAAAAAACAACTTTTTAAAGGTATTAATCGTACATGAAACATAATTAAGTTACCACGTTAATTATGGACAAAATATTAACTTTTTACTGCTGAAAATGGCTCAATGAGTCAAGTGTCCCTTTAAAAGAAACTGCATCTTATCCAGTAACGAGATTCACGAGTCCAAAGTCAAATATAAAAATCTGAGCAAAAAATGGAACATTTTGACCTCCACTATATGTTTCAAATAGGGTTAAAAATTGATTTTTAGAGTATGGTTCAGTCAATTAGTTTTTTTTTTTTTTTTTTAAGCTCTCCTTCACAAATATTATATTGCATTTTGGCAAGTCATTTTTATCATAAAGTAATATTGTTAACTTTGATTTTCACAAGCGAGAAAAACTTTAGTATTTTCTTTGCAAGCATACCTGCACACACAAAGCATACAATGCTTGCAGATAGATTATATTAAAAGCCAATTCTTTTTTTATTTCCTTTGAGAGGCAGGCCTGAGCTCAGACCAATTCTAATCATATTTCATAACATACTGTATGCCACCGCGTAAACATCCCACCACTCCCTTCCTCCTCCTCTGATTCTTCCTGCACATCTTCCATCAATTTTTATCCTATGCTGAAGTCAGGTGAGTGAGCAGATGTCCTCCTCCTCCTCCTCATACTACTAACAACTCGCCTCTCTCTCGCTCTCTTTCTTTGTTTTTGCATGCAGCTGTGGCACACAGAGGAGAATCTGGAGAGGATCACAACAGCTAAGAGGGAAGCAGGCACCATGCAGGTACAGTAAATGTTCATTGACATTCACTTCAATGAATGTTTGGGTTTATCCAGATGTTGCTTACTGTATGTGATTTTTCAAAACAATAGTCTGCGCAGGCGACGGCTCTTCCTTTACTAATTAATCATTCAAATGACTTTTGCATCACATTTTATGATTATTTTCAAACACAGAAAAGCTACAGGCAGGATGAGAATATTTTACATTTTATTCGAACATTTTTTTGTAAGAAAAAAGTGCTTAATTTCCTCTGTAAACTCATCCTATTTTTTTTATTTTTTTATTTTTTTATTTTTTTTTGCTGTATCATGCAACACATAATATTTGCATGCAGGTGAATGCGTAGGTTTTCACAATTTTTTTTTAATGCTTTTTCTTTGTCCTTGAAATAGCATCTATAAATGGTCTGATCTTTTATTGATGCAATTTTAAGGAGTGTGAATAATTGAGCGTGTGTGCTCCGCCAACCTCTTTTCTTATTCAGAAAGAAAGGACAGCCAAGCGCCCCACACAGTACAACATTTTTAATTTGTGTGCATCCAGAAATACTTGGGTTGCATTCACAAGCATGTTTCCAAGAAAGAAAGAAAAAATATATATATATATATATATATATATATATATATATATATATATATATATATATATATATATATATATATTCTCAGCTGTCTTAAAAGTCAGACACAATGTCCGCAGTGGCTCTGTTATCACTGAAATATTCATCCGATTGCAGAGACCCCTGAATGTGCGCCAGTGTCAGGTGACATGATGAAAATATCAAGAAAAGGAGTTATTTTTAGAAGTGTCCTGAACACAGAAATATTATATACCTGCTCACGTTTTCTCTGTTAATGGGCACTTTAAAGAGATGTCTCAACCTGCCTTACACAATACTGGATTGAAAAAGTCATACTTAAAGAGTGACAATATATTGGACACCAAGTGGATGGCAAACTACAACAACAATGTTCAGTGTATTTTTGTAATTGTTGCAGAGCAGCAACAAACTGGCTTCACAACTCTACAACAATAGCATAGTGTATTGCAAAAGAAAAAAAAGTCTACTAGTGGTTGAATCAGTTGATTAGTCAAAGACAATGATTTGTCACAATAATGCCGGAAAAAAAACTTAAGCTAGAAAACAGATGAATGTCAATATGCAACACTGTCACTCAGTTTTAATCTTTGGTAGTTTGTCATTAATTTAATGCATGAGCCTTTGGAGATGATTTTAAATGAGATTTTAAGCAGATTTACTTTTACCATGGTTTCATAAATATTGCGCACAAGTAGTACACATTTTTTAAAACTAAAACTAATACTGAAACTAACTAAATTAAAACTAGGCATTTATTAAATAACTAAAACTAACAGAAGCACCCTGAAAACTAATTAAAGCAAATTACATTTTAAAAAAGCAAAGCTCAAAACGAAATCAAAGCTAACTAAAATGAAAATTCCAAAACTACTATAATATCCCTGGTTCTCACACACTTCAATGGGTTTCTGGTTCTTCCTGAGTCTGAAATACTGCTCTTAAATGTCACATGAATTTGCTGACGCGTCTCAATGACACATCCACATCAAACGTGTCCAGAGGTGGGGTTTGGGTTGGACCAAAAATAAATAAATAAATAAAAAATGAAACACTAATAGGGGACACCACATTTAAACATGCAAAACAAACAGTCATGCAATGATGGGGAATCACACATTGAAAATGGAAAATCCATCAACCAGCAAATCAAAGGGAAAAAAATGGTGTGGAACAGACATGTCTGACGTGAAACCATAATTAAAAGAAGTGTCACTGAGTTTTTGCCGCATCTATTTGTGTCTCCTGAAGGCACAAGACAAGGACGTGGACGGCGGTCTGCTGCCTGACGGGAAGGAGGCGAGTCCAAGCGGACAGGCCGAAGGCTCCAAGTGGCAGAGACCAAAGTTTTCACGGAAATCTCTCATGAGGTGCTGTCTTGTCAAGTGGATCATCGCAAGCACCACTCAACAGGGGCCAGGTACAACTATTGTCAATTCATTAAAGACAATACTGTATTATCCTTTTTTCCCCCCATAATTTAAATAGACAATCTCAATAATCTTTCTACATTCAAATGAATACAAGTGCAAATTACCAAATCCAGCTCCAACAATTTTCAACAATCCAACAATCCAATGTTTTTAACTCATTTGCTCCCAAAAACGTATAAATATGTTCTATTTTATGTTTTAAGTGTCCCAAAGACGTATATATACGTTTTTATATATATATATATATATATATATATATATATATATATATATATATATATTTTTTTTTTTATTTTTTTTACTAGAGCATACAGAAGGCTTTGATGGAGCCTCTCAAAGAACAGTTGAAGAAATGGTAGTTATTACACAAACGGCCAGCAGGTGGCAGCAGAGCATAAGAGATCAACCAGGGCCATGTTGAAAAAAAGTTTTCATATATATAAGTTTTTGTACCTTTGTAAATGGATCGCATTTTATATTGAATGGTTTCAAAGCATCTGGACTGGTTGAAAGCACAATTGAATCATTACTGCCATCTGCTGGTCAACATGTGAAACTCCTGCCGCAACAGTAATGACAGATTTGAGAATATTCATTCCACTGACTAGACACTTTTTATGATAATAAATGGGAGGTAATTGGGGTATCTTATTTTATTGTTTTATGAGCTGTACCTGTCAAAAAAATGTCATAAGAGGGCAGACAACCAAACTTCACAATATCACTGTTGATGCCATATAGACAGATTGTCAGTTAGTGTCTTGATACCCAACTACAGGTGGCCCCAAGCCTGGATATAAAAAATAAAAAAACAAGTGTGTTGTGTCAGGAAGGTCATCCACTGTTCAGTGCCAAACAAATCATGCAAGTGCGTCGCTGTGGCGACCCCTGCTGGCGAAAACCCCGAATTGTAACCAAATCCACACGTCATAGAATGATTGATTGATCACAGATATCAACTTCTCTATATTTATTTATGAGATTGTTTTTCCACATGTGCAACTCATGCAGTAGAACAGATTAGCAGGACTAAGATGCCTCCAACACTATGATGTTGCAGTTTTGTTTTGTTTTGTTTTAATAGAATGAGCTCATGCATCTTATTTATTATTATAGTGACCAAGAATATCTTTCTGTCTTCCTCATCATCACGCCAAAGATGCAACTCTTTTTTTTTTTTTTTTTTTTTTTTTTTTTTTTTTGCCTAATTTTGACGCTCCTGCCGATATGCCAAAAAACTACAATGTTTCTTAACTCAATTGCTGCCAGCCCAGTTAAAATTAATTTTTGACGACTATAGCCGTCAATGGCACTGAATGAATTAAGATTTCAGCCAAAAAATAATAATAAAAAAAAATACAATGATTAAAATACTAAAGACTTCGGATTGATCCTTGTGGCACTTCGCAGACCAGAAAGAAATGTTTTGGCCTGCCAATAAATGGCTCGTTTTTTGTTTGTTTGTTTGTTTTTTAAATGTAATCCTACAGACTGCTAGGATAGTTGAATAAGGACCCTAAGCATTCTGTGAAAGTAACTAGAATTTGAATATTCATCAAATAAACTATCAGTGCCTTCCTATCAAAAATCTAGCAAGTTTCTCCCCTCACCCACATTGTTCCTTTGATTCAAGATGGCACCAAAGGAATATTTTTATGCTAGACATTGCTCATGCCCGAGCACAAAAATGGCAATGAAATAAGAAAGGTTCCATGTTCCCTCATCGTCCAAATACTTGCGAACAGCACTATGGCTTGACGGGAGGGAATCCTCCAAGCCACAGGAAAGTTTCCACAGCCAACCAAATGCGCTGTCCCCCCCCATCAAAGAGCAATTTGTTACATCTTAACAATTGATTTGCCCTCTGCTACTTAAACCGAGTCCATTATGTTATGCCGAGTCATCAGATGTGTACCACACTTACCTTTTGTTGGCCCTTGCGCATGCTGACAAACACATTAAAACAATGTTATGCACATGGATGTAAAGTCTCAGTGTGGCGATAACCCCTCCCGACATGCCTGCTTTGCGTGTATGTGCGGTACTTTAAACAAGGTGCCGTTAAGCGGCCCCGTTAAATGTGTTTTAAGCTCCGCTGTATTGACAGGCGGGCTCCTTCACTCTTAAGTGCTGTTCATATATCCACAGCATCAGCGGATATGGATCATCGCTTGTTTATTTTTTATTTTTATTTTTTTTTTTTACAGCTTTGCATCCTTGAAATGACTGAGCAGATAAAAGACGGGCAAGCGGAGACTATCAAAGCTCCCAAACGCGCACACATAGGTGAGAGGAGATGGTGGTGGGTTGCCACCACTAGCGATGGAGGCTTGTTGTGGCTCATGCGAGCTTATCATCCGGCAGCATGCGCTGGGATTCGACTTCAACTTTTTTGCTCGGATTGTCTCCAATGACTTGTAACTGCTGATGTCGACACTGCAAGCTGCATTGTCAGATTCTTTCTTCACCACTTTTTTGTTTGCACAAGATCCAGTGAGATGCCATAATGGGATTGGATGGCATGGAAATTATTGCCATTGTAGTTGTTGCAGGGATGTTTTATTTTGTGCTTAAACAGTTTGGGATGTGTGACCCCTTGTTGCAGGAAGGTAAGACATGCATGATGCGGTTCAACGGGGAGTTTTATGATGTTATCTATCAACTGTATCAAAAAAAAAAAAAAAAGTAACAATGCTCAAAATATATTACATTTATTATTGTGGTTCTGATTTGCTGTGGCAAAGCTGCATTGCGTCATACTAAGAGCTGTTTGCATTATTTTGCCGCCCCATTTCAACGATACAAACAGCTCTCATTATTATGTAGTGCAGTGCTACACCATTGCAAACTACTTCCATTGTTAATAGTGTATTTAAATGTGTTATTACTTTATTTTCATCATCTCAATCTCTCCCCCGGTCTTGTCTTTTTCCACTTTCCATTTGTGTTGCGCTCTTTGTAAAGATGGTGAGTATGTGCATATATTGAGTTATTTCAGCACTTTTGACACAACCCTGCTTTTTTCATCATGGACATTTTGAATTCTGAATAACTTGCAGTGGAGAAATTCAGAAGAAAAAAAACGTGGAATATGCTATTGTAAAGATAAAATATATGGAATTAGTTTTCGTTTTGTTTTATTTGCCACTTCAAGTGTCAGTTCTGGGTGTCGGAAATGAGAATAATCCACCCTAATTGCATCCAAAGTGTCCAAAATGAAAGTCTATTAAAAACTGTTCTGAATATCTGCGTATTTCCTTTGATATCAGATTTTATGAGTTATTTTCCCATTTATTCGTATTATTTTGTATTGTATGTTCCGCACAATTACTTCACATTTCCCTACCTTCTGTTTTGCTTCATGGAAAACATTACTTTCTTTTGCCTTCCATTTCGCTCTGGTAGACTCTATTTTCCCCCCTGTTTTTCCTGTTCTTATTTCCGTGTCTTCACGTCCCTCCTTCGGTTTGTTTTTTTTCCCCACTTTCACTCCCTCTTGCAGACAGCAGCGACAGTGACCTGGAGCTCTCCATGGTACGTCATCAACCCGAGGGTCTTGAGCAGCTTCAGGCGCAGACCCAGTTCACCAGGAAGGAGCTTCAGTCACTTTACAGAGGCTTCAAAAATGTAAGAAAAAAAAAAAAGTACTGTCGAGTGTAGTCAGGGGCGGACTTCACTTTAGGCAAACACGGACTAATTGCTTGAGGTACAAAACAACTAATCGCAAACGATTAAAGAAGAATTTTCTTTGCACCCGACATGTCTAAACATGGTATTCTGATAAATATTGCATTTGTGGAATATGAATAAACCGGCAAAATCTACCCGTTTTATCCATTTTGTGGGCGGCCATTTTGTCATTTGCTGTCAACTGAAAGTGGCGTCACAGTTTGTGCAGGGCTAAGGTAACGACCAATCCTGCTTCACCTGTTTTCTGAGTTTGGACATTTGCAACCTGAGCCGCGATTGGCTGTTACCTGAGTAACTGTGATGTCATTTTCAGTCGATAGCAAGTGGCAAAATGGCCGCCCCGTGTGAGGAAATAACAGGTGGATTTTTTTTTTTGCAAATATTCATAAAACAGATATTCCAATATTCACAAAAAAATATATACAAAAATAAATATAAATACAAAATATATCTAAATAAATATAGAAATTCATGCAGCAGGTCATATTGACCTCTGAATGTTTGTGCTGTACTAAAGACAAACATAACAGGAGAAAATAATTGTTTTAAAATCAAAATGTTCTTTAATTCACAAATGTGTTCTGTTTTCTGCACTTCAACGCTGAGTTTGAGCTAGCACGTGATTTATACGGTCCACATTGTGTGCTAATGCATGCAGTGAGTTGCAGGTTTTAGTGCACTTTAAATGAGGTCAACTGTAATTAAAGTGGAGACGAAGACTACAAGTCAGCTTTTGCCGAAATACATTAAGGAAGTCTGTCATGAGTAGTGGTTAGGAACCGTCACTGTAAGCAAAACCATGTTGGCTTATACAGTGGAGCATCTAATACCTGACGCAATCTGTACCGAGACATGTTTTTGGTTGGCGATGTGTCCGCTGTAAGCGCCACATACACAAATCCACCACAGTAAATGACAATTGTAATCTGTAAGGCTCAAAATATAGCCACTCTAAGCCCGTAGTCGCCATATTAAAAACATTATTGAATAGGCTAGAGACGAAGGGGACAGTGAAGGCCTAAAAAGTGTGCGCTTTTTTTAATACTCTATGTAGCCACAAGATGGCGCCAAATCCCTGACTAATTATTGTGATGAAAGTTATGTTGGAAGTGATATTTTTCAACTGAGAGACTGACGTCTTCGTATGTCAGGTAGAAGCTAACTTTAGCCAAGGTTGCTAACGGAGAATTTTCGACACACTTTTCCCCCCTTTCATTTATTTGAGTAACATCAAGTTAAAACAAAACAATTACAACAAAAGTTATACAAAGGTGGCACTCAAACGGAGTAGGTAGAAGTTCAGAGAACTAATAATGGTCCTAATACTTATATATACATAGTTCTCTTTAAGACAACCTCAAACTGAGGACAAAAACAAAACATCAAAACATACTTCATCAGTTCTGAGTCACAATGTTTCGCCTTATCTCTAGGGCAACTTACAGAAAACGAATCACAGTTTATGATAGTTATATAAAATTAAAAATGTACTTATTTCCAAGTAGCACAAGAAAACAGGCATCAAATATACAATATAAGAATAACAACAACAAAAAACATTTGGCACAAACAGATTACGTTTCATTTACGCTACATTTTTTTTCTTTTCAAAATCAAATCATCCGGAAAGAGTAATGTTTTAAGATGAGTTTGAAATTATGAAATCATAGCTTGAGGTATAATTGTTAAATTACTGCATAACTCTGGCAATGTATTACCACGTGTCTCACGTTCCTTTCGCCACAAAAGTTCAATTACGATGCTTTAGGGCAGCCCGGTGTACTGTCTATAAATATAAATTGAAATGCCTTAACAGAAACCAAGCAAACATCTGGCTGCACATGAATTAGTCAAAGAAGCACACATAATTAATAATCGCACAATTATTTAAAGAATAATAAGAGCATTTCATTGTTGTACTCTTCCGTCTTGTGTATTTCACTTATTATTATTCATTCTTGTTTCCATAAAAGGAATGTCCCAGCGGGCTTGTGGATGAAGAAACGTTCAAGACCATTTACTCACAGTTCTTTCCTCAAGGAGGTAAACTTGATGATAAATGTCAGATTGACATTAGCAGAGATGGATTATTTAGCTGTATGTAATTTTTTTGTGTTTCACATGAAGTTTTGTCGTCTTTTGCTCCTCAGATGCCACCATGTACGCACATTTCTTGTTCAACGCCTTTGACATGGACAGAAGCGGCGCCATCCGATTCGAGGCATGTTCACCATTGGTGTCAAATGGACTTTTATTTACAATTTTGAGGACATTTTTCAGCTAACCAAATGACCTTCACAGGACTTTGTGCTGGGTTTGTCTGTGCTGCTTCGAGGTTCAGTGACGGAGAAGCTGCGCTGGGCCTTTAATCTCTATGATATCAACAAGGACGGCTACATCACTAAGGAGGTTGACGCAACTTCCATCGTTTGTCAGAAATCTGGAGCCAATGCACTGTCATTAAATTTCATTGCAGAGTACCTTTTTTTTTTTTTTTGCTCCATTTTTCACTTTCAACTTCCTCAGTTTTACCTTTGATTTTTTTTTTTCTGAAATGCCAACACTTATTTTAATACCAAAATGTAAAGACAGTGTTGTCGCTCCATGAACAGGCACCTACTAACTACACACTATTGTAATATCTTTAGTCATGTTTGAATTGTTTCTTGCAGGACATGTTGGCAATAATGACATCCATTTATGACATGATGGGCAGGTACACCTTACCGAGTGTACGAGAAGATTCCCCATATGAGCATGTGGAGAAATTCTTCCAGGTACACTGACTGTTTTTTTTTGTTTGTTTTTTTAATCCTTGTTTCGAATAATCACATGAAAACTATTTTCCAGAAAATGGACCGGAACCGAGATGGAGTGGTGACCATGGATGAATTCATAGAAACCTGCCAAAAGGTAAACCCGCGACAACAGTCTCCATTTGGAGCGATGTGCATTGCACTTATTTGGCGTCCTGTCTTTGGAACAGGACGAGAGTATTATGTCTTCCATGCAACTCTTTGAGAACGTCATCTAACTTCAGGAGGAGACGTCTTAGCCCAACGTAAACCTTAGAAATCACCGTGGGTTATTTTTTTCCCCCCCTTATGTAGTGGCCGTACTTGACTGCAGAAAATACCAGGTGCCAATTAGAAGTCAGATGTATTAGGGCAGGAGGGCTTTACTTTTATTTTTCTATTTTATTGTTTTTATTTTAAATTTGTATTTTATTTATTTAAAATAAATAATGACACTTAATTGAAAGATATTACATTGGTCTGTATGTGCCCTGATTGACTGGCAACCAGTCCAAGGTGTATCCTGCCTCTTCCCCATCGTCAGCTCAGGTAAGATGCAGTTATCCAAATGCTCGGACATTACATTATAATAAGTATTATGATGATGATGTATCATGATTGGTTCTCTCTTTGCCCTGCGTTTGATTGACAACCTGTCAGGGAATACCTCATCTTTTGCCCAAAATCAATATTCTTATTTTTGTTTAAATTACAGTAGTATTGCAGTAATACATCCAACCATCCACTGTCTTAACCGCTTTCAGTACTACAGAATATTAATTAAAATTAATCTGTTTTTTTGGATTCACTGATTGGTATTAAGCCATCAAGTTAAAAAAATAAAATAAATACAATAAAGCAGATCTTTATGCAGTCTGTTGTGACAAAGGATCTCCACATGGTGAAATAATATGAACAAGTGTGTGTCTGTCGCCAGTTTCGCCTCAGAGGCAACATGATATGAAGCAACGCTGCCAGTAAATTGAAAAGAGAAGCCGTAGTTGAGTGATTTCATTGGACAGAAATGTCTGTTAACAATCATCTCTGTTGTTTTACATCCTGTGGACGCTTTTACTTTCTAGTGCAAAACATGGCGTGCAAACACAGCTCTGGTTCTTCAAGTCTTTTGCTGTCTGTCTGCTGTGTTTTGTAAGATGAATCACAGGCCCTGAAGCCACTCAAGCCTTTTTCATGTGATTATGAAGAGACAGCATGTCCGATGACTAGCTGGTGGGTAAACAGTAGGAAATGAATACATGCACCTCTGTAAAAAAAAAAAAAAAAAAAATACTGTCCTACTTTTTTGTGATTTCGAACAAAGAAACTTCACAACATAAATCATTTAAATCAACAAAAGAATGACAACAGGAAAGCCAGTGCTAAGACCTAAAACCAACTGAAAATGTGTGAAATCGGACGTGTGCAGCTAAGATCAGTAATGTTGCAAAATCAATGGTGCTTTTATTTTCTATATCTATTCTATATATATATATTTTGGTTAGCACGACTGCCTCACATTTCTGAGGTTTGAGGTTCAAATAAAATGGGCAAATTGTGATTGAAGTGTAGACTTATCCAAAAATATTTAGCATTTAGAAATTACAGCCCTTTTCGATAAGAAATCTCGTTTCAGCAGCCTCACACAACATACCTAAAATGTGCACGTTAGGTTACGTCAAGACCATAAGTTGTCCATATTGGTATGAATGTGAGTAGAAATTGTTGTTTATCCGTGTGCCCTGCGATTGACGGGCGACCAATCGAGGGTATACCCCGCCTCTCGCCCAAAGTCAGGTGGTTTAGGTACCAGTTCTCCAGGCTGTGACCCTGGTAAAGACAATAAAAATAGAAAATGGATTGTATATATGATATCGACTACATTAGAGTCCCATGAATGAGCCTGTTCAGCAGTAACAAAAGTTTGCACTTATCGATGGTAATTAGTTGCACATGTTTTTCAAGCTTTCTTGGAATTTTTATTTTTCCTTTTTTATGAGCGCATACTTGCGCAACTTAAGAACGCAGATCACACTTTACATTTTGCTTTTTTGGAAATTGGTAGAAAATGTTGCAGTGTTTATTATATGAATGACATTAAAGTTTTAGAAAGTGACAAATATTTTCTAAGTTTGAGACACCACGAAGCCTATTCTCTAAAATCACTTTCCAGGTTAATCATAATTGTCATAATATGTCATAACCAGCTAACCTTACTGCAAAATACATGTTAGTAAAGTTGCATGTTGTTGATGACAAACAAACACTTGTGGTGTTGCATCGTCCTCTGGCTGCATATGTGCTGAATAATGGCACATGACCGTTGATGGTCAGCAAAAATCATTCAACCTGTACTGTATTATTCATTTTGGGCCAATAGGGACACATGGGGGGAGGGGCTTAACCCACGTTGGTGTAGAGAATTATGAAAAGCAACCTTCTGGATCAAATGGATTGCCCCATCAGCATCACATCCTCAGGATCCCACGGAAAGGTAAACACATTATTGTTCTTTTACGTTTCGTGATTTTTTTTTGTTTTTATTTTTTTACTTTTTACATGTTATTGGCAAATTAAATATGCTGTAATTGTAATTAATTAATTAGTAATTAATAAAAAAAAATTATTAGTATTAATTAGTAATTAATTAATTGTAATTAACTCCCCAAATAATATTTGGTTGTTTTTTTCAATTTCCATCTTTTAATTTCATTTTATATTACTACTATACTTGCTACATAAATGTAAAGAGGCCATTATATATATTTTTCATTATTTTTCTACAAGGAAATTCTTGCAATAAAGCCATTTTTCCATTTCTTTTTATTATTAATTTGTGTATGTAACTACCTCATCCTTGCCTTATGTTATTCATTCTTTTACCAAATTATGACTATTTACTACATACTGCATTTGCCACGTGAGCCTAAAAAGCTATTTTCTGTTTGTTTTGTTTTTATTGAATTCTGTTTTTTTAAATGAGTCAAAAATGATACCAAACACCTACTTTTGCCTACTTCTTTTTTATTTAAATTTAACTTGGAAGCATTATTAAAACTACACAGTGCATTGCATTCACTTGGGGAAAAAAACCCAACTTTTTCTTACCATTTGTTTTCTTTTTTATTATTATTATTTTACTTTGTTTTTGAGTAATTTTTTAAATGTTCTGTTTTTTAAAAAAAATTCCCTGTTTTTTTGGAATATTTTTTTTATGTCATTGAAAAATATTCCAAAAAGCTGAAAAAAAATCTGAAAAACATCAAAAGAAAAATACATATATATTCAGAAAATTAGGAATAAACTATTCAGAATAATAGAAGAAAAATATATGTATTTATTCAATACATATATTATATTCAATAAACCAAACATTTAAAAATTACCCACAAATAAAAAAGTAAACCTATTGTCTTGATACTGTTTATCTTCATTAAGCAATAACAAAGTCAGTGTCAGATGATGTCAGTTATGTTATACACTATATGGAAATTGAACATGTATTGATCCATGTGTGTTTTGCAGAACCTCCAGACTGTGATGACAGGCCAGCAGAAGCTTGTGTCACTGTGGCTCTTGTTGCTGCTCATAGTAGCGCTGTGTCCAGGCGCACAGTACACATACAGCAAACGTGGTGGTAGTGCACCGAAAAGCGGAAAAGGCAACAAGGCACCCGCCTTTAAAGGTCACGGCCTCCCCAAGCACAACCTCAAGTGGGCTGGGGCTGCGGCAGCCGGCATGCTGGGGGGCACGGGCACCGGGTACGGGCTGGGCTTTCTTGGGAGGCCCAAGCACGCTTCCAGGGGCCAAAAGGGGGAGTCCGCCGAGCGCTACCACGACCAAACGTTTCGCAATCAGTCAAGATGGAGGGCTTTTCTGAAGGCGGCTGCGCCTGCGCACATGAGCAACCTCTTCCTTATGCTGGGACACTCACTCACCTTCCTCACTGGGCTCTGTATAGGCGCACTTTGACCTGCATCTCGATTGGAAATGCGAATAGAATAAAAGTTTGCAAATGATATTCCCCTTTGTTTCATGTTGTATACTTTTTGTGCTAATTTATGGGACAAGGTTCAGAAATTCGACAACATAATAGCTACAGAGTAGAAGAGTCAAAGATAGGGATTTTAAAACAGAATTTATTTGCTCACATACACATTCACGGCAAATTATAGTACATCATAATGGTGGTAACAGACAGAAAAAAATAGATTGATGCAATTGAATTCATTGATGTACTGTAGATGTGCCCTTTTTTTTTTTAGGAAAATTATCAATCCTTCATTTAAATTTGATTTTAAATTGACAAAATTTGTGTGATATAAGTTCAAAAGGAAATGATTCACCTCACAAGTTACTTGCACAATAAATCAAGTGTGATCTGACAAACCATTCAAATAATAAAAGTGCAGAACTGAGATGGAAAAATGTCTTTAAATTGTACGACGATGGTCTACATTAATGTATGCATTAGTCAAAACACATTTTAAAAGTACTTTAGAGTGAGTGAAACTTGAATAAAAGCAGCTACTGTATTGCAACGGAACAGTACCAATTACGTCAGTTTTCCATTGGCCTCAGCCATGAAGCCATACAAACACAGATGCACGTCAAATGACAATTAGCTGTTGTGGTGAGCAAAATCTTGTGAAAACGTTATCAGAATTGAGATGTTTGCATGTAGGAAATTAACATGTACATGAAATTACAATCAAGAAACACATTTTTCTCTGGCTGTTTTGTCCAATCAAATTTCAGCCTTTATGTGTTGCCATCTCAATTTAATGTGTCAGGATCCTCAGAATTGCTCAATTGAGATTTCTACTTTTTACGTTACAACTTTCTCTCATAATATGATGACTTTTCTCATAATAATATGTCTTTATTGTCATAATCATTTTCACGTAACATTTCAATTTTTTTCTGCTAATAATATTACAAGTTATTACAAATGTTGCAACTTTTTGTCCTTGTAATTTCAGTGGTGGGTTTTCAGCATGTTCCTGACACGTTTCAAGTTTCCAACTGAATATAACGCCAGGGAAAACATTTGCGTCAAAATAACCGGATAGCAGGTGCTCTATTTACACATCATCATGCAAAACCTGTTTACTCTCAACAGATGAAGCCTGATTGCATTTGTTATAGGAGCTATACTGTCATAATGAGCTTCCACATAAGCGCAAAACACAAACAAAAAATATGTATTCAGTGCTCAACAACATGGAGTGCAAATCAAAAATGAGTTCACGTTAGACTAACATTACTTTTTCTTGAAAATGCATGGGACTCTATCACCATTGTGTTAGTTTTACGTGGCTATATACTGTAAAGACAGTTAGGCATGTTAGGCTTCTAAATTTAACCTCTAAACTTTTGAATGTTGAACGGCAAAACGTACGTTTCTTCCCGTTCCCCGGCCTGGTTTCAAAATGCCAAACTTTGAAAAACTGAAGACGATTGTTTCAATGATTGAACAAAGAAATACAACATATTGTCCATTCAAGGATCAAAACATTGTGAAATTTGTCATTCAGGTCCTCGTTAGAGAACAGCCAGCTACGCAAAAAGTACTTGAAACAGACAAAAGTTTAGAGAAGGCCAAATTGAGTTCCCCTGTAAAGGTGAAACTGCATTTGAGATACATTCATTGCACAGAAAGCTCAATATCCTTAACTTTGAACGAGTACTGTTATGTAATCATTGATTAAATATGAGCCAGAAGGTGCAAATTTCAAGGAGATTAGTGAGGCTATAGGATACACTGGAACAGCATTACTGTATGATCACGTGCAGCTATGATGGAGGGTCTTAATTGTTCTTACTGGAGCAGAAGAACGCTGAACAGCAACATGAAGAGCGACGGGAAAAACTGCGCCACCGCGTAGCTGGGCGGGCCACTGCGACCTGTCTGCACCTGATAGTCGAGCTTGCGTTCCTCCAGGAACTGCTCCGAGTAGACCATGTAATTTTCCACGCAGCGCCGCGCCTTCATCTGTTCCACCAGGGACGGGTAGCCGATCTCCTCGATGCTCACCGTGTCGTCGTCGTCTTGGATCCCCCCGGAGGAGTTGGTCTTCGGCTCCTTGAGAAGATCCGTTCTGTTCATGCATCGGGCCATGAACGCGTCGTAGGTCTCGGCTCTCGGCGGCGGCTTGTAGACGTAGTCGCGGCCGAAATCCTTCTGGTCGGTGGAGCGCGAGCCGTAGCGGCGGTACATGTAGTTGTTGTAGTAGTACTCTTCCTCGGGGTTATGGAATGAGAAGTGTGGCCGGGGGAAGCGCCCCAGTCCGTAGCCCACCGCCATCCCGGCCACGGCGCCCACGCCTGCCGCCATGATGGCCTTCTTGGCGAAGCCCGTAGATTTGGGTTTGTAACCCATACCCTGCACGGAACGGGAGAAGGGGGACCCTCCGATTCCGTGACCGCCATAGCCGTAAGCGCCCCCGCCAATGTGGGGACTCAGGATCCTATTGTTTGGGTTTCCTTGGGGGTAGCCAAATGATCCACCATGCCCTGGATACTGGTAGGGGTTTCGATTTGGATAGCCTCCCGCAGCAGGGTAGCCTCCAGCAACTGGGTAGCCGCCCCGGTTAGGATAGCCCCCTCCGGCGGGGTAGCTTCCCCCGGCCGGATAGCTCCCGCCGGCCGGGTAGCCGCCCCTGTTTGGGTAGCCCCCTCCAGCAGCCGGGTTCTGATTTGGATAATTCCTTCCGGGATTCTGGTTTGGATACCCGCCTCCTGCTGGGTAATTGCCCCTTGCAGGGTTTTGGTTGGGGTACCCGCCTCCCGCGGGGTTTTGGTTGGGGTATCCACCAGCAGCTGGATTACGGCCTGCGGGGTTCTGGTTTGGATAACCGCCACCGGCTGGATAGCGACCTGCGGGGTTCTGGTTTGGATAACCGCCACCGGCTGGATAGCGACCTGCAGGGTTCTGGTTCGGATAACCGCCACCAGCTGGATAGCCGCCAGGATTGGTTCGACCGGGATTCTGGTTGGGATAGCTCCCGCCTCCTGGATAGCTCGACGGGTTTCTATTTCCCGCTCCTGGGTAATTTCCACCAGAGGGGTATGGATTGGTGTTCCGGTTGGAATTGCTTCCCGGATTCGAGCTGGACGGTTTGGATTGCGAGCCCCGGTTACTCCAAGAGGTGGAAGATTTCCGGCCGCTGCTGCTGCTGCTGCTGCTGCTGCTGCCGCCGCCTCTTCTGGCCCATGTGGAGTCGGTGTTTAGCAGACATATGATGAGGAAAGACAGCAAAGCTGCCTCCCGCCATCTCTTCATCATGGCCTTAAGAATAAAAGAAATCATTGATTTTAAATGAAATAAACTCAAATAGCAACAAGAATGACAGCTAACTGACGAATGACATCATATTCCCGTTCGTTAATTGGTCATCCGGCAGAGAGCTACTTTAACCCGATAATATTTTAGCAATCGGCATCTATTGTCCTCTCATAATGTGCGTCACTAAAAAATGCGAATTAACCCACATCAACATTTACAAAATTGGACAAAAGGATCTGTTTTTCTTGAAAATAAATTGGCAACAGGCAACTTGGCCGATACAAATTAACCACTAGAATGAAGCAAATGTAAATAGCGGAATTGACTTGTCCCGCACGAAACTAAATAATATTAATGTTGAGTACTGTACCTGAATAATGTCCCACCGAGGAATAACGGCTAAATTCGGTTAATCGTCGTTAAATTGGGAGATTACGCGTTGTTGTTGTCCGTGTGTTCTCTTTTGCTCCGTTATGCGTTATGACTGAGAGGGTTGGGTCTTGGGCTGTGGTGCACTCGTTTTTGCACACACCCCAGAGCGGACACGGAAATTAAGGCCGGAAACAACCAGTTACAATAAACACAACTTTGCTTGGTTGTATGTTTTTGTGTTAAATTGCTGTAATGTGATTATATGAATAACAAAACTGCAACGTTTTTAAGTCATTTTGTTTAAATTTGATTAAAATGTCGCCGTGAGACGCCCAGTAAACAAAACAAGCGCATCTGTTACGCGTGCGCAGCTTCACGGACAAAGCTGGGCAGAACGTCTACCGCCTTTCTCATTGGCTGATGTCACCGCGGCTGTGGCGTCACGACTGTAAACTGCCAGATACCCGTATGTACTCGAGCTACACAGTGGAAAAATGTCGGTAAGGAGAATTAACAGTGGAGGAACCACAGACATGAAACCGGCAATAAAGAACCAACGTCGAAGTGTTTATTGCTAGTTTTGCGCTAACGTAGGCGGTTAGGTAAGTAATTCCGAGGAGCGGAGCTGTCTGGCGTGCAGGGGTGGCTAAAAACGCAATAATCCGAAGAAGAGACCGAGCGGGACGAGTCGAGAAAGAGGACCGCGTGAGAAGGCTTTAAACCGGGGCAGGGGAGCTGCTTCGGCTTCTCGCTGGGGTGGGGATGTTATCCGTACTGTCTTATGGCAGACTGGTAGCCAGGGCTGTCCTCGGTGGACTCTCGCAGACGGACGGGCGCGACTACAGCCTCATTACCGCCAGTTATGGCTTCGGAAAGGACTTTCGGAAGGGGATTCTTAAGAAAGGGATGTGCTACGGGGACGACGCCTGCTTCATCGCAAGGAACAAGAGCGCAGACGTTTTGGGTAAGATCACGCACACGGTTCGCGGACACATTTAACCGGCCTGCGGGCTGCGGTTGTATCCGGTTGACCTTCAGTGTTCCGTCCACCCCTACACGTGGACTGACCTCACGATGAAAACACCAAAGCCCCCACCCACTCCGGTTACACGGCGGAACGGTTTCCCCTATCTTTCGTTTGCCATTTGTTTCATCTGGCATATGTTCACTTTGTGAAACTGACTTACAACTACGTAATTTCATTGTTAGACAGGTGCAGTTTTTGCGCCGCAAACCAAACGACCTTTCACCTAGATACGTTCCGACGCAAAAACCGGCGCAAGATAATTAACCAAATCGAGTCGGGAAGTGTATATAAAGTCATTAAAAGACACTTGGTGTTGAAATAAAAACATATTTGAAGCCCTCTGATAGAAAACAACAAGGTCAGAATGGTCGAGCATGGAGGCGGCCATTTTGCTAGCATCGGCGTTAGCGCCGCTTAGCTTATTCGCTTTTGTCCACAGACTTGTTTGATTAGCAAAACTGTTCTTTTAAAACTGTTGTTTTTAAAAAATGCATTTCCTCTGACCATCGAGGGGGTTGTTGTCATTCAAGGGACGCAATAAACACGCAAGGGATTTCTTACAAACTTCCCTTTAAACGTAACGTATTTGCTCTTAGATGCAGTTTAATTCTGGGCATGACAGGGAGATCAAAAGTTAAAGGCAGTGATGTCACTATAATCAAAGGGCGCTTATATATATATATATATATATATATATATATATATATATATATATATATATATATATATTACACTGAATGTGAATGTCTGCATCAGTCAATCTCCGAGGCAGAGCTTATTAATTGCATATTTGCCTTTGTGATGTGGAGGTCAGCTTTAGGGTTTCAGATGTGACTTGACTAGGAGTTTTCCTGGCTCAAATGGACACAGTGCATATACTGTGACACACAACTCATTCAAACCATTTTTTTTTTTCCTGGCCTTTTTTTTTTTTTTTTTTTTTTAAACATGAATTTTCGTGTTGTGTATTGTTCCTTGATTTCTTAAATCATCATCATTATACTGAAATGCCATTGCTTAGCATAATGGTAGTGCTGCTCCCTTTTTGTGCAGTTTGATTCCCAACCAGTGACCCAGTACCAAGTAGCTGGCGGTCCCAAGCATGGATCAAAAAATGGGTGGGTTGCATCATGAAGGGCACCAGGCATTAAACCGGTTCCGAACCTGAATTTCCAGAGATTCTCAATATTTATCTGTGCCATTTTACCCATACTCATTGCCACCTCACCTTCAAAAATAAATGTTTTATCTTACAGTATATATCTAAAAAGTTAAACCATAAAATATAATGCTCAGTTGAGATACATTTTTGGTTTGGAAAATTAGCAATATTTAACGTTTAGAAAATCCGCAGAGTTGACTGACACATTTCCAGGAGGAAAGAACGCAGTTCTTTTCTTTAACCATTTTAGGAATGACTGATGCAACCCCTCACATTGGCCTGGCCTAATAATGCAATTGCAGGTTAACCAAAACCCAGCTAATGCAATGCTGGTCAAATAGTAACAATTTTCAAGATGTCAGAGCATTGTGGCAACTGCCTCCAACCCTGATAACTATTTATATAACTCAATTATGTAGGTAATATTTTTATGTGCCATGATACTCTGCATCATGTTCCTCTCTTTGAAGGAAAATACCAAACTTCTTGTTTGTCTAACAGGTGTAGCGGACGGCGTGGGAGGCTGGCGGGACTATGGCGTCGACCCGTCTCAGTTCTCCGCCACGTTGATGAGAACGTGCGAGCGGCTGGTGAAGGAAGGCCGCTTCACTCCGAGCAATCCAGTGGGCATCCTGACGTCAGGCTACTATGAGCTCCTGCAGAACAAAGTTCCCCTTTTAGGTGAGCCCCCACAAAGTCACGATCCGCCTCAGCACACACACACTCAAGTGCATCTTACAAAACTATCTAGAAATATGAAAGCTTAAGGAAGATGAGTGAGATGAGACTATCGTGGCCTCAGAGCTCCAGGAAGTGAAGAATGTAAGTGACACTGCAGGAGGAGGCAAACACGACACCCAGGTCACGTCTTCAGAGACGCGTTGTCCATCTGCCGCGGCCACGCTCACACTTGTCAGCGTGTTTGTCAAATAAGCCATTTTGTTTTTGTATTCATTGCAAGGATGATGTGTATTTGAGCTCTGCAGCTGAAGGCCACTCCGAGGTTTGCCTCCCAAGGCTGCAGTCGCCCAGCAGCATAAATAATAACTAAACATCCCAAGGTCCTGGTAAGATTATGTTAGATTATGCCGTAATGCCACATTTACTGTTTTTAGGGAGCAGCACCGCCTGCATCGTGGTGCTGGACCGACGGAGTCACCAGCTCCACACGTGTAACCTTGGCGACTCGGGCTTCCTGGTGGTGCGCGGAGGCGAGGTGGTGCACCGTTCGGACGAGCAGCAGCACTACTTCAACACGCCCTTCCAGCTATCCATCGCCCCACCGGGGGCCGAAGGGGTAGTGCTTAGTGACAGGTGGGCGGCGGTGACTTGAGACGCACTGCAAAAAGGAAGTGCGCTTTAGTTTTTGTTGTGCTCAGCATCTGCTCTCTGGCTTCATGCTAAATGAACAAATGTCACAGGTGAATTTGTGAGTTATCAAGTGCTTGCTTTTACGATGGAGTTTTGTTCCTAGGGCAGTAATGGGGTTTTTTTGGAATACGCCTTAGTCTATCACTAAACTGCATCAAGACAGTAGTAGAGTCATAATCAAATATTTATATAAAAAATGCTTCTAGGCCATGAATATAAAACAATCAAATGAAAATCCATAAGGATAACACTCAGTATCATTTTTGTGTGATGTAACCACTAAGGGTGTGAATTGCCTAGTACCTTACGATTCGATTCGTATCACGATTCACAGGTCACGATTCGATTCGATACCGATTAATTCCGATGCGAATTTATAAGTCAATTGCTGCAATTTTTTTCATTCAAATTTAGAAAATACTCATCAGTAAACTTGTAGAGTGTAAGATTTGTATGAAAATGTATTGTTTATTTATCTGAAACTTCAGTCTTATACAGGTTGTAATCTGTTTCATGTTTGAACAGCATTAAAATAAAACATGAAGGCTTAATGTTCCGTTCATAAAACATTCTTCCATGCTTAAGGTGTGAACCCTAACCCGAAGTCAGACGTTTTGTTGAATATTTTTCCATTAAAAATGGAAGTTTAAAAATCGATTCAGCCTCCTATTGAATCGATTCGAGAATTGCGCGATGTAGTATCGCGATATATTGCCGAATCGATTTTTTTTAACACCCCTAGTAACCACAAATTCTCATCTGTCGTTGTGCAAACTAATTTATTGTGCACTCACCTCAAAACCATGTTTGTCAGTATATTTCTTATTACTATGACATAGTACGCTACAAAATGGTGTCGGGAGCATGCCATTTTGGATGTAGCTAAATTTCCATTAGCTGAATGGTATTATTTTACATTAGGTACACAGCCTTCAGGCACTGACAAACACCCATTTATGGATTCCCATAAACATTAATGGAATATCCCCAAAGCAGAATCAAATTTCCTTTTCACAGATGCTTGGCGCCGCCGGAACCACAACACTTTCCAGGGTTTCCTAATAGCACAATCACTTGCACTTTTCACCGTCCTTGGGAGCCATGCCAGGGCTAATTTCGAGCACAAAAATAAAAATAAACCCCAGATAATGATAGTCATCTGCATGCGTAATATGTCACTCACTAATGTTTCTGCTGAAGCAGAGTTCATGACACAAAGCACAATATGACTCAAAATTCTGTACCAATTTGTTAAAAAAAAAAAAAACATGGACTTTTAGAGCTGTGATTTATAGAAATCATTGAGTTATTTTAACATTAGATTTGTTTATTTACTACAAATGGATGTTGCACATTGGTCTGTGCACCTGTGATGAATTGGCATTTGAAAATACAAAGGCCCTATACTTGTGATTATTATTATTATTATTATGATTTTTTTTTTTTTTTTTCGTCGTCACTCGGGTGACAATGATGAGAGACAATCCATATAACTGCAGCCGTAACATCAGCAAGACTGATGAAAGCCAGACTGCTACCATGTCATCAGTTCCAGTTAACAAACACCGTGTCCAAGCGACCTCCTCCTCAATGATCAAGTGAAAGAGCTCCAGTTTCGCGCGTCTCTTAACTCTTTGTCCTTTTTTCCACTTTTAGTCCAGAAGCTGCTGACAGCTCCTCCTTTGACGTGCAGCTCGGTGACATCATCCTCACCGCCACAGACGGCCTCTTTGACAACATGCCTGACTACATGATTCTACAGGAGCTCAAAAAACTCAAGGTGGGACTTTCTTTTTACATCAGCATGTACATGCTGTGCAGATAAGATTCTCTCTTATTTGATATTTCATCCTCCAGGCCACAAATTATGACAGCATCCTGCAGACCGCACAGAGTATAGCAAAGCAAGCTCACGACCTCGCCTATGATCCCAACTACATGTCCCCGTTTGCACAGTTTGCATGTGACAATGGCCTGAATGTAAGAGGTAAGTGTGTCCCTCAGATTCCGGGAACACTAATTGTATACAAATGTTGTTTTGCGACAGAAATTATATTGACTCGTGATAGACCGATATGGGTTTTTTTCAAGGCCAACACCGATTTATTAGTAACCAAGGAGACCGATAACTGATATTTCAAGCCGATATTCATTTGCCGTAAAAGAGAAAATATTAGCGTCAAAATTAAACAAAAAAAAGTAATAATAATTTTTTAAATTCAAACATTAAGAATTGACAGCTTTATTTTGTAAATAGTTTTCCAAAATTTCAACATAACTTCTTTTTTTTTTTTTTTTTTAATTTATTTTTATTTTTTTTATTATTATTTTTTTTTACTTAAATTTTTAAAAATAAGTGTAGGGAGTTCCCCGTGTCAACATATTTTTATTTTTTATTTTTTTTATAAAGTAAAAATTTAAATACATCTCTCAATGAAAAATTCCCTGTATCTGACTGAGCGACAAATTCATGCAAATGTAGCTAATTTTGGGTTCGTCAAAGGTTTCAAAAAATCTTTGCAGACAGTAAAAATTGTCTGAATTTTGCTACGTTCGCAAGCTATCACCGCTCGGTGAGATACTTGCTTTATGAGCCTTCAGATTCGTAAAAAGGCCGATGCCGATATTTGGCATTTTTATAATTGGACTGGCCGATAATTGGTCTATCCTTAATATTGAGTTGATTAAATGTCACAGGTACATGTTGATAAATGTATTGCGGAAAACGTATTTCATTACTATCCAATACAATTGATGTAATGAAATATTGCAGGATGGGTTTTTTTTGTTTGTTTTTTTGTAATTTTGATAACAAAAATTACAAAAAATATTTTCAGTATAGTTTTTCTGTTGAACAAGTCTCACATTAAAATTGAATAACTGAAATGAGCTTTTCTATTGAGCTGCATCTGTCTAAAATGTCTATTAAATAGAATATTTATACTGTAAACACACACATTAAATCAACCCAAGTCCCGTCCAATCATGGCTCACATGTTTTCTGAGTTTGGTCATTCGATGATCACAAGCTGAGCTGTGGTTGGTCATTACCTGAGTCCTGAGCAACTGTGATGTCATTTTCAAGCGCCAGAAAGTAGTAAAATGGCTGCCCCCCCCCAAAGCGAGCATTTGTAAAGACAAATGAATCATTGCATGTCTCCGGTTGGCCACTGTTGCTGTCACATGACCCCAGCACCATCACAAGCACTTGAAACGTAACTTGGCTCCTCGCTTATCTGTCCCGTCTGTTCTGCAGGAGGAAAGCCAGACGACATCACGGTGCTGCTGTCCATCGTGGCTGAATATACAGACTAGGAAGCGCGCGTGCTCGAATCTGTGCTTGTATGTGGCGGAGTGCGTTGCGCTCCTTTTGCAGGGCTCACTCACCCCCTCCCGTCCGCCTAACACTTCCTCCGCCCTACCGGCTCACCGACACGCCACCCACTCATTCACCTCTGTCCATTTTTGTGCGTGTTTCTTCGTCCTCTGTTGTGTGGAGCATCAAAGGGGAAGCGGGCAGCTAGGATAGATCCATGTTGATCTTGACGCAGGAGAAGCCCAACGCGGCACATTCGGTGTCCACATTGCACGTCATTGAGTAAGAAGTGACACAGTAAGAGGAGTAAGCCAGGCTTTGCGGGTTCTTTGCTTCAAGAATTAACAATTGAGCTTGAATGTGTTTCGATAGCTCCGTTTGAGGCCGATTGCAGAGGAGTTGGCTTTGGGAATGTGAAGGATGAGCTAGCTAGTCGTTAACTAGCTGAGGGAACTAAATAAAAGCCTATAAGACTCAGTAGAGCCAAAAGGTTATCTAGATTTGGGATGTGCCTGTTCGCGGTTGTAAATAGTTTTGTTTTTGGACCGTCTTCTCTACTTTTGGAATTACTTTGGTTCGATTTCCTGTCGTGAGTGATGCGTTCACAGACATTTGATTAATCCCCACACTTCCACTTGCTGAGACGAACATTTGCTGAGATGGTGTGGTAAGAAAGGGAGTAAGTGCGTGTGTTTGCGTTAGAATGTGTGTCATGTTTGATGTTAAGAGAAATGCTATAGCATCTGGTAATGCTAACAGTTGGTAGGTCAATATATAGGTCAAGTGTGAAGATAGAGGTATATTTTTTTTAAAGGATGACGTTTGAAAGTGTCTGCCCAGATGAAATGCTGTATTTCCTTGGTAGTTGTTTATTATTTGAGATCATCTTTGAAAATATTAAAGGCATTGTAAAGATTTTATCCGTCCATTTTTCAATTGCAGCGTGTGGGCACATAACATTAGAACATTCTCACTGCACACCACCAAACAAAAATGATCTATACTGAAATCATCTCCAATTGAGTCCAAACCTTAGCACCACTTTTGGTTGTCAGCTTGTCAGTTTCATTGTGATCTGTCTGACCGCCAGGCCTGTTGAGTCGAACATAAAGCCGATGTACTTGCAACAGGTGGCTAACCGGTTAAATGTACCTTTTGTTATCTTGTGGAAGAGCATTTAATTGTTAAAAAGCCGTGTAAGTATACAAATATACTTTATACGAAGTTCTCCATCCATTTTTTGTACCTATGCTCACTAGGGTCAATAAATAATTTCTGCTCACTGCTGTCTTATTTGTTAGGGTCATTGGTGAGCTGGCTTAGCCTCGATAGTCAATCGCAGTGTACATATTAAGGACAAACAGCCTAGCATGCATGTTTTAGTCATGTCTGGAGAAAACCTGTGCTAGAATGGGAGAGCAAGTAAACAACATAGAGGAAGGTCCGAACTGATTTGAGGTCTACTGTGCTGCCATAGAAAACGAAAGCATAGTTAAAAAATATTTGCAGTTGTATTAAAAACAACAACAACAACAAAAATTCAAATAAAAGTTACAAATTTGGCAATTCATGCTTTCTGTTGGATAGTGACGATTCTTATTACACTGCCACCTAGTGGGACTATCCTGGATTTTACTGTTATTTAAGGTGTGGTGTTTATTTTTTTCAAGTGTATGACGAGGGTACTATTTGAGGAAATTCGGTATGTATGACTGATGACAAAGGTGTAGCTTAGATTTTTTTTTTTTTATACTTCCTATTTTGTCCTGTTTGCATTTATTGCTCATTTTGCTGCTGCTTGTGTGTAATGTGAGTATATGAGCGGAATTACATGAACACAGTCCCCGTGATTGTAAAGAGTGCGTGTGTCTGTGTGTGTACTGAGTAGTTAATCCCCTTACTCAAATGAATCCCAAGTCCTACCGTTCCGCTCATGGCAAGATGCCCTTCAGCTAACACTACTCGGGACAACATGTCTTGACGGTTTCAAAGTGGGCGCTCCAAAGACACATTTTCTTTGTGTATTCATCAGTACGCCTTGTGGTTGTAAACATTATGCAGCAATACTGTACACAATTTGTGCTCGGAATATCGTGTGATGGCCAGATGCGTCTCTGAAGAAGGTTGTCTTTTTTTTTTTTTTTTTTTTTTTTTTTTTGGGGGGGGGTTGCAACGCTTCTGCACGACAGGTTTCTGAAGCCAAAGAAAGAAAGCCATAGAATGCATATTAGGGACCCGGATCTGTACTGTGGGCCCTGCTGTAAGCAATGTGTTGGTGGAGACCAATGATGTAACTGTTTTATGTAATTGAAAAAAAAAAAGTCTTCACAATATAGTTACTAATTATTTGCCTCTGCTGTTCTCATTGCATGGTTTCAGTCAATCTGTTCTAGTTGTACGTCTTTAGAATGCACATATTCTGGAAATATTTCATGTATATGCAAAGGCAGAGATGCTGTGAAAATTAGCGCGTGACTGAAAAAGGGGGAGCACTGTTTCAGCCTTAACACGTCGATAGACCTGTCATCAAGAGGCCTTCCCTGTCATTGCAAGCTTGTCTCGTCCATGTTGTCTAGTGTTTGTTGTTCAATGCAGTCCGCAAATGCCCATTGAGGGGGGGGGTAAACCCATCACCCATCACCCCGTTTGTGTTGTCCCCATCAAGCAAAGGTGCTTCTGCCATCTATACGAATGGTATGATTGTCCTTTTTCCAACAAGCGATATTTGTATGGGTGAACGGTACAACTGTCAAGAGTGTAACAATGCAAGTCTAATTGATGTAAATATGTTTTCAGAAAATGTACAATATTTAAATAAAAATCCATAGTATTTATATTTAAACATGTTTTTGACTGGATTCATTACAGCTCTGATCAGGTTTAATGTAAATCTGCAACATTCGATGGGCTTAAAATTCTAACATCAAAATATTACATCCGTTTTGTAATGTTGAATTCAAAAGTCTGAATTCAAATTCAGTGGGCACAAAACTACCAGAGCGGTTAACGTCGATCTCAGAGTTCACCAATTCCGGTCCTCGAGGTCCGGAGTTCTGCAGATTTTAGATGTTTCCGCCAACCAACATAACTGATACTAAAGATCAGGATCCTTATCAGGCATGCTGGTGAGCTGATTATATGACTCAGGCGTACTATTGGGCGGAAACATCTAAAACCTGCAGGACTCCGGACCTCAAGGACCGGAATTGGAGAACACTGGTATCTCATGTCCAACCAATCACATTTGGCTTCATTGGTCGTCATGACACTGGCATGGTTAATAGTTTTTAATAGCTAATTTACATGGGATTTATTTATGGTGTTACTTTGTTTTCCAATTAATTCTTTAAAATGTTGAATTTTGAATGTCTCGTTTTTCCCCTGAATATTTTTGTTTAGTTTTGTTTTTATTAAACGTATTTTTGATGCTAAAGAATAATCTATACCAGGTATTTAGTATTTTGTTTCTGTAAAGCTGCAGTTCGTCGTTGAGTCCATAGGGGGCGGCGGAGAACTGTTTTGTTTATGTACTAACGTGCTAGTCTGCATTCCTGCTGACAGTAGCAGAGATTTAGCGACGACACCATTCAGCTGCCAGGTGTGTGTGATGCTAGCGCGTTAGCTCCGAGTCCGCACACGCCCCATTACTTTTAGCGAATATTTTCGTGGAACAATAATGACGCTAATTCCACCGTATAATGTGACTTTTATGTATGGGGACTTAACAGCAAAAAAGCTAAGAAGCATCCCCTCTTAGCCACCTTAGTTAGCATAGCCCGTGACAGTAGTTGCGCTATTATGGAGGCGAGTAAAAAATAAGCCGAGGCAAGTGTGGTTTACGTTTTTACCGAGGCGGTTTTTCTGCGAAGATAAATGTTGGCTAAATGGCAACAACCGACAATGGAGAGCTTGACTTTGAGGGTAGCGCGGAGCAGCTGACAAGCAACGGTAGCACTCGGTCGTTTGGCTCCGAAGCAGTCACTCTCGACTCGGATGGCACTGACACGTCTGGGGAGAAAGAGGTGGACAAGTACGGCTTCACAGGTGGAGCCCAACAGTACCCGGGACTCCAGTAAGTTATTTAAAACTTTTTTTTTCTTTCTTTTTTTTTCTTTCAAAATTACTCACACAAAGTGACTATCGTGTTTCGGGTCAAATGAATTCAATATGTACCTAAAATCCACTACAGTATACGTAACTGTCCAATATTCTTGGAAATACACACAAACACACACAATCATGTTGTGCATTAGGCTGTGAGAAATCAGCACGGTACAAAAAGTATTGAAACACTGAAAAGTTGGACAGGTGCAGTCAAAATTTAAGAGGTCAACTAGAGTTCACCTAAAGACGTTATAGTGCACTCATCCTGAAATTCATGCCGAATTAAACTTTTTGTTAGTAGTGTATTGTTTACATTACAAAGTTCTATGTACATACTGTGAATTCGGCACCTGCTTAATTGAACAAATCAATTACCATATTCTGGTGTATCAATGGCAAGAGGTTGTGATAATACAGATAAATACAGACTTCTATCATAAAGTGGTGTATGTAATTGTTCTGTCTGTTACTTTATATTTCAGCCACATTATGTACAACAGCTGTATTAAAATCTGCCTTGACAGAGATTATAATGCAGTTTTAATTCACTGGATGTGATTGTAATATAGTATAGCAAAGTGATATATTGTAGCGGTACTACAGTAAAGTAACATTGTTAGTGAAAGGGAACTAGGACAAAGTTCTCCCACAGCTTCCTGTTTTCAGGAAACTTGGTTGCTGAGGATGGCCATTGCTCTGCTAGATCCTTTTCCTGTCTGAATGTATAAGGAAAAGATCAGATATTTCTAGTGTCCCAGCCTTCACTATTTATACATGACAGAACACAGAACTGAGAAGAGAGTAGCTTATTTATATTTTGATTTTCTCTCCACAGTGCAGAAGAAATCCCCACCGAGGTGCTGAGGCACCGAGAGGCCAAATGGCTGGAGATGCTCAACAGTTGGGATAAATGGATGGCTAAAAAACACAGGAAGGTCTCTCCTTGCCTGCCCCCAAAACATCACTTTTTTTTTTTTTTTCTTCTAAACAGACAGACACCTTTATGAATGTGTACAGAGCTGGGTAAAAGCCATAGCCATAATTAATTAGCAAGATACTCTTGAAATTAGTGGAATATATGTGTGAATACAAACTTCAATTCTGCTAAAAAAAAAAAAAATACCCTGACATGATGAATTTATGGGTTTTTACGACATAGCTTCATGCCGCTAATACATTTACTAATAGTCTTGTCACATCTGACCAGTGAGAATGCTAAACATATCACAGTGGACCAATAATTCAAACCTAGACTTTATTTGTGTATTTTATTTCCTGAAAGCGCTCTACGTTGTAACCAGGTGAAAGAACGCTGCCAGAAGGGGATCCCGCCATCGCTGCGTGGTCGCGCCTGGCTCTACCTCACTGGAGGCAAAGTGAAGGAGGAGCAAAACCGGGGCAAGTTCGAGGTCAGCTTAACATTTCATGTTTTGTGCAAATGGAATTTAAAGCGCCTCCAGTATTAATTCCACAGATCCAACAATGGATTACACCGATACCACTTTTTTTCTGACCAAGTACTTATTTGCATTTACCATACTGTGTATAGATACTTGAATTACCTCTTAAAAATGTGATGAAAATGTCTTGTTTTAATCAATATTGTTTGACACAATATTAATATAAATGTTAAATTAACACAAATACTTCTTGGCATACGTTTCCCTCTACAGTGTAACACTTTTTAGAATAACAACTTTTGGTTATGACAACATTGCTGCTAGTGTAAATAAGAATGGTGAATGCCATGAACACCAAGCCAGCATTAATTACATGACAAATGGTTGAAAAAAAATAATGTAGAAATAAATACAGTAGTACAGTGAAACTGACACAGACGCATGGAGATGCTGATACATTTTCAGGGGGCAGATTCCAAAAGTTTGGCTTAATTGTTTTATTTCGCACATGATGGGTTGGCAGGTATGCCACAGTCCCAGGATTTTGTTTATAAGCCATTGTGCCCTATATAGTTTAGAAAGCGCTTTTTCAGTTCAGTCCATTTACAATTTAAAAAGTTTATTGTCCCCTTTACTGTCACACACTGACACATTTCTACTCATGTCACCAAATTGTGCGTTGAAGGAGCTGGACAGCCAACCCGGAGATCCCAAATGGGTGGATGTCATCGAGAGAGACCTCCACCGACAGTTTCCCTTCCATGAAATGTTTTCAGCCAGAGGGGGACACGGGTAAGCACTGGTTGGCTGGCTCTTTCACTAGAGTTTGTGTGTATGGAAATCTGTGTATAATGGACTGCCATTGAGATTCATTGGAGGGATTTTTTCTGGATTAACAAATTATCTATTTATCCATTTATCCATTCTTCCACACATGCAGGCAGCAAGACTTATTCCGTGTGTTGAAGGCGTACACCCTGCACCGTCCCGAGGAGGGCTACTGTCAAGCTCAGGCTCCAGTTGCCGCTGTGCTCCTCATGCACATGCCTGCTGAGGTACAAATTAACATATTTGCAAATGCATTTGGGGAACAACAATTAATTTGTAATATTTATTTTTTTCTGCCAAATATCAGCATCAGCCTAAAAAAAATCCACATGCAGGGCCCCAGTAAAAACAACTACAGACATCTAATGATAGAGTACACAATGAAAGCAGTTTCAAACAAATCAAACAAATAGTCCTTCCATGGGTCCTTGTCTAACATTAGAAAGTTGTGGTGTTGTTTCCTAGGATGCGTTCTGGGTCCTGGTCCAGATTTGTGAGAAGTACCTTCCTGGATACTACAGTACAGGGCTGGTAAGATGCACACTCAGCTGTATTAACAACGGACATTTACACAACTCTCAATGGGTTACATATAATTCATAGTGTTTACCAGGCCATTTATTATCTACTTCAGCCATGTATGTCGTACACTGTGACTTTACACATTGCAATGCGCACAATCTGTTACTGTGTGAGGTTTGAAAGTACTAATTTAGCAATATTTTACGATTTGCGCTGCTTTCAAACTCTGTTTTTCAAAGAGCTGTTCAAATAGTTTAATTTGCGTGATGTGTAATTTGAAATAACTGATATTACATTGTAACTATCTTTCAGACATTGTCAATAAAAAAAAAAAAGAACATTATTTTCTTTTTTCTTTTTTTTTCTTTTTTTTTTCTTTTTCTTTTTTTTTTTTTTTTAAGAACATTATTTTCTTTGTAAAGGCAGAACCTTAGATTCACATTTTGTGTTCAGTCGCATTAGTCTATGAAAGTCAGCCTAATTTGTGCACCTTGAACAATTCCAAGGCTGCTTTGCCATAAAATAGTAACTTGACTCCTCACAGTATCATGTTTTGAAATAGAAACAGAATAGAATAGAAAAGCCTTTATTGTCATTGACACACCACTATCATCCAGAGTCGGAGTGTATATATTAGACTTTGTCACACTATCATGGAGTTTCATGTATAGCGGGTGCGTTTGGGGTTCACTGTATATTTCTTGTGACCACTGTGAGACTCTATGATTTTTTTCTTTTATCTGATCCACAGTGCCATTCCCCGCATTTCCCACATTGTTTCTTTGGATCTGTCCCTTGACTGACACCGATACACCAACTGCCTAATAGCATAATGAGATGAGATAAAGAGATTAAGCCAAGGAACGAAAGGAGTTGGTCCTGCCTGTGCATCCGTCCGCTTAATGTGTCCACGTTGTCCCCTGCAGGAGGCCATTCAGCTGGACGGAGAGATCCTGCACGCTCTGCTGCGGCGGGTGTCGCCCATGGCGCACCGTCACCTCAAGCAGCACAAGCTGGAGCCCATCTTGTACATGACCGAGTGGTTCATGTGCGCCTTCTCCCGCACGCTTCCCTGGGCGTCCGTGCTCCGCGTGTGGGACATGTTCCTCTGTGAGGGTGAGAGATTTATCACTCATGTGCTGTTCAGTGTCTCTCCACCCTTATTGAATCAAGGCCCATATTTTACATTGTGGGAAAAAAATATTACAGCACACCACCGGCACTAATCATCTCATATCAATTGACTTAAAAATGTACTTACGCAGTGTGAAATGTGGGCCTGTTTAGTTAAACACAAAGGTACTCTGTTGTCTGAATGGCAGCATGCAAGTTCAAAGGTTATTTGCACCTTCAGCCATCTAGTGATTAGATGATTAGTGATGGAGTATTTACACATAAATATCTCTTTTTAAAGTGATCTTTTTATCCATCTGTGTGTACGATTCCACTTACATTATAAAAAACAAACAAACAAAAAACAACAACCTTTGTTTCAACATTTATCATGTTTTGATGCGGTTTCCCCAGCCGTATCTGCCCTCATAGTAAGTCGTTCTTCTTGCTCTTAGGAGTGAAGATACTGTTTCGTGTGGGCCTGGTCCTCCTCAAATGCATGCTGGGAACTCAAGAGAAGGTGAAGACATGCCCGGGACTCTATGAAACAATGGAGCGTTTCCGGGCCATACCTCCACACTACATGCAAGAGAGTTACCTGGTGCAAGAGGTGAGTTTGTTCTCTATATAAATGTAAATTGATGCTACTAACCGCAAGCTCCAATATACAATATTTTTGACTGAGTAGCAAAAACATGATGGCATAACTTTTTAATACTGTTGACATTTGAATACTCTTGACTCCATATGGCCCGTTTTTGGTGGTGATCACGTTTGGTGAGATCTAAAATATGATCAAAGAGGCCTTTTAAAACATTCTTATAGCCACAGACCCTACAGGAAGGATGGTAAACTTTTTGTGAGCATAAAATTCAAGTTAAATGAGTTCCCCCCCGACACACATATACACCATTTAAAGCAGTTCCCCGGTATCTTCACAAATCGAGTGACGTGCATTAGTCAAACAAGAATTACATAAACTTGGCATACTTTTTTTTTATTTTTTCTTGCTGAAATCTGGAGGAAAAAAAAAAAAAAAAAGGATTTCAATGGCATGCAAACCACTATTTTTATTTTGGGCAACACTCTGATCTAACGAAATGAAGCTCTTCCTCTCACTTCTACATAGATGTATGGCACATTTTTTAGCTAATAATGGAGGTTCCCCCTCCAAAAAAAAAAAAAAAAAAATCGCAATTACTGTTGCCCGAAGTGAATAGGCTCCCGCACCCTTGCTATCCTGCTGCTTCTTTCTCGTCATGCTGTCCTGTGGTCCCCTATTATGGTTATGTTATTTTCTCAGTAAAATGTGCCAATGTAATCCACTGCAATTCAGACCATAGAGCTGTCCATATCGGGGAAAGACATCGAGAAAGAGCACCTGGCACAGCTGCGGCGCTGGAAAGAGACCCACGGCGACCTCCACTACAGATCTCCTCCCAGGATGCACGGCGCCAAGGCCGTCATGGCCGCCGAGCCGCCGGCCCGGCAGGATTTGAGGCAGCGGCCCACCATCATTGTGGAATCCCCCTCGGAAGTAGATGACGCCAGGGACACTCGCAAGGCCAGAAGGAGGAAGCACAAGAAGAGCGTTCTGCCACCGCAGGAGGTGTCGAAAACACCACCGCCGCAGGAGATGGATAAAACACCGCCACTTCTTGGGGTACCGTCGCCACTCCTGAAACCAGTGAGCATGCACGCGTCCAAAGAGAGTGTGAGCAGCGCCGAGCATGACACGTATATGTAGCACACCAATCATTCCGTAACTGATATGATGAAATTTCACAGAAATGGATTTTCTTAAACACTCGTGATTCCTAAAATGTGTAGAATTTCAAAACACTATCATATTTGTAGAATACATTCGTCATTTGGGAATGTTACTGAAGAGTGTGAAACGTCTATTGAAAGCCGTTTATTCAATATCCTTGATATCCAGCTTACGGTGCAGGCACTAGTACACAGTTTGTCCTCACTAGTAAGCAAGTGTAGAGTACTAGTAGAATGACTGACTGCCTTAGTAGTAAAGTTTTTCCACGACTGCCTTCCACGTCTGTGTGTCATTAATGAAGTGAAGTGCTCGATGATGACTAGTAGAATTTTATAATGTGGAATGGAAAGCCGTTAGAGCCGTTAGAGCATTTATTTATGGTCACACTAGCAGTAGAAAAGAATCTTAATGAGACATTCATTCTACTAGTGTGTTGAATTGTCTTACTAGTGAGGACAAACAGATTTCTGTACTAGTGCATAGTAGCTAGCTGGATTTAAAGGATATAGACTATAAATACTGGAACTGCTTTCTGCACACCTCTTATAAATGTGTAATCCCACTAATGAACTGCAGGTGGCGATGATAACTAGTTTGCATCCCCCCCCCCCTCTAAGGTTTGATCAGAGGATGAGCAGCTCGAATGATGTGCATGACTTAACATGCTAACTGACTTTAACAGCTACTGCAAAGAAGCATTCTGATTATGTCAGAGCAGAAAATGGTAAAGTAACTCACCGGCCACAATTTTAGGTTCATCTATTGAGATTCACTACACGAGCTTTTTGAAAAGTTCTCATGTTGGATATCATGAAGTTGCGCATATGTACCTTAAGTTGTGTCAAGTGGTCGCCCTTGCTACACTACACACGTTGCCAGCAAATCTTATGTTTCCTACTTTGCCAGCCTCTGTGTCAGTCTCTGAATAACTGTCGTCGTACATTTCTGAACGCCTTCACACTACTTTGACGACTCCACTTCTTTTAATGAAGGAAACGTTCAGGGACATTGCTGTGCCACCAAGCCAAAGATTTTTAAGTTGGGTGTGTTGTACAGTATCTGTCAGACCGGGAGTGTTTAATCATGTTGGGAATGAAATGAGCGCGCGTGAATGCAAAATCAGGCATGCTGGGCATAAAAACTTTCAAGGACTATTACTGGGGTAGAAAATAATAATAATACTCCAGTATTTGGATGTTGTTTTTGTTGGTGTCATGCATCCGGTTTACAGCCAGCCCCCGTTTCTGAGCCAGCTATATAAAATGGTGTATTTTTATACAATCCTAACACAAATGCAGCCCAATGAATGTATAACTATTTTTTTTTTTTTACAATGACATATAAAATCAAACTCTAAATGTTTCTTTTGCACTTTTAGCGGGGAGCGGTGTAATTAAAATCAGAGGTAAAGCATTAACCTCTGTATAGGATGATTGCTATGATATGGGATAAACTTGTTGAAAAAGTGTAATGCATTTTTGTCTGAAATCAACTTTATAAAGGGACCGTGGTGGGTATGGCACCATTTCCAGTGTGTCATGTGTTTCTTTTAATCATAAAGTCTTCACAACTAGCTTATGGACTAGAATATTTTACAACTACTGAGCTAACTGAGTTTGGATAAAAGGAGGGGTGCACCCAGGACTGGTTGCCAACCAATCACAGGACACATAGATGAACGTTCACTAGCATTCATGCTTATGGAGAAAACCAACAGTCTTTAATGAACCCACAGCCATGTTTTTAGACTATGAAAGGCAGCTGCAAACTCCACAAAGGAAGGCCGGAGCTGAGATTCCAAACCTGAATCTCAACTGCAAGGCAGACGTGCCAACCACTGGGTTTGGCATACTCCCACATTTTTGTATTCAGATGAAAAACATTCTATTGTCTATAGATGGCGCCACTTAGCTGTCACTTAAACATTTGGGAGATTAGAGGACAACACACTAATGAATGATTAAGACGCACAAACTTGTGTAATCCAATAATAGACCACTTGGATCAAGCTGTGGTGTGTAAATAGCGTAAAAACAGTATCAAATCCATCCATGCAAGGTTTGACTTGACTTAACAATGAAGCTATTATTTAATCCTAAACAAAGACAGTGAGACAAGAGAGCAAAATGCCACTCACGCACAGAGCTGAGGCATAGTTGAATAATACAGTAACAGTACAGCCTGTGTTCGTTAGCATTCACCCGCTGCCTACCCGCACACGTCCTCGGACACCTGTTTCTCCCGCTCTTTCAGCTCGGCCAGGAATTAGCATCTCAAATGGGGGAGAATTCCCTCTGCGGCGGTTTAGCTTCAAGTTTACATGTCTGAAGGATGAAGGTCAGCTGCAGCCTGTCTCGAGGCCCATGTCTTCAACTGTACAAAGATGTGTATGTGGTACTTTGAGGAGTGAAATGCTCTGACACAGTCCGCAATGAATACTAATGATGGTGTGATGTGAATACAAATGTTGGAACATGTGCAGATTAAACAATTAACATTTGCTATTGTAAATGGCGAGCAGGTTTAACATTAACGATTGTCCACATCCATCACCGAATCACTGGTGAGTGCACAATTCATTGTTTGAACATTTTACCATCACAAATACTAACTAGACTTCTTCTTACACTTCTGACAGCTTACAGTGTATAACAGCTCAATGCATGAGCTAGTTAACGCTGCTTCATCAACCCTTCACTTTCCGTTTGCTGCAACATGTCATCAAAGGGTGAGTAGTACACTAAATGGAACCATGAGCAGTGGTTAATTTGCACGTTTTTGTTACTTAATGTTAAAATGTTTCCTGAAATACTCCCTGTACAGTTTTGAATGTTTTCTAATGGCGACAGTTTGAACCAGGCAAACGTTTGTGGCCCAATAACCACTTTTAAGGAAACGCTGAGTGAAGTTTTCATTTCAATTGCAGTAATGGCTTAAATAGCTGAAGCAAAGCTGCTTATGCGCATCATGGAGCCAACTCTGTTAATCAACATTGCGATCCATCCATCCGTTTTCTTAAACATAATGGAAAATATAATAATGATGGCAGTTGAAAATAATAATAATGAACATATTATTGACTGAATTCCTTTCTGGCCGTGTATCGTTTTGACTGGCGGTGGACGGGCGATATCGTAGCGGAGGTGGCCATATGTGCGAAGCGTCTGGGAGATTAAAGTCTGGGCTTGGTGAGCTGTAAAGCTCGTCTCGAGCTTTTTGGTAACAAAGTTGCACCTTTTATCCCCCCTGTGCCCTTTATGTGACCTCTACCCAAAAGGGGATTAGAGCCATAGAGGTTAGGGCCACAAGACAAAAACCCAGTAGGAGGCTGGTTAAATCTCATCTTTCTACTTCTTCTACTCAACTGTATGAATAATAACAAAAGAGGAGGTCAAACCATCATAATGTGATGTCAAATGTTGTTGGACTTTAAGCTCAGTGAGCATCTAAAGCAGGGGTGGGCATCAAACTTTTGTGCTCAGCGGCCACAAATGCTAGTAACCAAATTTATAAATGGGGGGGAGTTAAAATGTATTGAACAATGTATTTTGTTTACAATATGTCAATTATTTAAAGGGGAAGTCAACCTCCCAAAAATAATTCAAGACAATATGTTCTATGCAGTCCCACTAGTCTAAATACGGTATTTTGGTTAATATTCCATTAATGGGATTTGCGTTAAGCAGCAAACTCCAACAGTTTTTAATCAATATCAGAAGACGGCCATTTTGCCACTAGCTATCAAGTGAAAATGACATCACAGTTGCGTCGGTCTCATGTAACAAACAATCTTAAGAAAACGGATGAGCGCTGATTGGTCGTTCCCTGAGCAACTGTGATGTCATCTTCGGTCGACAGAAAGTGGCAAAATGGCCGACCCCTGAGATGGAGACTTGGCTTGATTTTGCTGCACAACTCCTATTCCATGTATGTAATATTAATCAGAATGTCATGTTTAGACTGGTGAGGTCACATATAACATTATTATTGTCAAGAAATGTTTAAGGTTGACTTCCCCTTATAATGAGATGATGACTGCATTAATACATTTTATTTACCCAATTTGAGGAGGAAATAATTAAATTAATGCAACATTAATTGCAGGTTTACGATTATTTCGTCATGCTGCAACAAACAAGGACCGCTTGTGGCAAATAGTGATATGATTTTGCGTTTAAACAGGGGTGTGTAGACTTTTTTTTTTTTTTTTTTGGTCCACTGTTCCGTTAACTACTTAAAACATGGCCTGTACATCTAATAAAGGTTTTACGATGGCTATGGTTTGAGCCTGCAATGGATAGTCATGCCGTTCCTATCGATGTAATGCATGTGTGACCGAAGGAGTCGGACCTTGCGCTGCGTTTCCTTGTAATCCTTTCCCATGTTTGGTCAGAAAACACATATTGAAGGGAGAGTTGCACGTGTGTGACAGGAAGTAGTGTGGCAGCGTAGGTCAGCAGTGCCACAGATGCTCTTTCAATGCATGACAACCAGGAAGCGTGCGTCTCCTTTAATGGTTTTCCTCAGGATAACGGTAGCCGTATGGTGAATGTCGGCTTTTTGTCTTTTATTAAGATTTGCGGTCGGATATGAGACATCATTGTCAGGATCTCCCTCCTTTTATATACATGAGATCTGTTTTTTTCTGCTTGGCTCACTCTCCAAAGTTATTGTTCTTTTTTGAGGCACCTTGAAGTGGTCATCAACATTAGGAAAGCATGTGTGCAACGTTCATGGCCCACGTTAAAAGTTGGAAAAGTGTGATTAGACATTACCCTGTGACTCTAACCTCACATTTTTTTTTAAACCATTTTAGCTGTTAATGTGGGAATCTTTTGTTGATTTTATATGTCCAGCGTCAAATATTGAAATGGGGTTAGTATTTTTTTTTGTTTGTTTGTTTCAAATCACACACTGGCTCCAAAGTTGTTATTCTTGCTGATGGCCCTTTAAGTAAGCATGTGTGTCTGCAACATTCAATACCCTCATTAAAAATCTGAACATGATGATACATTTTCAAGACACTTACATTATAATTCCAAGTGTTTTTTTGTTTGTTTGTTTTTTTAATTCCGTGTGATAGAATAGTGGTTAACACAGAGGTTAAGACGTTGTGGTTTCAAATTTTGCATGGTTTTTCTCCAGTTACGCCGGCCCACATCGCAAAAGCATGCATGAAAAAAATGAAGACTGCACCTAAATTGTCTGTGTTCACAATCAATCCCTATTCGCCATATAATATAATATGTGATGAGTTCATCTTTTAGCCGTGCACTGAGCATGAGTTATCCCCTTTTCTTTAGTGCCCTCAGTTCATCCCACAATGCATCTTGAAACGTAGTGAACAACAATGGTTATTAGAAAATCCAATTGATCCCATGATGCATTGCGCTTATTACACAAAACATCCTTTATTCTCTCATGGTAAGGTTGACTTCGCATTATGAAACATTCGACCTGGGGTTTTATTTACAGCTTTTATCCATTAAGTTAAAAATAAATAAATAAATAAATAAAAAATTCAGATGATTTGCCAGAAAAAACTTATGTCCAGATAAAAAAAACAAAACACCTTTGTATGACCCCAAAATACACCACCTCCTTTCCACCACCCACCTCTTCATCTTGCATCTTTTAACATTCCGCCTTGCAATCGACTTTATTGCTTCCTTCTCAAAATCGCGTGTCTAATCCATCGTCAATATTGGAGTCCTGTTTTGAATTTAGTGTGTACAGCCATCGATTCTCTTCACTACTTGATGCACTTTAAAAATACAGTGGCAATTGTCTGCGTGAAACTTTTTTTTTTTTTTCTCTCTCTCTCTTTCTGTCATTGGCGGGGTAAAATCCATCATAAAGCGATCATAAAAGTTTTGTTTACTGGTACTATTCAAGAAATACCAGAAATAATGGCAACACTTACAGTTATCCGGGTAAACTGTCCATGTACTTTGTTTTACAAGTATATAAAATTAACCACAGTCATTATTATGTAAAAGCACTTGTTTGTTGCTTACAAATATACAGATTGACCTGGATTGCGTTTCCATTCATTCTTATGGAAAAGATGATTATCCAGTCTAAATGTCATATTTTTCTCTCACTTGCTGAGTGAAGATGTTTTGAGCACCTTTTTGTGAGTTTGTGTTCGTGTTTAGCTCTTCAATGGTGATGTTTATGAGTTTGCAAGTTATTGCACTTCATCTCACGCTGAACTGAAGCTACTTCCTGCAATTGTTGGCTCACATCCCCACACTGTCTCCTTTCTTCCCGTCCATCCAATCCACTTCCATTGCTGATAAGGAAATCGGGGGGTTGAAGAGGATGCGCACAGAGTACTGAAAAAAAAAAAAAAAAAGCGAGAGTCCTGTTCTGGTCCTGATAAACACTTATTGCCCTGAAGTGGGTCAGGCAACCTGCCTTGTGGCCTGATAACTATAACGGCAACATAAGATTCTGCAACAAAATGTAAGAAATGTTGTTTTTATTCACTTACCTTTAACCAGGGAATCGTATATCGAGAAAAAAAATATATAGTTTGACATTTGAATTAGAACACTGTCATTTCCCTGCTAATATATTTAAACTATATTATCATATAAACATATTCTATTCATATAATTTTTTAAATAATAAAATATAATTTAAAACATTTTTTTTTTACTTGTGTATATATTGAAAATGTAGTCAACTATTACCCGGCGAAAATTCAGCGCCCCAACATGTTTAGGTTTGAAATGTAGGACTTCCAAATATTTCAACAAGTGCCCAAAATAAAATGAAAAGTCATAAGAATTTGTGTAAGGCAAACAATTTAAAAAGAAATCAGAGATCAGGTGTTGTTAAAAACAAAATTCTGGACAAATAATCAAAGGTGTAGCGTGTTCAAAAGTTATTTTAAAAAAGAAAGAGGGCTTCACAAATTAGATTACAGATACACATTTTTGTGTGTGTCCAAGCAAGGGATGTACGTGTCACCACAGGCTGACTTCATGGCCTTATAATTGAAACTAATGACAAAAGCACATGGGAGTCGAGACCTCTCTGGGTTTGAGGTTACAATAGCTTATTGTGTTTCAGCCGATGTCACACACGCTCTGTGTAAGTATGTGCGTGTGTTTGTGTTGGATGCAGGATTGTATTTAGTGCACGTGTGTTCTCATGTGGGAGCCTTGAAACCGAACTCGCTCAATTTTAACATTTCAGAAGTTTAGACGTCCGCAAAGGTCCATAAAACGGTTCATGTTACACATGGAGTCGCACACGCGAAACCTGACAAATCCTGGAGAGCCTTTTAAAATCATTCACACACCGTTTGGACTTCTTCTTTGTCATACTTTCCCACGATAATCAAGTCATGGCACGAAATCCAATCAGAAGAAGGAATGAAATGCGAGTCAGACAAAAATAACCACTCAAAAACTGTTCACTGCACTTTTTTTTTTTAATGTTCAAACATGTTTTCATTCATTATTCAGCTGTAAGATTCATCTCAGGCAATTATGCACTTTTTTTTTTTTAAGGTGAAAATGAAGTTTTAAGACGGCATATTGTTGTGAGTTTATCATGTTTCATTGAGACAAAGTTGAATAAAGACACTGTTGTGTTAAATGTGTCTTGCATGTTAAAGTACAGTTAAAAATATGTTTTGTAATTTTTTGTATAAAAATTGAAATGTATAACTGAAGGAAAACATCGACTAAAATTGTCAATTTTGTCGCCTAAAATTGCTCTTTATTTCGTCGATTAAAATTGCTCTTTATTTCATCGACTAAAATTACATTAAAAATAAAATACAACCAGATGACTAAATTATGAATACACCTTTAATCAATTTTAGTCAAAAGACTATAAGTAAAACTAAATTGAAATCTCTTGTCAAAATTAACACTGGTGGCCCTCGCTGGCCAGATTGGATCCTCTCACGGGCCAGTTCTTGCCCACGGGCCAAATCTTTGACACCCCTGGTCTAGGTCATGTCAGTGAGTTTGGCTACAGGAACTGAAATTAGTGGTGACATGTATTTTCTATTTAAAACTTTGCGTTTTAATTTTAAATTTTAAAAGGATCTTGTCACATTTGTCCATCTGTGTTTTTGGCAACCGTCCCTGTCGTTTCTCTGTTACATTTTTACATAAGTTGTCATGGGAACACCACAGTGATCTTTGTTGTTGAAAATGTTTTTTTGATTTATATGTTTTGGAGTCTGGACAGTAACGCGTCTCTTTTCTGCAAGTTGTACGTGATTCTTCTTCACGCCAGCCTCTTCTTTTTGTTCAGGACAGGAAGTGACCGTCAACTGCACGCAGCGACCCTCCACGTCACCTGTGTAAACAAGCTCAATTGATATGCATTGCTTCTGATTCCACCTTTTGTCATGTAAGTTCACATCTGACCTATTTATAATTTTTTTTGCGTGAACGCTATTGGGGATTTCCATCTCCTCATATTTATATCAGATAAACAGTTTATCTGGGCTACTTCTGGTTTAGGAGACAACAAGTGGAAAGCAGGAAGGTTGCTATCAACAGTCTCCCGGCCGACCTCTAAACAGAAGCTGGACCTCCATGTGTTCTCCCCCCAGAAAGGTGAGCAGCTCATTAGGAAAAGCCGCCATGGCTCAACTCTGGATGTCGATTCAGGGTTACGTGGTTCATAAGGTCAGGCAAACACCTCATGCACATGTGCTTGACGACCTCAAGGAAGTCCACAGTGATGACATTGTTCCATTGGAGACAATAGTAGGTGAATCGGAGTTCGTCTTGAGTAATCAAAATATTTGCTGTGCTAAATTAAAAACAATTGATTTGGATCCAAATGTATTTATTTCTATGTTGCATAGAATTTGCATGTATTAAGTTGTCATTGTTGATATTTGACTAAATTGCATTTATTTTGTGTTTAGCATTTTGACCAGGTTATTTTTATTTTTATTATTAGTTATTTGTGTTTAGTTTGTTTTTAATGGCCGTCCATCCATCCATCCATCCATCCATCCATCCATCTCAATATTCCCCTTGTTCTATTAATTTTATGAATTTACAGTATTTTTATTTTTTTATGGCCACCAGGGTTCTAATTCTTTCTTTTTTGTTACCTATAACCTTGTTGGTCACATCCCCGCTACCCAAAATAAATGTAAAAATAAATAAATAAGAAAATTAATAAAACCCCTTAAAATTTGGATGTTCTAATATTGAATAATCTATTTACATTAATATGCTCTATGCAACGCCACAAGACTAAACACAGTATTCTGATTAATATTGTGTTTGTGGAATAGGAGTTAGTCGGCAAAATCCACTCGTTTTTTCCTCCACCTCGGGGCGGCCATTTTTCCACATTTTGCTGTTGACTGAAAATGTCATAAGGTAACAACCGATCACAGCTAACCTGTTTTCTGAACCTGAACCATGATAGCTGTCTAATGTTGTTGTTGTTTTTTAATTGACATTTTTGGGGGGTGACTTTACAACATGTCCACTTTTCATGATTCAGTATCTAGTTTGTGTGTACAGTATTCCGCAAGGCTGTGACTTGTGTCTGACTGTAGCGCCATTGGCTAGCTTTTTACAGTTGCTACATGTCGGTCGTCTTACCAAAATTGATCATGATGCAACTCAGTGTGTCACGTATTTAAAGCTGTAACCGCCTGTTGTACGACTGCCCCATTTGGACAACGTTGTTTGGTCTTACCAAAAAAGTGTATTTTCCAATACTCTTCATAGGCATTTATGCAAACTGATTGTGCTCACACTTTAGTTAGACACATGCATTTGTCTTTGAAAGTGAGACCAAATTTATTATCTAACAAAAGGTGCTAACATCTCCTAACCGTGAGGCCTTTGAGTCTAACAAGCCAGTGTCAACTGCATGAATTTGTTTTTGACAATTAGAGCAAATGAAGGGGGAAAGCAGACAAAATGTCTGGCAGTAGTAAATTACTAGTGCCTCAAGCGTCAGTTTTGGCAGCATAAATGTAGATAGGTGCCTGATGAAAGCAAGCCTTTATCACTACACACTCCAAGGCATTTAGCAGGGTCTGATTTGCATTTTATAACCTAGAGAATTAAACTTCTGAAGGAAAAACTTAACTAAAATCCCGTAGAATTCATTGTAATGTAGGAAAGTGTAGACAGCGAGACTTGGAAAAGTGAGAAAAGTTGAATATAAACATAATGAAAATTGTTTAATTGCTAGCATTCTAACAATTTGTCAGAATGGAGAATTGATCAAATGCTAATATGCTAACCATTAGTATGCGGAACTAGCAAGATAGCAACCTCATCTACAGATAAACGTGAAGGCAGATGAGGATTTTACATCTTCATCTTGACATGTACTGTAGTTAAGGAGGCTACAATTTCTAATGGTAAAAAGGCTAGCATGCTAATAGTTGATATACTGTCAAATAGCATGATAGTTGTCTGAGTAAACACAAACGATTAGGGTTTTACTTTTTGACCTAATAAGGGCTTTACATTGCGTCCTGTAATCAAATCAGGTAAAATTTCTAATGAGAATTGATACCAAGCTAAGGCAGATAAGAAAGATTTTTGCACATTAACTTCTATTCAACATGATAACAGTTGGTAGGTTAACACAGAAAATGGGAACGACTAGATTAGGGAAGGTTTTTAAATGTAATTAATAGATATGATTTTTACATCTTACTTTATATTCAGTTATATTTCTAAATATATAATGAATTTAATGTTAGCATATAGCCAGAGAGCGATCTGAGTAAAAAAGTGCTAAGGCCAATTGATGAGGTTAATTAACCCATTAACTCATTGGCCAATTGTGCATGAGGCAACATGTCTGTCACTACATTTTAAAGCGACACGAAATCAACCGGCCAACAGGTTGACGCTTACTTATGCTAAAGGATTAGCAACAGGTACATTCGGCTGGTGATCTCACGAATGACTCATACACTGTCACAAAAAAAGCCTTGAGGAACTGCAGCTGTCTCTGCACAAGCCCCAAACCATTTTTTTTTTTTTTTTTTTTTTGAAGAGCTCAGAATTGTTCATTCGGTAGTCTTACCGATTCAACGTCTTGTCATCATTGCTCTTTTCTTTTTTTTTTTTTTTTTTTTTTTTTGTGTGTGTGTATGTGTGCGTGCGTTTGCGCCAAACCATTTAGACCCCCTCCCACCCAATGTGTGCATGCTGTCTGTGACAGCTTAACGCACACTTCAAACAACTGCTACACCACCTCCCAACACACATCTCCTCACTGTTAGGCGTCACAAGTATCACCAAAAAGCGGGCCTCAAACATGCAAAGGTCTGAATAAAAGATCAAAAGTATTCGCTTGGCGGCAGACTGACTCACACTCTGGTGTTTTTTTTTTTTGTTTGTTTTTTTGTTTTTTGTTTTTGCATCTCATCTTTTTCTGCTGTCTGCTGCCCATAGATGATTGATGGACGCGACTGAAGAATAGTCTAATTGTCAACACAGTGTGTGGTTTCCAGCGCAAGGCCACACAGGAGAGGATAGCAGCAACAACAATGAAAATCTATTAGTGGGCACAAGTGAATGGCTAGGTCAAAATAACATTGTTTATTTACTTCCTATTTTTGTTTGTTTGTTTGTTTGTTAGCAAGGTGGCTCACGAAAGATGAGGCAAGAAGACTGTGCCATACCGTTATTTTTATTATGGCGATGGGGGAATGATTCTATTTTTGCTAAGAACAATTTCCTTTTAAAAACTGATATGCACCCCAAAGCTCTGCATTTTATTTTATTTTATTTTTTGAGGCGGTGGGGGTGATTTTGTTATCTTGTAATTAAACTATTTCCTGGTAAATTGAGTTTGTTGTAAGTTTTGTTTTGGGATTTTTTTCCCCTGGCATTTAATTCTGACTCAAAACAGCAATGTCTCTAACAAAAGTGGAAAGACTTGCGTAATACTTTGTTTTTCATTTTATTAGCACCAGGCTAATTAATCCATTGCCCCATTTTTGTATTTTTTATTTTTATTTTTTTAACTGGGTTAGTGAGAGCAGCTGTCTGACTCAAACACCAAACAGAAACTAAATAACTCTAGTGAGTGGGGAAAATACTCATTCCACATTTTAGTTAGTTCATTTTATTGCTAAAGTAGTTAGCAGGCTGCTTAACTGTTTTATAAAATGGGCAACTGAACAGCACCAGTCTTTATTCTGGAGCACGTGGAGAACTGTGCATAGATTGTGACGCTAGTGACAAAACATGTACACCGATTCCTCTGTTGATAGCTAAAAACAAACAAAACAAAAAAAAGAAGAAGAAAGTCACACCATATACAGTATGTTTTAACTTGTTCATCGGTTAGCTAGCAGGCTAATTCCTGCTTCATGTTCATGGAGGTAGCCAAATGTACTGTACAATTTATCATTCTGGAGCAGATAGGACCCTTTCTACTGTGACTCAAGTGGCAAAACAAAATATCAGTTAATCTATAAAGAGTTTAAAAAACGAAAGTAGCGCCACCCTTGTTTTTTTTTTTTTCATAAGTTAGCAGCCACTTATTGTAGAGTGGCGATACAGTATAGAGCTGGAATTAATTCATGGTATTTCAATCCATTTCAAGGGGAGAAATTGATTTTGTTCTGTAATTTAGTTACTGGCTTGATCACAGGACACTTGTAAGGACCAGGTCTGGAATTTTGTATAATCCTGCTAACAAACAACAAAACAATGCGTACCTACCTAAATAATGTTGTACTTTTCGTCCTGTTGACATCCCTGCCAACATTTGGCTAAAAACAGCATGCCGTGCCACCAAAGGATAGATAGGAAGTTCTCTCTGATTTATTTGCAGGTTTTTCCTGCGTTTGCCAAGACGGACAAAAATACAGGATATGACAATCGTTGGGTGGATTTTTATATACACAATTCAATTTTTAAAATTAATACCTCAAGTGTGTGTCACAATTTTAAAAAAAATTAAAAAAGTATTTTAAAAAAACATCTCAGCAGAGCAAAAGGCGGTAAAAGCAAAGGCCTCATACAGTAATTAGAGGAAGGTGAGTGCAATAGGGAAGGACGAGTGACCATGCGGAGGAGGAAGGGATCAGTGATTCGGGTAGGACATTGTTGAGTGATACAGTAGTTGTGTCTAAAAGTCACCGGGTTGGCGCCACTGCTGCCCCCACCCCCTGTGCTGAGTTGCGGACTGAGAGGGTCCATCTGGGACAACTAGTTTCAACCCTCCCAAATCTCATCTTCAACTCAATGTTGCTGTATCAAAATAACTAACCCAGCCTTGGGTAAAAGTAACCCAATCTCCTCAAAATCCACAGCTACCCCGTGAGTGGGTTAGGAAAACAACACAGGATGTTTTAGTGGTTACTCACTGTGAAATCTTATTGATGTATGAATGAGTGGATACACAGTTTAAATGTACCTCCTGCCATCTAGAGGAACTTGAAATAAACAATTGATTTCTGTATAAGATTTTGTCTATTTAGTGTTTTAAGTTTACATATTGAGCATGAATGTGTATTGTATTGTTTTTGTATTTAATTCAAGGTCTGATGACATCCCACGTGTTGGTTTGCGGCCGTGCATGTTGGAGCATGTCCGCAGGCAGTCGTAAGATGGAAGACGAAGAAGCTGCAGTATTTGACTTTGAGCTTCACAATGCTCAGGTACTGTAACGACTCTTCGATTGATATTGAAATGAATGGCGGATGGAACTTGGCATGCCCGGGCTTGATTTGTGGCTGACTGTCTAAACATGTCTACATGTCTACTTTTGCGGCCTCAGGCAAAAAAACACAAAAGCTTTTCAACACGAGCTTTCACTGTATAAATTGTTCGTTATTCTCCTTCATTTGTGCAAGACAAGATGAAGGATGATTGGGTTTTTTTTGTGTAGATAGATACCATGCTAATAATCTTGTACTTAATCTTTTAACATATATTATTACTCAATGGAGAAATGTCTGCACAGCCGCCAGTGGTCAGGTGCTGTTGGGCAGCAGGAGCTCGTGTATGGAAACCATAAAAAATGCCCCACACACTGACAGGACTTCACTCAATGAGTTTATTTGAGGGGAAACAACGCGTTTCACGTTCAGCGTCATCAGGTTCATCTCAAATCTGCTGAACACGAAACGCGTCGTTTCCCCTCAATTAAACTCATTGAGTGAAGTCCTGTCAGTGTGTGGGTGATTTTTTTTTTTCTGGTGTCCATATATAATTACTATAATTACTCATATTTTTCAATTTAAATATACTGATTGACTGATAATCCTCTGTCGTAATTATTTTTTTAATCCCTAAAAAAAAATATAAAATAAACTTGAAATTTTACATTCATTCAATTCAATCCTTTGTGACACGAACGGCATTTTATTCTTCAGATTTACTGATGCTGATGTGGTTTTTCGAGACTTTGAAAAGTGGCGCCAGAGATGGTGCAAAGGGTGATAAAGGGCCCCCTTCCTACCACTTTTCAAAGTCTCAAAAACCGCATCAGTAAATCTGGGGGGGGGGGGGGGGGGGAATGCTTTTAGTGTCACAAATGTCAAGTTTCATCAGTCCTTCAAACACATATGTATAGGTATGTATACATATACAAAAATATATTCATTACAGTACATTCATATATACAAATTTTCAGAGTGATAAATGCAATCAACAAAACTTAAAATACTGTATATAAAACATAAATAAATAATCTGAATTAAATAATTATATAATTTTATAAAGCCCTGAGTAGTGTAATTTATAACAAAATGTATTTGTATTTTATTTATGGGCCCTTGTAAAATGGTTAAAAAAAGGTTGTGAAAAAAAGTAAATAAATACAAATTTTATCGAGCTGTGTATATCTGTTTCTATTTAGTGACTTCCTACTTGACTGTTAAAATGCATTGACATAAAATGCCATGTTTCACTGAGTTACAAATGAGTGGGCGTGTTTCCACTGAGAGTGAGAGGCGGTGTTGTGCCAGAGGGGGGTCGCATCCTGGGAGGGTTCACGGCTCTGAGGGGGGCGGGTGGGCGTCGTTTGCGTCGTATATAAGAGCAGGCAGATCACACAGGCGGCAAGTCAGTCCAGCGCCAGCCTACGGCAAAAAAAACCAAAACAGAGAAAACATGGAGCCCACAGTGAATCCGTACGACTACTACGAGGACTACGAGGAGCTGGAGAACTCCACCATGTGCGACTACTCCGAGTGGACGCCGTCCTACTCGGTCATCCCGGTGCTCTACATGCTCATCTTCATCCTGGGCCTGTCGGGCAACGGCGTGGTCATCTTCACCGTGTGGCGGGCGCAGGGGAAGCGGCGCGCGGCCGACGTCTACATCGGCAACCTGGCCCTGGCCGACCTGACCTTCGTGGTGACGCTGCCCCTGTGGGCGGTCTACACGGCCATGGGCTACCACTGGCCGTTCGGGGTGGCCCTGTGCAAGATCAGCAGCTACGTGGTGCTCCTCAACATGTACGCCAGCGTCTTCCTCCTCACCTGCATGAGCTTCGACCGCTACCTGGCCATCGTGCACTCGCTGTCCAGCGCCCAGCTGCGCACCCGCGGCCACATGCGCGCCTCCCTCGCCGCCATCTGGACGCTGTCGGGCCTCCTGGCCGCGCCCACCCTGGTCTTCCGCACCACCCGGCACGACTTGGGCACCAACCGCACGTCCTGCGCCATGGACTTTGGTCTGGTGGTGAGCAACAAGCATCAGGAGAACCTGTGGATCGCCGGCTTGAGCATTTCCTCGTCCGCCCTGGGCTTCCTGCTGCCCTTCCTGGCCATGATGGTGTGCTACGGGTTCATCGGCTGCACCGTCACGCGCCACTTCAACACCCTGCGCAAGGAGGACCAACGCAAGCGGCGGCTCCTGAAGATCATCACCACGCTGGTGGTGGTCTTCGCCGCCTGCTGGATCCCCTTCCACGTGGTGAAAAGCGCCGACGCCCTCTCCTACCTGGATCTGTTCCCGGCCACCTGCGCTTTCCTGCGCTTCCTGCTGCTGGCCCACCCGTACGCCACCTGCCTGGCGTACGTCAACAGCTGCCTCAACCCTTTCCTCTACGCCTTCTTCGACCTGCGTTTCAGGTCGCAGTGCCTCTGCTTGCTCCACCTCAAGAAGTCGTTGCACGCCAGCCCCGCCGGCTCCTTGTCCTCTCAGAAGACGGAGGCGCAGTCGCTGGCCACGAAGGTCTAGCACGCCTGCAGGACTCCATCATTACTCGGTGCTTACTTGTGGATTGTGACTCTGTGGACTACTGACTTTTGAAGAACTTTTAAGGGACCAAACGTGAAGTAGACCTTGTGGAATGTATCTCCAAAAAGGCCGGGTTCGCGCGCTTTTTTTTTCTTTCTTTGACTCAAGTCTTTACAACCGAAGAATGAAGTCATACTCGCACAGATACTTGTGTAAAAAAATAAACTTTGATAAAAGTAAAAGTATGATTCATACTCTGAGATGTACAAAAATGAATTTTATCATTTTTAACACAATCATTTGGATAACTTCAGTGGAAAAAAAAAAAAAAAGCTTATCTTGTACAAACTAATTTCCCTCATTCGTTATCACATCGCATGTTTTGAGGTTGTTTTTTTTCTTTTTTTCCCCCAACCAAGAGCTAGCTAGCGTTTTATGCTATCAAAACAGTGTTTCCCATTGCCTTGTTGTGAACAGATTACCAAAAAAAAATACACCTGACTGATATTTTCAGATTTGACACATCACATTCCCCCCTAAAACAATTTACAGTTACAAGTCATTAATGCTCCCTAGTTCCCCCCCATATTGCTGCTGTCCGTGTTTTTTCTGTCCACAAGATCTCAACTGCAGTTGACTAAACCCCTTTCTATCTTTTTTTTTTTTTTTACATCATGCCCTGGTCGTTGAAAAGAAAAAAAAAGCCTATGTTGAGAAAGTAATGAGTAATATAAGAAAAAAAAAATACTAAAGTACAGATAGCTATAGTATGGTAACCTAGTATTTGTACTTTGTTACTTTCCACCGCTGTATTTTTTTTTATTGGTAAGCAGTTGAGGTGTGACAAGCCAGCGAGACGTCAGCGTCTGCGGCATTTCCAGCCTGCAATGTGCTACTACACTCGTGTGTGTACGTTGCTATGCGGTGTCGGGCTCTGATAAGCGTGGTAAGGAGAGACGGGGGGTCTCGGGATGCAAGGAGGGGGTTTCGAGACAGACGGACAGATGGCAGCTGACAAATGTTTTCAGACTGCCTGGACTGAGAGCCCAATTAAAAGGTGACTAGTTTGACAGGCAGTGTGCGTGCGTGTGCGTGTGAGTGTGTTGTCAGACACAATACATCCTGACAAAAACATGAATTGTAAATATTTTTTACATTTGTGATTCTTGTCTATGATTTGTAATAAAAGGGAAAAAAACAATGATCCTCTTTTGTGTTGGTTTGTGTTGCATTTCACTCCTCTCTCTCTTTTTGCTGGAATGTATTTTCTCCCCTCAGTTGAATGTTTGCTTCTTCCTGAGGATGCATTTTAGTGAGGGGAGGCGGTGGCTTTTCCATTGTGTCGTGCGCTGGGCTTCCAAATCAAAGTGTGCATGTCTGCAGGAAATGCATGTTGGACTTGTGTTCCAACGCAGAAAGACACGCTTCTGCTCCTCTTGCATGAACAATCAACTCAAGTCCTGTTTAGTCTTCAATGATCATGATCAATTTAAAAAAAAAAAAAAAAAACATCTTCATCAAGAGAGGTTTTGGAGAACTAAATGAGAATGTTAATGAATGTGGACACGGTTGAGCTTCTTAAAGGCATAATCAGGAAGACAGAAGGAGCAGTCTAATCCGGGTGGACTGTTTTTTTTTAATGTCCGTCTTACTGTATGGGTGGCTAATTACATATGTTGGAATCAACTGAAATCATAATCCAGTTTGCGCAAAACAAGTATAAAGCTACTTTTTGCCAGTCGTGAACGTGAGCTACGGTAACCCAGAAGTGATTTCAGGAAAAAAAAAAAAAAAAAAAGACACGGCAAAAACGTTAGAGCTACAGTAACATTAAATGTTTATGTCACGTTATGGGGCCACAAAATATCCTTCTGTGGACCACAAATGGCCCACGGGCTGCGAGTTTGAGAACCCTGTGATAAATGGATAGATAAAGAGATTGATGTTGTAGATATTATAGATTGATTGATATATAGATAGACACTATTGTAGATAGGTCTTTTAATTTTTTTTTACAAGTATATTTTTGTTCTTAACCACTGATTGTTTTGACCTAACTAACTCAATGGTATACATTAATAGGCAGACAAAGGTATTACTGCGTAAATTAGATATATGTATTTCCTTAAAAAATCTAACTATCTACAAGAGTTCAAGTAACAGAAGAACTTCTCAGGCATGTACATACAGTACGAGATGAATGCATTCCCTGTAGACTCATCAACTTTTATTGATGAGGCCATTCCGGCTCTATTTCACCGGCGACGCCTCGCCAAAGTATCCCTGACCTTTCGGCATCAAAGCCGCATCCTGCTGCGTAACATAAACTGCATAGATTATTTTCACTTGAGGTTTTTATGATGCTGGTGTGCTCGTGTTACGTTAAGACTCGAAAACATTTCATGTCGCGTGGACGCTGTAGCGCTGCCATTTGGGCTCTTTGATGCACTTTTACCGTTGGAAAAAATATAGATGTATATATTTTTTAGGCAAATATGTGTGAAAACAAGGGGTATAAAAAGAGAGCAGATATGTTGTGTAGAGAAGCTTAACCCTTTTCTTATTGCTGCAGTCCTCTATGAGCATTGTGTGGTTATGATCATGAATATACTAATAATTAGAAATACTGTGAATGTAAATAATGTTGGTACATTTTTAAGATTTTGGTATTGTCTGTCATCTCAAAGGTAATGGCCTCACTTCCTTGGCGCTATTCACACAAGGTGGAAGGCAGGTAAGGAGATTCTTAAATGAAATTTAGCTCATGTTGGGAAGTATTAAAATTAATTTTGTGATATTTGAAAACAGCGTCACTTCAGCATAACTTATTTGTTCCTTTTTACATTTTGATTACGAAAACAAAACAAAAAAGTTTTATAAAGTTTACCAACTCCCTTTTGATCTCTGTTGCAAACCAAAACAGCAGCACCTACTGGGACACATAAAGTTGCTCAATAGCCTTTATGAAGTTTGGAATATCACTGCTTACTGTAAACGACTTCATTGTGAGGTAATGAAGATAATCTTACATTATGTGAAGACGGCTTTATTAGCATTCCAATAGAGCGACATGGTCGCGCTGCAATGTTGTGTACGTCCATGTTTGTCATTAAATCAGTCCGGAATTACTCGGTTCTACTTTCCTTTAAAAAGATGAATAAATTCTAATCTACCCAAAGCAATTACTCCAAAAATGAAAGTAAAGGGGTCCGCAACCTTTACTGTCAAAAGAGCCATTTTAGGCCAAATAACTTTAAAAAAATAAATAAATAAAATCTGTCTAGAACCACAATATATTTGAATATTATGATGATCGAATGAGTGTGTTAGTGTTGAGTCAAATGTAATGAGGGAGTGAGGGCCCAAGACCCTGACATTTTTGGCAATTTTATGGACATACAGTATTATGGTAATTTTCTGCCTCTCTTCTTCCTTGACATTTTGTTATTTTCTGCCGTTATTGCTTTCAATTTTCTGACATTTTTTTTTTTTGCAATTCTGTGGACATTTTATTTCTTTATTTTTTTTTCCTTTTTTTTGGGACATTTTATAGTTACTTTTTTAAACCTTTTCTTTACTACCATTTTTTTTTTTTTTAATTAATGTTCTGACTTTTTTGGAAATTCCAAAGACCTTTTATGCTAATAAATTTATTAAATAAAATTAATAAATTTCTTCTTTTGTTTTTGGACATTTTATGGTCAATTTGTAAATGTTTTCTTTTTCTTTTATTTTTTTCTCCAATTCTGACATTTTTGGCAATAATATGGACCATTTTATTGTAATGTTTTTTTTTTTTTCCTTTGACATTTTATTGTCACTTTTTGGACATTTTGAGGTAATTTCTAAAACTTTATTCATCTACCTTCCAACCCTTTTGACAATGTCAAAATTTTGACTTTGACATTGTCTGAATATTTAATAATTCTTTTTTTTTTTTTTTCAATCATGAATTCATTTTATTTAAAAAATAAGATAAAACTAAGCCTGTAAAAAAATATAAAAAAATAATTGCGACTGTTTTTAGAAATCCACTGGGGCCTTGGTCACACGGAAGCAAAGTTCCTGTAGAGAATCTTTTACAGACAGAAACGTTTCAAGATTTGCGAGTGTCCAAAGGAAGACGCTGAGGAGGACGTTTAATGGCTGTAATGTATATGCCAAGTCTGGAGTGGCGCTGTAGCGTAGCCACTGGCAGCCGAGAAACGTTTCTTGGGAGAAGTAATATGGCGGCTTCAAAAGTCTTGGCCTATTGGCTATCCAGTAATATATACAGATCAGTGAGACGAACACAGGAGAAGTAACAATGGCGGGTGATTCAAGTACAACATCATGCAAAAATATTTTGGTGTAAAAGCATAAGCAAGCTAAGGAGGTTGCGCAAAACGACTACGACACAGCTACACTTTTCTTTTTTTTTCTTTTCTTTTTTTTTCTTTTTAAATGTTATTTTTTTTATGATAGCTACAGCTCGAGGTGGTCCGGGGACCCCAATTTGAGAACCATTGTCCCATAGAAACCAAAGGGGAGAGTTGTTGTCAGGGGAGCCATTAATTGGCATATCAATGGGTGGCTGTGCTATTGTTTGCTTTCCAAATCAGGCCTGCTGTGTGTGGCGAGCGCGTGCCCCCGCGACCATAAATCCAAAGCCATTAAAGCGACTCGCACAAAAAATAGACACAGGAAACGTTGCGGCATTTCTCCCCTGCTTCTTGACAATGGAGGAGAAGTCCCAACCGGACCTGAAGCCCTGGCGAGGCCCGACGATGACATTGGTTGAGCGTCGTCGTGGCGGGACCTCGAGCTTCCTGGCGTGAAGTGTGCATGGGGCAGGAAAGACAAAATGGCGGGTCAGCGAGTCAGGGTTCCTGATCAGGGATATCCTCTTGTTTGCAAGCATCTTGAAGGATGCGAGTCCTGTTTTTGCAGCAAAATCCGCGAGAAAACACCTCAAGTGGCTAATCAGACGTCTCTTTCTCCCTGCCCCTCAAAGGCGCCATCGTTCACGCCGACACGTCGTTTCCGAGGCTGCGGAAGGAGAGCGGCTTTTCGGGAGAGACTCCGGATCTTGGCCTTAACGCCAGTGTCCCAGTAAAGCACAAAGCTCCTCTTCATCCCTTCATCTCCGGCCTTCTCTTTCGGTCCTAAAAGGATGCTCTGTGACCTGCGGCAGGGCCGGGATGCTGAAGAGGCTCAGCTGCACGCTCGTCGTTGGTGGCAGGTAAAGAAAGCAGCACAGTCATGCTCAACATACAAAAGAGAAACAAGTCAGTGATTCCCGACTACTGTGCCGTGAGAAACGATCCAATCGGTTAAATTTGTCCAAAAATGACCGTTTATGTATGAAAAAAATAATGTAGCTTTTGTTCAACTGTCTATGCCAGCGACATATATTGACAGGCAGAACAATTAAAGGCCACAATGTGCAAGAAGGTCCAATTAACATGCACGCACCTGTTGCCGTTCATACAACAGAAAATAATTACATACATTTACAATGGGTGAAAATGATATAGAAACCATGTACTGTAAACATTTTTATCGTTTTATCCCTACCACATGGTTTGAACTTATTTAAACTTATTAAATCACACTTAAAATGATTAATATAAACTTTTTAAAGTAATTCTTAGTTCTTATTCTCTGGCTGTAAATAATTGAGGACTATCATGCTGTATAGTTGGCGAAGTGATTTCAGAGTGCCAACAGCAAAAGACCAACCAGTGTGAAAAGCAGCCATGCTACTTTCTGGTAGGCCGCTAAACAACTACTTCCAAATATTGGCAAGCTTGTAACGTTGAGTCAACAAGCGCCAAATAAGTCAGCCTTCTGCACAGATCATTTTTATTTGTACGTTGGAATTTGGAAATTTTCTGACAGCTGTTTTCATTGCATCACAATTTTTGGATTGACTCATTAAACTGTACTACGGCGATTCAGTTTCCCTTTTAGTCTCTGCCACATTATCCATGATTTCATTTTCCTCTCCCCCCAGACTGGGTGTTTTTAAACGATGCAGAAGCAGTCGGTTGACTTCGTAACGTGACGGCTTCCTGACAGGTGGCATTTTGAAAGGAGCCCGGGGCGCACAAGAAACCCACAGAGACACCGAGGGGAGAGATGATGCATACTGAGTAAGTCGCGTGGAATCTGGCACAACTTTGCAAACACCGCGGAACAAATTGCATGTGGTAGCTGTTTATTTAGTGCAGGCAAAATTACCTTGAAAATCGAGAGTGCTAGTTAATAAGAATAAATGCGGCACGTTTCATACAATCACTCATAGGCCATAAATATAAAACCAATGAAAAACGGGATGTAGCGGTAACTGAGTACTTTATTTTGCTGTGTGACGTATTTTCACTAGTGGAAGTAATGAAATACAAATACTTATACAGTATCTAAGTTACTTTTTCAGGTAGCTGTGCTTTAGGTTTTATTTCTCTAGTGATATTTCATTTTCACTCCCTTTATTCAAAAACAGATATATGTACTTTATACTATACTTTGTCAAAATAGGCTTGTTACATTTTTTTTCTCCAACTTCAACAGATTATCTTCTTGTGGCTAATCAGGAAAGTAAAAATGTTTTTGTTTTTCCCCCCCTTTTTTTTTCACCAGTTATCATTTGCTAATTTAACATTTTTGTTATTCAGTTCACAATGTTAGTAAAGCTTTGGGAACAAGTTTTTGGTAATACGGTCATGCTAAATAAAATAAAATAAATAAATAAATCTATATATTCTGAATACTTGACAACAGTACTGTATGACTACTTTTACCAGAGTACTTTTTTTCTTTTTCTTTTTTTTTCACACAAGTATCTGCTTCTAACAGAATGTAAATAATGTTGCCATCGGGAAAGACGGGACACGCGGGAAAAACCGAGCCAGTGTCAAACTCATTGAAAAATACAGTATAAGTACAATACTCATTTAAATAGAGTAGTAAAAGAGTCAATACTGACATCTAGCGGGAGTAGTGGAAAGAGCATGCCCAGGCCGGAACGTTTGTGTGCGAGCACTAGTTTGTGTCCGGAAATTGAAAACGGACGTCATTGTTGAAGACCACTTCCGTCATCTCCAGCGGCCACCGGAAGTGCCGAGACGAGCTGCCTCTTCGATAACCGACGACCCGTCGTTTTTTTACTTAACCTTATAAATTGAGCACAATAAGTATGTTGACTAAAGAGGAGAAGCGGCTGTGGAAGTACGTTGAGGAGGGCAGCCTCTTCAAACTCAAGTCGTACCTGCGGAAACACCGGCACTTGGACGTGAACTTCTCGCAGGGCAAGAGGCAGAGGAGCCCGCTGCATCTAGCCTGTAGCCTGGGGGACGACGCCATAGTACGGTTACTGCTCGACCACGGAGCCAATGTGCGCCAGGCCGACAAGAAAGGAAACACGCCGCTACACGTCGCCGTAAATAGGGCTCTTAAACTCGGGAAAACAGGTGGGATAAACATGAAATGGCTATCATGACGTTGTTGCGGACATATTTGTTTTTAAGCTGGCACTCCTCCAGAGATAGTTACCGAAGCTTACTCGAAAATGTTAGCCGCCCAAGATGTGCCTCGGGTTGGACGCATGCTAAACCTGTCTGACTGCTTTGTTTGGAAATAATGACATACTGCACAATATAATTGCGATAGTGTCAACTGCCACACACTGCTAGCTTGTTTAATAGCATCTGGTGCACAGCTTGGCCCCGATGCAAGCGGACAGTCATGGTTTAGGGAATCGAGACCAGGACCCAGCACAAATAGCCAAAAAAAAAAAGCAAATAGATGCACTCCTACAAAAAATGCATGTATTTGCAATAACAAAGTAATTCCAGTAACTGATATTGGTGTTCTTCTGCAGCTTATGATGACCTGGTTGTGCCTCTCAGAAAGAGTTGCCCGATGGCCATGGATGACTCAAACATGGCTGGCGTGACACCCCAGGACCTGCTGGATGGGTTCAAACACTCCAAGGTAGCATCCACTATACATGTAGTTGCAATGACTGTGTTACAAATGAATGTGAGACCAGAATTTAGAGTACTGTGGATTAGTTGACTCCACTTGAAGATGTGTGACGAGCATCTTTAACAGTCTGTTTTATTGTTTCCAGCCTTGTGGACAAGGCACAAGCAGCCAATCTCAAGATGACATGGAGAGGGACTGGATGGACAAGCTGTTTGGCGAATGTATGGATGAATTCTGCGAAACCTTTGGAGTTTATGACGGTAAAATATATCTATCTAGCTTACTGTCTACCAGTAATAGGTAATGTGTTTATTTTTGATGTTATGTTTTTATTATTTTCTTAATTTTTCGGATTAGGGCATTTATATGGAAAATGCGTCTACTTACAAAATGTTCTACTTAAGAACATTCTTCCAGAAACAATTAATTTCGTACGTAGAGGTACCACTGTAATGTATTTTGTGCCTTTTTTTTTTTTTTTTGCTAACATTATCTCACTAATATTGTATTTTTTTTTCTAATTGTTTATTTTTAGATTTTAGTTTTTCTATAATATTGTATTTTTCTACTATTTTGTACACCCCCCATATTTTCAGGTGTTTTTTTTTGTTTTGTTTTGTTTTTTGCCATTTTGTCCAATATTTTTCTGTAATTTTTATTTAATTTAGTAGAATTTGTTTTTTGTTTACTATTTTTTTTATGCTATTTTACTTAACCCTACCCAACCCAACCCATATCGTTCCTGAAAATTATTGAAATTTTCATCTGTGAATGTGATATTTTTCATCTAATTTTAATTTTTACATTTTTTTTAAACTATTTTTACTTCATGTTGCTTTTCAGCTCCTTACACTGCACAACAGTGCACATACATTTGTAATGGCTGCTGTCATGTGTTTGCATTACAGCGGATAACTTCCTTCCTGTTGATGAAGAGGAGGAGGACTACGGCGACTGGGCCGATCGCATCAGACGAGAATATTTCTCAAAGAAGCATGCAGAAGCCCAGAGAATGGCCTCGTCGTCGTTTAGCGGGAAGAGGAAGAGTAGGCGAGTCGAAGAGGAGCAGAGCTACAAGGATCTGCATGCCAGGCTGCAAAAGGAACACGAGGAATATTTGTCTCGCGCCGCCCGCAAAGAGGAGGAGACTCGTCAGGGGAAGAAGCGCCGCTACGAGCAAATGTGCCAGGCCACGTTTCACGGCGCCGGAAGCGAGCTGCTGAGCTACAACGACATCCCATGGCCGGCGCCGCGCGGCACCGTTCAGGAGATGGCGGACGTCATGCTGCACGGCGTGGACCGCAAGGACGCGGCGGGCTTCCGGAAGGCTCTGCGCAAGCAGCAGGCGCTGTGGCACCCCGACAAATTCGCGCAGAGGTGCGAAGCTCGGCTGGACGGGAAGGACAAGCAGCGCATCCTGGACACGGTGACCGCCCTGTCGCAAGAATTGAACAGACTTGCGCAGAGCCTGAAGCCGTGACAAGATTTTATTTGATTTTATTTGAGAGTAGGGTGGGTGGTCAATAACAGCTCTTGCACAATTTACTCAAATCACTACCTTCGTGTAAAACTTTCTGCCATTAAACCTTGGATAATGAACCTGGAATTTGTCTGACTCCTTTTTTTTATAAAGTAGAACAATTTTCCATTTTTTTCAACCATTCCTGTGACCTATAGCCTGCGCAGCGCAAAATGGAAGTAAAAACTATGACAAGGTAGTTTGCACAAGTGTGCACACCCTTGTCATAACTGTAGAATCACCGCAATCAAACTGAGGTAAAAAGTGAGTCCGCATTTGACACATTTAAAGGGATTCTGAATCCGGAGGATTTTGTGCTGACACTGATTGGTATTTAGATCTGTTCATAATTCACCCCACCTTGCTACAGTCCTCACTTCCAGCTGAACCACCAGTTTGTAATTACTCTATAGGCAAAAAAAAAAAAAAAAAAGAATGTTGGTTACAAGCTTTCTGTTCACCAAGAATTTGAGAGATTCCAAGTGAGTTTTTTGCAATATGTAGCTGGGCTTGGATGTTTTTCTTTGTAAGGCCCTGCCACACTGCAGAGCCCAGACGTACGGTCAAAAGAAGATGAGAGATTGTCATCACATGCTATAAATAGCCAGTACTTGCCACAAATTCCTGCCGCTCCTCCCATTGTAGCTGTTGACATTTGGTAGTTTTGTTTTTGTCAACTCTTCTCTGCAATGGTGATTTATTTATTTATTTATTTGTATATTTTCCCTAATTTTTTATTTCATGCACATATTTTTTTTTTCTCTCAATGTATATTTTTCCAAATATTTGTATTTTTAATCAAATGATTTTTGTCTTGTCTTCCTTCCACAGGGTATGTTTAACATCTGATATTTTTCCCACCAATACTGTATATTTCTCTGAATGTTTTATCTATCTATCTATCTATTTTTCACTAAAGTTAAACAATTTTATCAATTTAAAATGTGTTGCTTAGCCTCGGGTCAAAAGTAGACAAAGGGTCTGACAAAGGATGACAGTGATGGAACGGATGGGCTGGTTGCCAGATTTGTAATCGGACCCGCTTTTATAGCGACGAAAACGCGTTGAAAACGATTTAAAAAAAAAAATAAAAATACCGCGTCGTCATGCAAATTAATTTATGCTCGATTTTACTAAATTTATTTACATATTTTACGAATGCGTTCTTCGAGATGTTCAAAAATTAAACTGGTGTGACTAATTTAGAAAACCCGCTATTTCACTCTAGCAACGTTTAATAATCTATACCGAAATAATAGTTGGTGTATTTCGAAATTGTATTTTCAGGTTTTTCATGTTGACAGACACGCGAGGTTATCCTCAATGACTGAGGAGGATACAGCGGATCTGGCAACCCAGCCCGGACTCAATCTGTGTCAATTGGCGGGTCGCGGCGGTGCGAATCAACCCAGGCCGGAGCCCATTCCCACCCGTGACGTGCTTTTAACCTGCGTGGAGCCGCTAGCCAGAGCCAAGGCTGGATTATTTCTTCTTTTTTTTTTTTAGCCTTGCCGGGGTGCCGTTTGTACACGACCGGGCGGCGTTTTCCGCTTGTTCCAAAGGCGTCAAGTGGCAGGTGTCGAAAGGTAGCGAGGATGAAGCTCATCTCGACGCACAAAGGAGGCTTTTGTCTTCGTTTTGGGTCCTTTTTGTCTCTTTAACGGCCGCCAGTTTTTGGAAGACACAACACGACGGAACCGCAAAGGGTTGCTGCAGCATGAGGATAATCCCAATTCATAATTAATCCTCGTGCTAATTGGCGAAGGGCTGCAGAATTGCGTGATGGCGGCCCCCCCACGCGTGGTGATTTGAGTTGGCTTCTAAAGACAAACCGTCAGCGACAGCGCCACGTTTCAAGATGGTGTTTCGGAGCGAGGAGATGTGCTTGGCCCAGTTGTTCCTGCAATCCGGTTCGGAGTACGACTGCATCAGTGAGCTCGGTGAACTGGGCCTGGTCGAGTTCCGAGATGTAAGTGCTCACAGCATCAAACTACATTACGTGTCTGAAGTATTTTGTTATTGTTTTGCTGGCTTTCGAGTATGGTGCACCTGCATGGTTGTAGACCACCACAATAGCTCCATTCTGCCAAATATGTGCAGCAGCTTATGTGTGCCATCATATACTGTATCATCAGGTGTGCAATGGAAAATGTATCCAATTTCACTGAATTGTTCAGAAAATTATTGTTAATTTGCATCTATGTGCCAGCGACATATAGTGACAGGTACCATCCACTTGTCTGTCCACTTGTTGACGTTCATACAACACAATTTGTAAATGGATGAGCCTCGATTTCACCCCGTTTCTCAGATTTTAGAATAATTTAGACTACGTCATCATTCGGTATTCACTATTTAATCGTGCTTCCTTGGCTTACGAGTTCCATGACCATGCTTGTTTACCTCAAACACTTATTTCAAATAATTAAGGCCATCACTCGCTGAGCATCGCCGTATACGTGTTAGTTCTGATCTTCAGGATTTGTTCAAGGTTGCAAAGATGTTCGCCAAAAACCTGCAAACCGTTTGTTTGTTTGTTTTTTGCTTTCAGTTTGTCTTATCACCGTCAAATTTTGAACAGGTTCAAAACGTATTTGCAACAAGAACTCAATATTTACATTTTGAAAATAAAAATCTGGAAATTATGTACTGCATATTTAAAAATAAAAATATAATTGGATAAGTTATATATTTATCAAAATGTGTATTAAAACCCCGTTATTATGTAATGTGGCTGCACACCACTGCAACCACAACAATAAAAATAGCATTCAGGGGTCATATGGAAATTTGATATGAATTGGCCAAGTTGGCAACACTGAGTAATCGCTTGCTTCATTGCATCGCTCTCACGCCACTCTGGTTGTCATGGTAACAATAGCTGTACTTTGCTTTTGTATTATTTTTTTGTAGTAGATATTAAAAAAAAAATAATAATTCTCCCATTTGCTCCCTTGCAATCAAAATTGAGCATTTTTACTTGAATCCAGTTATTTTATTATTACTATTATTATTATTATTATTATGTTTTATTGTATTGAAGCTCATTAGAATGTGGAGCGTAACAATAGTATTGACCATCTTTTGCTGATTGTCACTTATGTTACAGGTTTATAATAATAATAATAATAATCATAATAATGATAATGAGAAGTAGAAGAATGTGTAGACGTGCAACTTTTTGTTTGTTTTTTTTCTTCACTTTCCATGCAAAATTCCAACGGTGCTGAGTGTGCTGTTAACTGACCTCTCGTAACCCCCCCCCTTATCAACGTGAACCTTGTCGACCGCTCTGGTTTCAGCTCAATCCAAGCGTCAGCTCCTTCCAGCGGCGCTTTGTCAGCGAGATCAAAAGATGCGAAGAGATGGAGAGGATTCTGGGTAAAGGTGGCGCCTGGGGAAACTTCATCACATACCAAATATGCAGAACTAAGCTTATTCTCTTTTTTTTTTTTTTTTTTTGCGGCCAGGTTATCTCCTGAGGGAGATCCAAAAGGCTAAGATTGCTGTTCCCGAGGAAGACGAGAGCCCACTTGCGCCTCCGCCCAGACAAGTGCTGGAGATTATGGTAAGGGTGATGGTGCGAGGATAATTTCTAATTTTTCCAGAGCCATTTAAGTCAGGGCTTCTCAAACCTTTTGCATCCTGGAACCTCTAACAGGGGAGATATTTTTACCAAGAGCCCCTCATAAGCATAATGACAATTAAATAGAACAACAATGTGTATTCCTAAATGCCATAGGAATTAAGAAAAAAAAAAAAGAAGGAAAAAAAAAAAAAGAAAAAAATGTCAGGTTATGTATATGTCCCAATCTTTACAAGAACAAATGTTTTTTTTTTGTTTTTTTTAGGTTAAATTTTTTTTAATTATTCAGATATTGAAGTCAGAATGTAACCCAAGGAAGAAAGTCCTATTTTACAACTTTTCAAAATGCAACTATTAAATTGTAATATTACTCCTTTTATTCTGGAAATGTCTCCTGTATTTGCAATTGATTACATTTTTTTTTTTTGTCTACTGAAAAATCAGATTATTTTAAGAAGGTGTCGATTACGTGGCCCTCAGAAGAAAAAGTTTGGACAACTATAATATATTCTTAAAAAAATATGCCTTTTATTAATAATAAAAATTCTTGAATATTTATTTATTTTTAAATCATGTCAATTTCTCATTTGGCCAAAGCTAACTTAGTTATTTCCTTTATTACATTTGTTTGAGGTATATAGTATATTAAAAATGATAATAGTGATAAACAACACAACAATTAGACAAAAAACTCAAACACATCCCACAAGGGTAAAACATAGTTAATTGTAAATAATATTATATTTGTGTACCCAAAGTTCGCTTTTCACTCGCAAATTTGAAGCCGGTTTATATACTTGACATTTTACGCTCGTACAGGATTTCAGTCCATTCGGCAGTTTGTTACACACTGATGACGAACTGATGAACATCGGATGATTGACAAGTTTTCAAGAACTAATGATTTGTTTGCCGCTGTATTGTCCGTTCAGGAGCAACTTCAGAGGCTGGAGATGGAGCTCAGCGAGGTGGCAAGGAACAAAGAGAAGCTGCGCAGGAACCTGCTGGAGCTCATCGAGTACACGCACATGCTGAAGATCACGCGCAACTTCATACACAGCCGCTCCAGAGTGAGCGTCTTTCTGCTTCGTTTGTGTCACGCAAATACAACGGAAATGACACTTTCTCAAATCAAGATGTTGTCCCTTTTCACTATTAGCACGAGGCTCTTGGTCCCCAGTATGAAGAATTCCCCACCATGGACACAGACTCCGTGTCGGGCTACACCGGCATGCAAAGACTGGGAGCCAAGCTTGGGTGAGCTGCCGGCCGTCATGTACTGGACAAGCGCATTTTGTGTACTGGTGGATGTATCATTTTATAGCGGCTTAGCTCATTGTCAACGCGCTGTGGCTTGTAGGTTCGTCTCCGGCCTGATCCAGCGGGTGAAAGTGGAGGCCTTTGAGCGCATGCTGTGGAGGGTGTGCAAGGGCTACACCATCCTCAGCTACACGGAAGTGGACGAGAACCTCGCTGACCTCGACACGGTGAGCTCATCGCAAATACCGTCGTCGTCAGTCGGGTGGCATTGCCAGCCAATCACAATCGTGTGGACAAACAACTACTCGCATTCACAGCATTTTGAGCATTTTCAAGTCTTCAAGAAACATTCATGTTTGTAGCTGAACGCCGGCGAGGTTAACGCAGGGGTCAGCAACCATTGTTCAACTCAACTTTAAGAATCGGAAAAATCCAAAATATGAAAAAAAATAGTTACCATAATATGCAGGGTCGACTGTAGTAATATCACCATTCACCACTAGATGGCCGAAATGTATTTTATTTTTTTTTATTTTTTTACACTGGGTCTTATTCCGTTTTATACTACAACGTGAGTATGCCTAACATTTTTTTTGCGGATTTGGAATGATAAGCAGGAGTTTATTTTTGTGGAAAAATGTACAAAATGACTTCTTGGCCTTTCTGGGTTTCTTGTTCAGCAGTTTTGTGTCATCCTTGAATGGTAATTTTTATGTGAGAATTCTTTGCATTAGGGGAAAAAAAGGTTGTTGTTTTTTTTTTTGTTGATTGAGTGGATTTTTTTTATATATATATGCATTGAGAAGTGTATTACCAAAAATTAAATATATGAATAGCACATACAGGTATTTTGTCCATATTGAAAATAGCATTTTGGTCACACATCTGGTTAGGAAGTGCTTGATCCTATGTGGCCCCCTAGTAGCGCTAATGAAAAATGTTGGCCCCCTCCAGCATCTGCGTTTCCCATCTCTGTTCTATAAAATGGATTTTCATCTTTTCTGGATGCACCACAGTAAATGAAAATTCACTATAATGGGCATTGTAGGAAGTAATAAGAACTTTTTTGTTGTTCTAGGGTGAGATAAGCAAGAACGTCGTTTTCCTCATCTCCTTCTGGGGAGACCAAATTGGACAGAAGGTTCAAAAAATCTGCGATTGGTAAGTTGTACATCGCCACAACGTCCTCGGGTTTAGCCAGTCATTTGTTCTTCCGCTCACTGTTTTTCCTCAGCTACCACTGCCATCTTTATCCTCACCCCGAGAATGACGAGGAGCGGGCGGACATGTTGGACAGCTTGCGCACGCGCATCCAAGACCTCAACAACGTAGAGCAGCTCGGACAGATCTTCGAAATGGAACACGATGATGATGATGATTGCTGTGTTCCTCGCAGGTTTTGCATCGCACGGAGGACTACCTGAAGCAGGTGCTGCAGAGGGCCGCCGAGTCGGCGTACTCGTGGGTGGTGCAGGTGAAAAAGATGAAGGCCATCTACCACATCCTCAACCTGTGCAGTTTCGACGTCACCAACAAGTGTTTGATCGCCGAGGTGTGGTGTCCTGTCAGTGACCTGGCCAACCTACGGGGGGCGCTAGAGGAAGGCTCGGTAAGGACGCCGCATCGATTTTTCTTTAGCTCTTGTCGTCAAAGTAATGTTGAAAGAGGAGGAGCGATTCTAATATTTTGGTGAGCATATTCAGCTGCACGAAAATGTGAAATTGGAGCCAAATAACCAAAAATGTTGAATCCTCTGATATTCTTTCCACCAGCGAAAAGGCGACGCAACCGTTCCATCATTTGTGAACCGCATCCCGAGCGCCGACACCCCTCCCACTTTAGTACGGACCAACAAGTTCACGTGCGGATTTCAAAGCATCGTGGAGGCCTACGGGGTGGGCGACTATCGTGAGGTGAGCCCAGGTAAGACATTTGATCCTCAAAAAAAGATTCGACAACAGCAATGATAGATCGTCAGCTCTGCGTATCGTCACGCAATTTAAAATCCTTCTATCACCCGCCCCTAATCTAACTTTATTCAGAAGAAGAAGCATCTCACACACCTGTATGATTTCCTAATTTGCAGCACCCTACACCATCATCACGTTCCCCTTCCTGTTCGCCGTCATGTTTGGCGATTTGGGCCACGGCGCCGTGATGAGCTTCTTTGCGCTCTGGATGGTGCTGACCGAAAAAAAGCAGACGAGGAAACGCTCCAGTAATGAGGTGAGCGTTTTGAGCTTGCAGCCTGATGATGATGATGATGATTGCCGCCACCCACCGAAGATTCATTAAATAAAAATGACTGTGTGCAGATATGGGCAACCTTCTTCAAGGGGCGCTACATCATCCTCATGATGGGGCTGTTCTCCGTCTACACGGGCCTCATTTACAACGACTGCTTCTCCAAATCGCTCAACATCTTCGGCTCCAGCTGGAGCGTCAAGGCCATGTTCACCAGTCAACAGTGGACGTATGACGTTCAATTCTATGGGAACCGATTAACAATCTTGGTTAAATTAACCGCATTTAATAGAACGTTGTTAAAAATGCACAAATTTCAGAGGCCTTACTACTGCATATAAAACTATCATGTTATAATTTTAAAATGTATATTTAAATATTTTATAATGTAAAAAAAAAAAAAACTGGTGCTTTCAGTCACAGGAGGAATGGTTATTTAATTCAATATTATAGTTTAAAAAGTAAATAAAATAGTGATGTTCTCCCAAAAATATTTCAATACTTTTTTTTTTCTACATTTATATTTGATATTTTTTGTCATAAAATATTAGGATGATAAAATGAATTTTCAAATATTGTTTAAATATTTTTTTTGTTTATTTGGGGTGTCAGGTGAACATTTTTAACCGTAATTAATCGCATGACTTCAATAGTTAACTCACGTCTCAAATTTTATATTTGTTATAAATGTACAATAAAAAAAAATTCTAGGTTTTCATAGTCTCGTTAACATAAAAGTGGGGTTAAATGTCAAATAAATATGGCCTGCATAGTTATTTCATAATAATTCATAAATTTGAGTTCATAAATTAAAAAGATGGACTGTACTGTAAAAACAAAAACAAAAACGTGTGCTATTGATTTGTGTTTAGGTAATTTCTCTGCCACGAGATGGCATAATTGCATTTGTAAGATGTTGGTGACAGCTCGGTGCATTTTTGTTTTCATATCAAAAACTATTTAATCTTTTAACATAAAGTAACTTGTGAAATTCTGCACACTTTTCAAATTTTAAAATACAAGTTGACCCCAGTTTCCACAAATGTATGCATTATTATTATTATTAAATTCATTACTGCTAAATTTTGACGTGAACGTGTCTGCTGCGTTGCGACTGGAATTCCCCCAGTACAGGCTTTCCTTTTTTTTTTTTTTTTTTTTTTTTTTTTTTTTATTTTTTTTTTTTAAAGAGCTCAGAATTGTTCATTCGGTAGTCTTACCGATTCAACGTCTTATCATCATTGCTCTTTTTTTCTTTTTTTTTCCAGTACAGGCTTTCCAAGTCGGGGGCGGTCATTAAAATCGGGCATTAAATAAATTAGTGCTGTTAATAGGCACTTTAAATTAACTCATAATTAATGCACTAATTATGACAGCCCTCGTATTTATATACTTCATTGCTATTTTAATCGTTAAATAATAAAGCTTGTGCATTTATTTTCTTTTGTCTAAAAAAAATTACAAAATCATATTTAACTCCCGTATAATGCCATGAAATATGCATGCGCTTTGGGCCTAATGGGAATGTCCTGCTTTTGTGCATTACAGGAACAAAACGCTTGAAACGAACACTTTGCTCACATTAGACCCCAACGTTAGCGGCGTGTTCTCGGGCCCGTACCCGTTTGGCATCGATCCTGTGAGTAAATGCACTCAGTGCTGATAGAATTAGTCAGATGATGACTCATCACTGTGAGATGTTCTTGTATTATTTCTTTTTTTTTTATTACGACAACAGATATGGAGCATGGCGGTTAACCGGCTGTCCTTCCTCAATTCGTATAAGATGAAGATGTCCGTCATCATCGGGGTCATCCACATGAGTTTTGGTGTGGTTCTGAGTGTCTTCAATCACTTGTGAGTCATTCAGTTATTTAACATAAGTGATCATTTCTCAAAAAGATATGACTTGGCAAATATGTCAATATGTTGCTCTTAGGCACTTCCAGCAGAAGTATGACGTCTGTCTGCTATTTCTCCCCGAGCTGCTCTTCCTGCTCTGTCTCTTCGGCTACTTGGTCTTCATGATCTTTTACAAGTGGTTGGCCTTTTCGGCGCGGGATTCCAGCCAAGCCCCCAGCATCCTCATCCACTTCATTAACATGTTCGTCATGCAGGGCAAGGACATCGCTCCTCTGTATCCGGGACAGGTAAGAACACGCCACGTAGGATTGTCAACATACATTTTTTTTTCTCCCTCTAAATATTGCAGTTCTTTTTTTTTTTTTTCAGATGGGGTTGCAGATTTTCCTCCTCGCGATCGCCATGTTGTCTGCTCCCGTGCTGTTGCTAGGCAAACCTTTGTTCTTGTACTGGATGCATCGCGGTGGCAAAGGCCTACGCAGGCGCCGGGTAGGTCTTCCCTCGGCATCGGGGCCTCATTGACTAAGATGTCAAAATGGCGGCTGTTAAATTGTGTGTTCATTTAGTCCAAGGGGTCGGCAACGTTTACTGTCAAAAGAGCCATTTTAGGTCATTTAAATCATAAGGAATCTGTTTGGAGTAGCAAAACATTTGAACAATGTGTTCGTGTTAGTCTAATGTACTGAGGGCTTTTTTTCCTCTACATTTTGATATAAATTTTGTGACATCTTTAGCAATTTTGTGAACATTTTATGGTAATTTTCAGGATTTGTTCCTTTTGTTTTTGGACATTTTTATGATTACTTCTCAAATGTTTTATTTTCTGCCTTTTTAAAAATAAAACGTCTGACTTTTGTGGTAATGCCAAAGACATTGTAATTAATTAATTACTTTATTTATTTATTTATTTATTGCTATCAATTTTCCGACCTTGGCAATTTTGTGTGCATTTTATTATAATTTTTGGAATTTATTTTTTGTTGTTGTTGTTTTTGTATATTTTATAGTTACTTGTTGAACGTTTCTGCCTTTTTTTAAATTCAATACTGCATTTAAAAAAGAAAACTGACATTTTTGACAGTTTCATTGACATTTTATGGTAAATTTTTGAACATTTTATGGTCACTTTTTGGCCACTTTTTAGGATTTTTTTTTAAATGTCTTTTTCTGACAACTTCAAAATTTGACACTTTTTTTAAAAATATTTAATTATTCAATTTTATCTAAATCAATTCATTTGAAGAATATTTTATCTATAAAAAAATATATTCAAAAATTATTATTATTATTATTTTTTTTTTTTTTTTTTTTTTTTTTTTTTTTTTTAAAGAGAACCACAGGGAGCCTCAAGAGAGGGACTGAACAGCCACATGTGGTTCCAGAGCCGCAGATTGCAGACCCCTGATTTAGCCTAACAGATTGCATGCACCGATTGTAACAGTGGTGGAGACTTCCATATTTAAAAGAGGGTTGAAAAAGTATCTCTTGACAATGTTTTAATTTGTCAGATCGTTTCCATCTTTCAGGGCTACGAGAGGGTGAGGCGCGCTAGTGAGGATGACAGTTCGTCAGCGCCACCTTATGAGGATGATGAAGAGGAGGGACTTGATGAGATGACCCACAGGGACCTTCGTCCCAGACAGGTGCGAAAGACACCCGTTTTTACTTTAACACGTTGTGTTTAGATCAGTGCTTGCGTCCCGGTCAGATGCAACTCCATTTTGACATATTTATTGCCTACTTTCCTTTTGGGGAGAGCACCCCAATTACACTCGACATTTTTATCCCATTGTGTACATATATATGCGCCATGTTGACACCTGCCAAATCCTGCGCAGTGCCACCCAATAAAACAGTCCAAGTCAAATGAATATAGCAGTGTAAACAAGAACTAGACATTATCGCTCACAGTTGGATATTACTGTAATGTATAACCACAATAATAAACAAATCGTTCAATTTAAACCTCTCTGAATGTGGGTCAGAATTGAACATTGTTTTATTTTGTAAGTGTGACCTGCGAGCATTTAAAGCAGGTACAGGCAGTCATTTTCAGTCTGCTTCATTTTTTTTTAATCCATCCCTCTTGCCTTTACATTATCAAGGGTACTGTAATTTTTGCTGCATTAATTTTGATGTTTTTGGTCAATAAATTGTACAGTACTGTATTCCATCTTTTTTTTGTTTTTAATTTATTTAAAATATAGTTATTACAATTAATTTATTTCTCATTGAACAACCTGGTTGATTTATTGTAAAAGAAAAAAAAGAGATCAAAATTAAATGGCAAAATATTTTTGTATATAATGTGCATTTATTTTTTTGTATTTATTTTGAAAAAATAAGACATAATTGACAAAATAAAAAAATGTTAAATGTAATAAAATGTGATGTAATTAATTATAATTGCATTATAAATAATACATTTAAGATTTATTTAATTAAAATGTCACATGTAGTGTATAAACAAATTATGTACTATTTATTAAAAATGTGTTAAATTCATAAATCAAAACAGACTTTATTACAATTAATTTTTACATCTACATTTTATGCAGCCCTGTTTTAAATATAAATAAAAATAGCCCTGAAGCACAAACGTTTTCCCTCCTCTGAAATAAAATAAACACATATGTGAGAGTAGCTTGTTCCCGTTGCACTTTTGTGTTCCAGTTCGACTTGGCCGACGTGCTCCTGCACCAGGCCATCCACACCATCGAATACTGCCTGGGCTGCATCTCCAACACTGCGTCGTACCTGCGACTCTGGGCTCTCAGCTTGGCGCACGCGCGTGAGTGGAGCCACTCGACACACTGGCAGTTTATCACTTTCTACTAATAGCCAAGATTTATTTATTTTTTTAAATGCTGCCTTTTTGTCAGAGAGGAATTTGTTTGAATTTGCTTGCAGAGCTGTCCGAGGTGTTGTGGGATATGGTGATGCGCCTGGGCCTGAGGATCACAACCAGAGTTGGGGTGGTGTTTTTAGTGCCTGTGTTTGGCGTCTTCGCGCTGCTCACTGTGTCCATCCTGCTGGTCATGGAAGGTTTGTCGGCCTTCCTTCACGCTCTCCGTCTGCACTGGTGAGCTTATGTCATCGGCACACCATGAAACGAGCTCCATTACTTACAATTTGTTGTCACCATTTGACAAAAAATAAATAAAAAATCCTCAAATTTGCAGAATTGGATGTTTGTTTTTGTTTTTTTTTTTCATTCAGATGCTTATCATGCTTCATCTTGTTTGTCTTCAGGGTGGAATTTCAGAACAAATTCTACCACGGAACAGGTGTCAAGTTTGTACCCTTCGACTTCTCGCTGCTGCCCTCAGTTTTCGAGCAAGATGGCCTCCTTTAAATAGGTGAAAGTGGGCCTTTTTACCTGGCAAGGATGCTGCATACACTGGAACACTTCTCACTGTGAAAATGACAACAAAAAAAACAACCTCAAGATGATGAGAATTGACTCTCGTAGCAACCTCCTCCCAACGTGATAAAATGAAAACAAAAAAAAATCATACCTGCTCTGCTGACTGCCTTACTTCTCCACCCAGCAAAAATCACAGGTCCTATGTTTTATTCATGGTTTTAAAAATACAGTTGAGATGTTGTGCAACTTCAAAGCACACCGCTGAGTTTAAAAGTTGCATTGTGCTGCGTGTGTAATCTACTTTGGATTGGAAGCATAATGCGTTTCTTGCGTCACAAAATAGTGCCATGAAAATTGACCAATCATTGGGGTGATTTTGGGGTGTTCCTCAAAAAAAAAAAAAAAAAGTCAACGTGAAAAATTCTCCATCAAAGAAGCACTTTTCAGATATGATTGTATAAACATCTTCCCTGTTTATGATTGTGACAATGCCAAATCAAACAATGTGTTAGCTGTTTGTTTATTATTCATTAAGTTAAATGTAATCTTCCCTGTATTATGCAGAAAAAAAATGCAACCACTGCTTATTGTCTATGTTGATATGGTTGATCATGCTATTTATTTAAACAACTCTGCATAAAAGAGTCTTGATATTTTGATGTGTTAAATAAAGCTTTCAAGACTCACAAGCAGATAGAAAACGATGTACTGTGAAACCGTTTATTTGGAGGGGTGAAATCCCCTCACCGCCAAACAAGGTTGATGGTGATTTTTTCCGGACAGAAACTTTCATCAGCATCAGCACCAGCAAGCCTTGACTGCCACCCCAATTGCCATTTGGTTTCTGATGGTCATTTTGTGCGCATGGAAAGTGAAGAAGTGAGTACATTATCAACAATGGCACAACGCATTTGCAGAAGTAATTTATTCCACAGCCAAATAGATAATTTCTCTATTTCCAACTCTTGGAATGATTCATTTGTGAATGTTGCATTGGGCTTGTTTTTTTTTTTTTTTTTTTTTTTTTTTTTCCTGGAAGAAAAAACAGGTCTATATATTTTTTCTCTCTATTATCATTTGCCAGTTTAGCAGATACAAAGATCTTGACAGTGATGCATTGAAATTGGGATTGAGTTATTATTCTGTATAAGCTGTCACATGGCCGATTTTAATTTGCCTTGAAATGTGAGCAAAAATTGGATGTACCGCTAGATGGCGCCCGCACAATTCAAAACATCTGGGCAGGCCTCAATTCACATTGGTATGGTTTCTTTATAGTGGAAGGATTTGGTGGTGGGAATCTACGGAGATTTGAGATGGTTTGCGAAACTACCAATGGACACGCCAAAGAAAGGATATTAGAGTCGTGGTTTGCAGATTATCTAGAGCAAACGTTATGTGTGTTATTGTTTTTTTGTTTTTGTTTTTTTTGTAATACACTAGTACAATATTGTTGAGTGCATTTGTTCTTACTAAGATAGCCTACATCTTGATTTTTTTTTTTAAGAGAATGTTGGTGTTTTGGAGAACTATAATTGATATATTGCATTTTCAATCATTTCAATTTGAAAAAAAAAAAGATTTGCGATTCAAGTGCTTGTACGATTTGGTGACGGGATAAATTAAGTATATCTCAATGCACCATTATATTTGGATTCATTTAAACAAAATAGTTCGTGATAAATATGCTTGTGTATTAAATGAAAACGCAAAATTTTAGCTGTTAGAATTCTGAAATGTCCCAGTTAAATACGTGAAAATATTTCATATTTGTATTAAGATTATTGTATGAAAACAATTGTTTTTACAATCTGGATCTTTATTTTATTTTATTGCTTTACAAGAATAAAAACGGAACAAGTGGGACGTTAATGCACTGACCTGTCGCAAACAAACCCGGTATATTATTTTGCCATCTCATACTATCACCACTCTAAAAGTTTAATTTACTTTAAAGGTCGCAGTATAAATTAAAACTAATTAAATAATAATTAAATTAAACGAGTATTTTTCATCTCATTTTACTTAGCGTATCAGTTGCCAATTTTCAATCTCCTTTTCCACTTGTTTTTGTCCTGCCATACACCTGCTACCACTATTATATGGCAACGTCGTGAGCTCATTACTGTACAACGTTAGTCGTCAAAGTGGTAAAAGGAAAGGTACTTTGGGACATAACTGGAATTTAGTCATATGGCGTGAGATAATCTCCCCCTCCCCGGGCGACATGCTTGGCACCAGCGAATCATTTGACAGTTAGCTGTCCAGCTGCAGGCTAGCCGCGGTTAGCATCCTGTTAGCTTGGCCGCCCCGCTGGGCTCATCTGGACGAGGAAGCTAACTGTTCCTGGCGGCGTTTTCCTCCGAGGAGCCCATGGATGAGCTGGTGAGGAGTTTACCCTCCCCGACTCTTCCGGGGATCCAGCTGCCGCGTCTGGACACCCACAAGGGCTGGCTGTTTAAATGGACCAACTACTTGAAGGGATACCAGAGGCGATGGTTTGTCCTCAGCAACGGCCTGCTGTCCTATTACAGGTACCGTAAAGGTAACGGGCAGGGACGGTGTGAAGGTCACTATTCCACGGGGGGACACTTGGTCTTCTTAAAACAAACAAACAAACAAACATTGTTTTAACGTGTTCATTGTGGTATTAACACAACTAAACACCGTAAAATTACTTATTTTTTTAAGTTAAAAACACTAGCAAAGTTTGTTTGTGTTTCCTTATTGCCCCCTACATGCCCATTTAAAATGTAACTCTTATTTGTGTTGTTTTCTGCCAACCCTCCAGAACACAAGGGGAGATGGGGCACACCTGCCGAGGCACCATTCCCCTGGCGGCCGCTCAAATCGAGCTGGGCGACGCGTGCCACTTGCTGATAACCAACGGAGGCCGGAGCTATCACCTGAAGGCCACCTCTGAAGCGGAGTGTCAGCACTGGTTGTCCACCCTGCAGCAGGCCAAAGTCAACGCCAACGCTCTCATTCATCATTCTGGTAGGTCTATGTTATGTTTTAATGCGTTGACAGTGTTGTTTGATGTGGATAGATTAGCCTAGTCAGCATTAAGCTCTAAATATATTTCTTGAAGTAGATAATTTATGAATTATTCACAATTTACAGTTCACTGGTATCTTAATAACATGTCTGTCTTTTTCTGTCAAATTATTATTTATTAAATTATTTAAAAATATTTTTGTTAATATATCTATCCCAGACACACAGTAACAGGAAAAACAATCAAAAACTTGTCATACATTCTTAATAATGTATCTCATATTTAATAATGGCATTACTGTATGTTTTTATAAGGTGCATTATTGTAGTGTGATATTTTTGTTTTTAACAAACCATTACAAAAACTGTTGAACGGATTTTCCATTCAATTGGAACGTGGTCACAGAAGGACACGAATAAAAACACATCTCAAAGCGAAGAGGCATAATAAATAAAGAGTAGTGGGCTTATGATGGAGCCTTGAGGAACACCATTACAAATATTGAACTATTTTGACCTGAACCCGTTAAACAGGAACACATTGAGACCTTTAAGACAGTCACTTTTCTCATGAATCAAGTGGGGGGGTGAAAAAAAATCCTTTCATAAAATCTTATTTTAGTTTTAGATAGCAAAATATTATGAAAAGGCTTCCTCAGATTTCTGACTGATTTTAACCACAATATGAACACAAAACCTGGTCTGCAGGCATTTTGTGTGTTGACTGGACACAAGAGGGTAGTGTTGTTTAAAAAGAAGCAGTCAAGGGCGTTCTCAAGTGATGTGGAGCAAGACCAGGCTACATGCTATAATGTCATCCTTAACGCCACCTACATTATCATTCATTTCCTGATAGGAATTATTTGACCCTGACATGTAATCTAGTGTTATAAAATCAATTTAATACACGTCTGCTACTGTCGTGTAAGTGCCACGATGACGTACACAATCACCCCCCTCCCTCCTGTGCTCCACTATGACGACAGCGAGAATGAATGAGTGACCTTGCTTTCGGCTCCTCCTCCCCTTCTGGAAGCAAAAAAAAAAAAAAAGAAAAAGGAAAAATGAGAGCGAGAAAGAGAGAGAGAGCAGGAAGATTTTCATTCAAAAATATTGTTCGGCACACAAGCTGGCAATAGGGTGGAATGAGTGCAGACCTTCCAATGAAAGTCACCTTGTAAGTAACCAGTTAATTGCTTACTGCTCAGAAAAGATTAAGGCTTTTAAAATAGAAGCTATGTGTGTTTCCATGCATGTGGATTTGCTGGTTTTTGTTTGCACTCATGGACATTTGTATGCAGTAGTTAGCAAACACAAGTCATTTATTTAAAGCTGTATCAATCAAATTACATTACTTTACATTTTTCAAGGTGAATATTTTACTTTTACATTTTAGTATTACTTGATTCAGGGTTATTAAATGCAAATACATAGAGTGTCTCTATTGTACTGATTAAGCTGACAATAAAGTACATTAATGCTCCCACTTACTCTGCCCATGTTAGCATTTTAGCATTAATTGGGTTCTTTTGTTGTCTTTGAATGGCAAAACAATTTAATAGTGAATAGAATAGATGGCAATAGGGCTATATTTGTCTCTGAATAGGGAATTTCAGCTCTTAAAGCGGCTCAATATATAGTTTTCTTTTAATTTTGAAATTTTATATGAAAATTATTTTCCAAATAAATGAAAATTACCCTGAAAAGTTGCTTGCTTATGTTAATAAACAATAATATCACATTGTTGTTCACTTAGAAGGAAGTACAGGTGTTCATTTCAGTAGTTAAATTCAAAAAGTCAAACTAGGTGGAAATAGATTTTTTTTAATTTTGTTTATGATTTTGATGATAACTCTAACAAAAACCCCACCTTCACCACCTGAAGACATTACAATATTATTTTCAAAATGAATATTCAAAAATGACATAATTTTACTTTGTGACTGTTATATATGTATATTAGTTTAGTTTAGCTTGTTGACTTGAACCACTGACAAATTATAAATTAACTTAATCATTTCATACATGTTTGAGATGTACTTGTGTGTACAATAAAAAAATTCTTTTCAAAAAATCCCCATAACCCATTAAAAGTGAGCTTTATATGTGCATTGGCAGAAATACATATTTCAAGATGGAACGACTTCATTAGAGAGTGTAGATGTGCTCGCTGTGCTGTCTGTGGTTATGCTACAGTAAACTTTCAGCTTGTTCGAACTTTGATTCCGTCCTCCCACGCGTGTCCATGGTGATGCGCCGTCTATCAACTGTGGGTGTGCTTGCATTCAGTCGTGAGTCACCAATCACATCCAGAAGCTTCGACACCTCTCCAAAGTTCTTATATCCAAATGATATGTATGTTCCACTACACCTTCCTGTTTGAGTGTTTTTTGTTTTTTTTCTTCTTCCTGTTCTATATGGGTCAGAAATCTACTCGGGGCATTTTAAGGTTGTTTTTTTTTTTCAACCTCTCCCATTTTGTTCATGTGCTTTTCCCTTATTCAGTCCGTCAGACATGCCCTGCTTTGAAAATCCCCATGACTGATGGAGAATGTCCGAGATAGAAAGGGTGTCGACAAATTGGACTGCGTCATCTCCCCCAACTTCTAAAAATAGTCAAGCCTCCTGGCTGCACAGGCTTATGTTTCCAGGGCAACCGTATTCATTCACAGCTTCCCCCTCATGTAAAAGGATGGAGAGTCTGGGATGGGTTCATCCGTAAACATGGCTGTACCTTGCTTGTCCCATGAGTCTCATCTCGAGCAAAAGGAGATCAAATAGAGGCTTCATTCAAATCATTAAAACCTTAATTAACTTTTTCATGTAACATTTTTAACAGCCATTAAAGTGGCAAATCCTGAAAACAGTCTTAACTTTTAGTATGAATGGACATAAAGTTTTAAAGATATCAAATGCATCCACTTGATATCAGTTAAAAAGGAAGTCAACCTTAAACATTTCTTAACAATAATATGTTGCATGTGACCTCACTAGTCGAAACATGACATTTTGATTAATATTACATTTGTGGAATATTAGTTATGAAGCAAAATCCACCCGTTTTTAATCTCAGGGGAGCGGCCATTTTGCCACTTGCTGTCGACTGAAGATGACATCATAGTTGCTCAGGGCACTCGACAGGAAGTGGAAAAATGGCCGCCTTCCGATATTGACAAAAAACGCTGGATTTTGCTGCTTAACTCATATTCCACTCATGCAATATTTACCACAATACTGTATTTAGACTAGTGGGGCTGCATAGAACATATTATCAATATTTGTTGTTGTTGTTGTTGTTGTTGTTGACTTCCCCTTTAATTAACTCATTCACTCCCAGCCATTTTCACTGAAGCACACTCCTTCGCTTCCGGCTGTTTTACTGGATTTTGACTAATTTTGCAAGGCCCAAACAATATTGTGTTCTATTGCTGTAAAAACATGGAACCTACCAAAAGAAAGATTAAAGTCTCTTCTTTCAGCAGGAAAAAAAAAAGTATATTTCTATCTCTTTCCGTTTTGCAGCAATTAGCATGAAAATATAGCCAAGTTTCATCATTATTCACAAATTTGTTTAAAACACTGGGGAAAAAAACTTGCTGCAACACGGCCCTGATTGATCTCTTATACTCTGCTGCCACTTTCTGGCCGCGTTTTGTAATAACTACCATTGCTTTAAGCCACCTCTACAGGTCATAGGCTGCATCAAAGCCTTCTGTATGCTCTAACATTAAAAAAATAATAATAATAATACGTTTTTGGTACTATAGCAAGATTAAAATTAAAACGTTTCTATACGTTTTTGGGAGCAAATGAGTTCAAATTGATCTTTGATGTCTATAGCCTTAAATGGCACTGAATGCTAACTGTAGAAAATTGATGGATAAAATCTTTTTTGGTGTCTCTGAGCAGATGACTCAGGAGACGAAGAAAGTCCCGGCCCGCATGACGCCCGCGTTTTAAGCCAAGGCGCGCTGAAGACGTTGGCCAGCAAGCTGGATGATCTGAGCACCTGTAACGAGCTGATCGGAAAGCATGGCGCCGCCCTTCAGCGTTCCCTCAGCGAATTCGAGGATCTCCGCGGGTGCGCCGACGGCACGGACAAGCTGAAGACGGTGAATGAGCGAGCCGCCCTCTTCCGCATCACCTCCAATGCGATGATCAATGTGAGTGTGAGCTCGCAGCCCTCCTCATTATAAGGTGCAATGATCGCTCTGAGCTGGAGGGGGAGGGGCCACATTGTCTGACCTGTATTGTGTTCTCACCTCAGGCTTGTCGTGACTTCCTGGATGTAGCACAGTCTCAGAACCGGAGGTGGCAGAAAACCCTGCAGCATGAGCAGGAGCAGCGTCACTATTTGGAGACCACCATTGAGCAGCTAGCCAAACAGCACAACAGCCTGGAGACGGCCTGGAGGGAGAAGCCCACATCGTACACAGGTGAGACATTATTCACGAAAATGTAACTCGAGTCGAATATATTCAAAGAAATGAACCTGTGTCGCCATTGATATGGCAGAAGAGTGACACGCCCCTACCAAATTTAACAATTATATAAAAGATAAATTTCTTCAGGAAGCATCGTCCAATTGTGTGCTTAGTGACTTTTTCCTGTTTAACGGATTGGAGGCGTGGCAAAAACACGGCTAGTCTGACCTTTGACCCTCAAATTTGTTTCCTCTAAGCCAGTGCTTCTCTTCTAAAATTTGTTCGAAGCACACATCTGCATAACATTGTCAAGAAACTACTCTCTGTACATACTCTGACAATGAGCGTGCCACTGCCACCTACTGTAGTGGATGTACAATTACACTTTATTCTAGTAATGGCACAAAAAAAAAAAAATCCCTGGAATTTTTTTCCACCTCATTTTAGTTTTCCGATGTGTCACCGTCACAGTTTACACATGGAGAAAACTAATCCATTTCCTGCAGAATAAAATGTGATTTTTTTTCATATATTTCTGAATAAATTCCTTATAGATGCTGTTAATATGCAGTATTTGTAACATTACAATTAGAGCTCTCAAACTATTACATTTTGAATCAGACTAATCGCATTTTAGAATTTTGATTACTCACAATTATATCACTGAATTAAAATGGCCTTTTATCAACATTTTATGCCCATCAAATTTGAAGAGCACCTGTTATGTCTTAATTCTTTCGGCATTTAATGTTATTAGGACGTTTTCAACATTTTTTTGATCCACTGCACACTCCCATCCTCCTCTTTTTCTTATCAGTAATTACTTACATAATTTAAAATGAGAAAGAAATAACCCTAATAGGTTGACATGGACAAATATTGTCATATGCAAACATTTATTAAATGCTTTACTTTAATCCATGTAGTTATGGTTATTGCTCAAACACAAATTATGCTACCTTTTTCCACTGTCAAGCTAACGGATCATCAGCGGTCAAAATTAATAGTGTGATTAAACTGTGTTAATACATGATTCACGCGACATTTTTTGTAATTCAGTTATTACAATATGAGAGAAAATAGCTTGTGTTGTGACGTCCCGTATTTCTCAGCAGGTGTTCAGATATCTCGCGAGGTGGACGAGAGCGACGAGAATGATGAATTCTTCGACGCCATGGAGGACGCGCCTTCATTCATAACCGTGAATGCGGAAACAAAGCACAGGTGAGATTTTGTGCCAATACTAAATGAATCTGTTTGCCTTTCAGTCCTTCTTCACCAAGACCCTTTTTTTTCCCTCTCAGGCGCTCAGGGAGTAGTCAGAGTATGATGAGTGGGGGAGTCCCCAGTGACTGGACCCTTCATGAGAATGTACGTCTCTTTACGTGCTTCCTTTTTTCTGTACGACACAGCAGCGAAGACAGCTACATGTCAGCCTCTTGTTCCAATTTCTTTCAGGGCACCTCAGATTCAAACCACATGCAGCTACGCAGAACAAGACGCAGCCGAATTCCAGACAAACCCAATTACTCCCTCAACCTGTGGAGCATCATGAAGAACTGTATTGGGAAAGACCTATCAAAGATTCCCATGCCTGTAAATGCATCATCACATACAATTCATAAGCATAAATGTAATTGGATTTGACTCGATTACATTCCTGATTGGCGGCAGGTCAATTTCAACGAGCCGCTGTCGATGCTGCAGCGTCTGACCGAGGACGTGGAGTACAGCGAGCTCCTGGACCGGGCGGCTCGCTGCGACTCGTCCCTGGAGCAGATGTGCTTGGTGGCCGCCTTCTCCGTATCCTCCTACTCCACCACCGTCCATCGCACATCTAAACCCTTCAACCCTCTGCTGGGGGAGACCTATGAGCTGGACCGCCTGCAGGAATACGGCTACCGCTCCATTTGTGAGCAGGTGGGTTAAAGGCCCACAAAAAAAATTACTTCGCCCAATCTAGCTCTCAGTGGCTAAAAATATAGACAGATTAAATGATCACAAATTGATTTTTCAAAAATCAATAACAGATCACTTTAATATTTATTATTATTATTATTATTATTATTATTATTATTACTACATATGGCTGAGTATCAATTCTAAATCTATTCAATTTCGATTCACAAGAGTTCGTTTCGATTCAATTTTTTCCGATTTGATTAAGGCATTTGCTCCCAAAAACGTATAAATATGTTTTTTCTTATGTTTTACGTGTCCCAAAGACGTATTTATACGTTTTTTTGTTTTTTGTTTTTATGCTAGAGCATACAGAAGGCTTTGATGCAGCCTCTCAACTGCAAAGAATGGTTGCAGAAATGGTAGTTATTACACAAACGGCCAGCAGGTGGCGACAGAGCAAAGGAGATCAACCAGGGCCATGTTGAAAAAAAGCTCAATTGCTCACAATTCTAAATAGACTTGTGAAAATGGATTAAACTTAGCTCTCTTCTAATGCTAATGCTGCAAAACGGAAACGGATAGAAATATACTTTTTTTTTTTTTCCTGATGAAAGAAGAGACTTTAATCTTTCTTTTGATAGGTTCCATGTTTTTATAGCAATAGAACATAATATTCTGTGGGCCTTGCAAAATAAGTCAAAATACAGTAAAACAGCCGGGAGCGAACGGGATTGCTTCGGTGAAAATGCATGGGAGCGAATGGAACATCAATTTTTCTTAAATATCAAGAACAAGATTTAAAAAACAAACAAAAAAAAAACTCCACAAACATTAAATTTTGCAGTCGGCAACTGGTTAAAAAGACAAACATTGACATCAGCAAGGATAAGATGAAAAATTTTCATAATTTTAAGTCAACAATTGTAAATATAAACTAAAAAGATTCAGAATAGTCTTAGAGTGCAATAAGATATCAGGCTCGAAAAGGACAATCGCTTCGATATCAATTATTCGATTTTTAGAACCCAGTCCTATGGTTTTAATATTTTCTTTTATATTTTGCTTTTCAATCACCCTGTATGATGTCTTCCCAGGTGAGTCATCACCCACCAGCTGCAGCCCACCACGTCACCTCACAGCGGGGATGGACCCTATGGCAACACATCACCATTGACAGCAAGTTCCGTGGGAAGTACATCTCTGTCATGCCACTAGGTAAGAAGCATGAGTGGCATGTCTTTTAATATCTTCCACCACAAGGTCAGATATGATCCGTGAACGCAAGTTGTCATAAACAGATTTACAGGACAGCAGGAGAAAATTAAAAAGCTAAATCATAAAATATGTTTAAAACGCATTTGCATTATCAATATATGATTTACAAAAGATATATTTTTATTCATTTGTGTTTTATCGAACAATATTTCAATATTTTTAAATATAAATATAACAGTTGTAATAAATCCATTATATCTTTTTTTTTTTTTTTTTTTTCAGGAAATTTAATGATGAGATGTTGACTTGGGAAGGCTGCCAAAATTATAAACAGAAACCATTACATATGGTGTTTGATTGTTAATAATTTAATCATTTTGATTTAACAATTTTAATTGATAATATTTATAATTTAATTACTTTAATTTAAAAATGTTAATTGGTAACTTGATGAAATTATAATTAAAATTTAACTGTGACAAAGTAGTATACTGTGCACATGTAATAATAATAATGATACATATAAAATAAAATAATAATCATAATATAATAATAAAAATATGCACTTCCCAGACTGTTAAAATTGTATTTGGTTGGTCACTAGTAAATCATGACTCAATTTTAGTGTCAGAAAAAAAAAGAAAAAAAAAATTCTCAGATTGGTGGTTTAAGTGTTTGATGACCCAATATTTTCAAAAAAAAAAACTACTCTATTTGCTTCTGATCATATCTCCACGTTCTTCCTTCCTAAATAGGAAAGATTCACCTAAAGTTCCACTCGAGCGGGACCCACTACGTGTGGAGCAAAGTGACCTCAACGGTCCACAATATTATTGTGGGGAAACTCTGGATTGATCAGGTTGGGTTTTTTGCATATTTGGGGAATTATTAAGACTAAGACACTTTTGAAATGTGAAAAACTCACACAAAACATAATTCTCTCACGTTCTTGTAACCGACAGTCCGGAGACATCGACGTTGTAAACACCACTACCAAGGATACCTGCCATCTTAAATTCTCGCCCTACAGCTACTTCTCCAGAGACGTCCCGCGCAAAGTATGACAGCACCGCCGTATTCGAGTAAAACTTGTAACTGTAACTGCGAGTGATTTTCTTTTCCAGGTGACGGGTGTGGTGGAAGACGGGGACGGCGCGGCGCATTACATCCTATCAGGAACGTGGGATGAAAAGATGGAAAGTGCCAAAATAGTGGATAGCAGTCAAGGAAGCGGAGGCTCGGAAGGCAAACAAAAGACAGTTTATCAAACTCTTCAGCCCAAACTTCTATGGAAGAAATACCCTCTCCCGTACGCTCTTTCAAACTCGTGAACACCTTCTCTGCAGCGTGCCACTCACTCTCACTTTATCTTCACTTTCGCTCCCTCAGGGACAATGCAGAGAACATGCATTATTTCTCCGCCTTGGCTTTGACCCTGAATGAGCCGGAGGAGGGGGTCGCGCCCACCGACAGCCGCATGCGACCTGACCAGCGACTGATGGAGGCGGGCCTGTGGGATGAAGCAAACACCCAGAAGCAGCGTCTGGAGGAGTGTCAGCGGCTAGAGAGGAAGAGGAGGGAGGTCCAAACCATGCAGGCCCAGGAGGAAGGTGAGTTGTAGGAATAATTGTAAATAATAAGTTATCATACATTTGCTGCAATGAAAAACTGCTTCTGCTTGCAATGAAGAATGCTTTGCTCTGTTCCCACTCACATTCACATAGACTGGCTATTTGAAGAACCACAACATATAACGCAGCAGAATGGTTCGAGCCAGTCTGCTGAGGTCGCCTGTTTTTTGTTAAGAAATGATTGCAAACCTGACCACACGTGCTCAGCAATCTTCCACTCACAAAATATAAATATACAGCACTTAATTTTCATAAACCTGCCACTGTTCACAATTTCAAATATAAATCTTTTTATTTTCCTAGAAAATTTCAATGGTCAGCTATTTTTTATTTAAACCGACCCACAAGCTACTCATGTGGTCCTTGGGGCTAACTTGTACCCGCAGGCACCATTGGTGACTCTTGAGTTAAATATAACACATGAAGAGTGTGTCTGTGTGTCTGCAGGGCAAGAAATGGAGGTGTACCAGCCCCTGTGGTTCAAGAAGAAAACGGACGAAACCACAAAAGAAATCAGCTACATCTACAGGGGAGGCTACTGGGAAGCCAAAGAGAGGCAAGACTGGAGCATGTGCCCCGAAATCTTCTAGAACAAATGGAACCGGCGGCTGTCACACAGACATCATGGATTCCTGTCTACGGTCAGATTTAAAGCCAAAACATACTTGTAGTTCTGGAAACTGGAACGACACGCTTCTTGACGCTTGCTTCTTCTGAAAAGCAACAACAGGCCTTTAAAGGACCACAACACTCCGCGTCACTTACGTTTTTACATTCTGGAGCTGCCTGAATGGAAGAAAGCTGCTTTACAAGTAAATGCTTTTGAAACAATAATAGCTATGTTAATAGTAGAATACTTTGACTTTTTTCTCGTTTTAAAAGTGAATAAACTAGTAAAGTGATTGTTCCTGGAGAACAATCATCCTCCATCACATGAGATGTATACAATTTAACTTGTAAATAAATATACTGTATTTACATTTACTATAAGGGTGTGAATTTTAACAGGAAGGTGTAAACTTGTGGGCCTTGTTGGACCCGTTAACAAATGATAGTTGTTTCTGTCTTGTTATTACTGTTAAGAGACATCTGCAATAAGTAAAATGCTTACTTTGGGGTGGGGGGTGGGGGTCTGGGCAGTTGAGTAAAATGTGTTTTTATGCTGCACAAAAATTATCTACTTTGTTCTGAATGCTAATTTATATATTAATTAAAAAATAATCTTAAGCAGAAAAAAATAGGCTAAAAAAGCAGCACAAGTACAAAAGGTTTTGAGCACAACTCCACTTTAGTATGGACAGTAAAAAAAATATGACTAGTAAGCTGTTTATTGTACAAATACTGTATATGAGTCGCTGGTTGACTTTTGCCTGTCTATAGTAGAAGTAGAATCACGTCGTTCAAAATTGCCATATTTACTTGAATAACCCGAATATTTAAATATCAAGAGATATTGGGTTAGATTATTCTTTGACTTTTTAGGCTATGTGTTGTTCGGATAAAGCACAACAGTGAAGTTTACCTGCAAGTTACCCAAATACCAAGCTTTTGACACAATACATGTACAGTACTGATAGCTATGCATGGTTTTTCGGGGCGCTTGAATTGAGCGCCTGTTTAAAAAAAAAAAAAAGTGGTGTGAAGCTCTTTCACCTAACTGTGAGTGGACTTTTACTGGAACGTGTGAACTCACCATTTGTGCCCGACGACCTTGAAAATGTTTCCTTTTTTTTTTTTTTTCTAGCTTAAATAAAAACAAAAAGTTGTCGCTGTGGTGGTGTTTGCTCTCAATGCGGTGTTACTGCCTTGCTTAATTAAAGGGATACTTCACTTATTTAGCCCACAGCAATAAAAAGTTAATATTTTGTCTCTAATTAATTTGATACTTTTCACGTACAAATAAGTACCTTTAAAAACACATTTTGCAACTTGCTGTCGAGTGAAAATGACATCACAAGGGCTCAGGTAGCCAATCACAGCTCACCTGTTTTCTAGGTTTGGTCATGTGACATTCACAACCTGAGCTGTGATTGGTTAATTGAGCCCTTGTGATGTCATTTTCAGTCGACAGCAAGTTGCAAAATGTGTTGTTAAACGTACTAATTGTACATGAAAAATAATGAAAGTATAAAATTAATTATAGACTAAATAACTTTTTATCGCTATAATGGACTATATAAGTGAAATATCCCTTTATGCAGAATGGAGAAGGAAGCTATATACCTTTTTATGCCGTAACAGTTTTGTGTGCAACAGGGGATCGAGTTTATAGTACCTGCAGAAACTTAATGTGAGAGGAGTATTGGTTATTTGAAGACTCCATCACTCTTTTCACATGACATCACAAACAAACCCTTTCATCTCCTTTGTCCAAGGGAGAGAAAATAAGAAAACAGGGTGATGATGTTGGCCTTCTCTACCACAGTAGTTAAATGAAGTGTCAGTTGAGAAGATGGCACGTGAGGGAGATTGTCTAGTAGTTCGAAATAATTTGCATTTGAACAGGTAAGTTGATTTAAAAAATGGTGGAAATTCATACACGTAGTTAACATGGGGGACTGGGTAACTGACTTTAATTGCTTTTTGCATAGCGCGAAACGGAGCTGAAGTTAGTCTTGTAGTTGGCTACCATTAAGTTTTACGCAAGGACAAAGCATACAGTGAGAAAATGCAGGAATCAAACTCGATTGATGTTTGGTTCCCAGTCTGGCCTTTATAAAGTGGTTACTTGGCTAGCAGTCTTTTGATCTTATCTGAAAACTATTTGACTTTTGAGGAAAATCTGGCAAAAGTTTAGTATTGTTTTGTCTTAATTTGGGCGCTTAAAAACACAAGAAAGTGCTTAATCCGTTGATAGTTGATCATTTAATTTTCTAAATCTTTGCTATAAACTGACCTAGAAGACTCCATCACTGGGTTTGCCTTTGACCTGCACCCTGGCTTCAAAATGATACGCTGCACCTTTAAGAACACCAAAACAAAAAAAACAAAAAAAAACATGCAACGCAGTTGACGTTTTTGAGTCCGCCTCAATGCAGTCAGTCAGCAGGTTGAGATATTGGGACAAAACAACGAGCTGGCGGAATTTGTACGTTTTGGGGGGCACGCGCTGGAACGAGAGAATGTGATAGCCGTCGTCACGAACCCGGAAGTGAAAGGCTAAACTGTTTTTGATAGACTGTTAGCTAGCCACGCGCTAACGTTAGCATGACAATACGAGCGAGGGGAGCCCGGCACCTTGAAAAGGTCAAATAGGTAAGCGTTCAGAGTTTTATAGTCAACAAACTACTGTTGTGTTTTATATACATATTTAGCGTTTAACACGCGGTGTATCAAACCACGTGCATTTGAAGCGGCGTGAATAATTGTGGGATGAAAGGTTTCGCTGTAAGCTTTTTACGTTAAAAGCCATCTAATATTTACTAATCAGCTGTTGTTGAAATGTTATTCTGGAAGACTTCTGCAAGCTTTGTTGGTAATAAACATGATTCAACTACGGAGTTTGTACGGTCATTCGGTGTCATTCCTCCCATTACGTCATCTGCGTTCTTTTCCGTTCTGGTGTGTCACAGGCAGAGTTTGGTCAAGTCGGGTCGAGAAGCAATTTAGGAACCTTAGCGCAATATTTCCAGTCATTTCTGCTTCTCGTGTGTTTTAGTTGGATGTAACGCAGCACAGCACAACCAGGCATGTTGTTACGTAATAGGACGCGTCAGCAAAATAGAAGCACGTGGGCAGGTGCAGAAGAGAAGATGGCAGTACTGCATTCTCAGTTCTCTCAAAATTTAATTAAAAAAAAAATCAATAAGATACCTTGCTTATATCCCTTAAAAAGACAATGGTCATGAATTATAATTTAGAACAGATGTCTGAACTTTTTCAATTTTGTTTTGAGTCGTATAATGGCACTCAACCGTCCTCCATCTTCTTTGGTTTTTGGTAGTAATACTAAAGCCAGATGAACCATTTAGGAGATAATAAAGCCCAACATATGCTTTTGGAAGTACAGAATTATAAATCCAAAGTGATGCAACCCTTCTATCTACTGGCGTTTGAGATTGTCATTGTAGTTATGTAGAAGCTTGAACTGGGTGGGCCGCTTCCACGCCTGCCACACGCATTGGTGGCAGTAAATAATTGGATTTCAATGGTTAAATACCACTATCCACAGCAGCAAATGAGTTAAAAGTCAAACTTCCATAATCTGTTAATGTGTTGTATTTGCACTTCCTCAACAGCGAGCACAATGATCCCATCATGATCCACGCCGATGGCTTCTCCAAGTACGAGGCGAGCGCGCAACCGGAAGGCAGGAGGAGACCCCCCACCGAGACGCTCCACCTGCTCTCTGCAGTCATTATTTGGCTAGTGACCGGCACCACCATTTCCAGCCTCAACAAATGGATCTTTGCCGTATACAACTTCAGGTACCCCCTGCTGCTGTCGGCCTTGCACATGCTGACGGCCATCGTGGTGGACTACGGCTTGATCAAACTGCGGGTGATCGACCACAATGGTCCCGTGGAGCAGGACTTGACCCCCGGGGCTAAATGTAAAGTCTTCCTGCTGAGTCTTACGTTTTGCGCCAGCATCGCCTTCGGGAACATGGGTCTCAACTATGTGCAGCTGTCCTTCGCGCAAATGATCTACACCACCACGCCGCTCTTCACTCTGGCCATCTCCACGCTGATCCTGGGCAAGCAGCATCACATCCTCAAGTACACGGCCATGATGCCAATCTGCCTTGGGGCCTCCTTCAGCATCATGGGGGAGGTCGAGTACAACCAGACCGGCTGCCTGTTTGTCATCGCAGCCACCATGTTCAGGGGCGTCAAATCCATTCAACAGAGTAAGTTTTATTTTATTTTTGACATATTTTATATGTCTCCAGCTATTCAATTCAAGAGAGCTATTGAACTTTGTCAGGGATGTACAAAGTATGGATCATTTCATTTTTTTAATCTGGGCCACCAAGCACTTACATGAGCAAGAGTGGGGTAATACTAGTTATTATTTTAAGGTCAGCATAATTGTAAAAATAGATTAATACTGTACTCATTTTTGAGTTGTTTAAATTTATACATTTGCACCTTTTTTTTAATTTTTAAAGTAACTAATTTAATAAATTTTGTTAATTATAGTGTTTCAAAGAATTTTAGTTGTCTTAATATTTTTTTTTTACATTTAAACATTTTGTTCATCCTACTGCACAGTGCACATACAAGTTTTTGCCAACATAAATAAAATAAATAAGTCAATAAATATTATTATTATTATTTTTATTATTATTAGTAATAATTATGTTTGGTCCAAAAGGAACTTACATAATTATAGTGTTTCAATTTTTTTTTTAAATTGGTCTTAATATTTTTAAATGTGTAATAAATATTTGTTGCTTTGTTTAAAAAAAAAACCAAAACGTTTGAATAATCGTGATTTCAATTATTGCCAAAATAATCGTGATTATTATTTTTCCCCATAATCAAGCAGCCCTAAATACAGATATTCTTTAGAGTCCTACTCTAACATGTACAAATACATGTAAACATTGTGTAAAGCACCATGACGCTGAATTTTATTATCTCTGCTTCAAAGACAACCTGAAACTCATTTTGTCAAAACTAAACAGTCATGTTAAAAAAAAAAAAAAAATGCAATAAAAAAACTTGCGAGGGTAACATTTTGGGGAGACAGTAAATAAAGCAAGCACACACTGGCAATGGCCACGTCGCCATGATGCATCCATCTTCTTTGAACACGAGCTCGTGTGCAATATGATGTCACAAATAGGCAACATAGCCATAGGAGAGCATGTCTATTATTATCCGTGGATTTCTTTATTATCTGGTTTATGTGTATGATGTCAAATTGGTTCCTGTAACATGGCGACTGCAAAAACAAGTGGAAGGGAGCATAATGACATGACGTCATCGTTTTCTGTTCACAAGCAAACTATGGCTTCCCCTCAGGCATCCTCCTCCAGGAGGAGAAGATCAACTCGGTGTTCCTGCTCTACCTGATGTCCATCCCCAGCTTCTGCATCCTGGCCGTGGCGGCCCTGGCGCTGGAGAACTGGGCCCTGCTGGAGTCGCCCCTGCACTACGACCGGCGCCTGTGGGTCTTCATCCTGCTCAGCTGCCTGGGCTCGGTCCTGTACAACCTGGCCAGCAGCTGCGTCATCACGCTGACGTCGGCCGTCACCCTCCACATCCTGGGCAACCTGAGCGTGGTGGGCAACCTCCTGCTCTCGCAGCTGCTCTTCGGCAGCCAGCTGTCCTCGCTCAGCTGCGCCGGCATCGCGCTCACGCTGTCCGGCATGCTCATCTACCAGAACTCGGAGCTGATCGTCGGCTACATGGACACGCGCCGGGCCAAAATGGAGGCGGCGGCGCGAGGCGAGAACAAAATGGATGCGGCTGAGGTGAGGTGTCCCCGGCAAAGAACAGAGCAGGACAAAGAGCACAAGAGCGAGTGAAGTTTTGCTGAAGTAGTGGAGAGCAGCTGACCTTATAAGGTGATCCTCGATGATGATGATGTGCCAGGCAGAGTACAGGAATCAACCACTATTTTCACATTTTTTGGGAATAATAACTGATAATGGATTAAAAAAAAAAAAAAAAAAGAAGAGGAGGTGTGGGATAAATGTGCCAATTCTACTGACTGGAAGTGGTGGCCTTTGTTTTATTTATTTAATTTTATCCTGAACAGTTACCACTCCTACCTACTCCCCCACCCACAGGTCGCTTCCGCACTGGTACTGTTACACGACGTCATTGTTTTTTATCTGAATTAGGATTTTGGCAGCTTTTTTTTTTTTTTCTTCCAGTAAATTTATTAAGACGCAGTTTGTGGCAAGTGATAAACAACTTACCTTCAAACACAACAAGCATGTGTTTAATATAGTAAATTTAAGCCAAGGCGTATATTTTATATTTAGAAAAATCTCAAGGCACAATATCAAACAAAAATATTTCACAAAGTATTTGTATTAAAATGCTGACATAAATGGATGAACAAAGATGTATTATTTCTCGATAGGAGTGAATAATTTTTAGAGTAATTAGAAGAATGAGGAGCTTACATCAAAGCTTCCATATAGAACCCAAGCTAATGTCACTTTGACTACACAGAGGACATTGTTTTCTATTTGGACACATCGTCCAAACTAGACTTCTGCTGGACAGTGACAATGCCTCTTTAAAATATAGTTTAAGGACATTTTATTTAACGTTCATTTTGCCTCCATCCTCTTATTTGAAACGTATTTATTTTTTAATGTTCATAGCACTCACTGGCTTTTGAAATGTTGTCTTGCACAAGCGTTCGCGTTGCTGTTGTTGTCGGACGGAATGCTGAATGCAGATTCTCCTGAAGGGGGGGAAAAAAAAAAAAAAAGAGCTCCACTTGGTGGAGATTCCTTCTCCACATGTAAGCGCACGTGTGCGTGCGTAATGTTTACTTTTGTTTGTGTTTGTGATATTGCACTGCGATGTCAAACTGGTTACGCACCAGAGGGACGTCAAAGCCAATCTTGTCATATTTTATTTCTTTTAACTCTTAATACTAACTGACTAAATGACAGTCTGAATAGTTGCGTGTACGTAATGCAACGCAAACAATTTGTACATGGTGCGGACTGCCCCCTATCCGTCAAAATTGGAACTAAACTGAAATGTACGCCTGTTCATTTATGCACAAAATTGATTTTCACATAATGTAGTTCAATGGGGTTTCGCTATGTGAAAATAAATTAAGAATTGGCCTTCTGAGAGGTATTATTAAATGCCTTCCATCTAAAAAAAAAAAATAAGATGAGTTTCACTATATTTGAAATGAACGAAAGTGAATTCACTTTTCTACCATATTCTAATTTGAGAGGCACATATGTTTAAGATGCCTCATCCATACGTAAACTGTTTAAATACATTTTAATTCCCTAGATGGTTTGAACAAAAAAAAAAAGTTTCAGGCTTATCAATCGACTTGTTCAAGACTATTGAATACCTCAAGCAGCTTTTGTTGCACGCCACTGAGAAAATGAAAGTACAGCTGCGTAGTGACATGTTACAAGCACGCATATTCATCTTTGGGTTACACTAATAGTGCACTGTTGCGGTTCAGAGCCGCTGGTTGTAGGTACTTGCTTTATTATTATTTACATGATGTATTTTTTTATTGTCCCGAATGGTGGGGCAACTGGTTTCAGAATGCATCAGGCCTTATTGAGAGATGTTGTTTAGAAGAGAGGTTTGCCATTTTGTTTGTTTCTTCATTAGAAATAAAGAAACTGGTACAAAAAAAACTCAGTTTGAATGGTTTTTGTTTTTGTTTTGTTTTTTTGGTGGTGGTGGTGGTGGGGGGGGGGGGTCCACTTGGCTAGGTATTTATTTAATAAATATTAGATGAATAAAAATAATAATAATCCAGATTACTTGTTTTAGCTAAATGTAAAACTACATGCAGTGACATTGTAAACAAACTAAAACCACAAGGGGCCAGTAACACTAGGAATGTCCCAAAAGTGGAACACTAACCCTGGAAATGAAGCCTTAACAAAACTGCACACGCATGTAATATTTTGTTGTTGCTTTTTGTCTGATGTCACCATCAAAGCTTGAATGATAGTAGTAAGTGTCATAACCATAAAGCTAGACATTTATGTGACCTAACGTGTCTGACGGCTTATGAGCAATGTGATAAGATGCTATTTTTTCCTTCTCCTTTAGGTGTCGACAAAGGGTGAGGAAGTTTTATTTTTATTTACCAAACTATTTTCGTTAACGTCTGTTCAGTCTCAGGTGTTTGTAATCCAAGTATCATCCACTCGCTTGTTTTAGCTATGTGTAAAACTAAACGTTAAATATTATGCTGCCTTCATGTGGTATCGTAATTATGGTAAATACCACATGTCGAGTAGAAAATTGCATGTGAACGCCCCCTCGTCGTATTTTCTCCTGGAGAACTGGAAATTTATTTTGATACCCGAATTTCCAAGTTGAGAGAACTTTTCAAGTTTCAACATGGCGGAGAACGCACAAGGCAAGAATGGCAGCATGGCAAGAAATATTAACCATTATAAGGGCGTTAACGTCAGCAGGCTGTTTTAGAATTACGTAGCACACAATTTTGCTCCACAACAAAATCACATGAACAGAACTCGGTCGTAATTAGGAGTTTCTGAGTGGCACCGTCCATCTTTCCCATAGCACTTGAAGGCAGGGTTAGTTATACCACTCAATAAAAATACTGTTAAAATGAAACAAAACTAAAATTTGTTTAATTTGCTGTTCAACCAAAATGTATGTTTATTTTTTCACCACTAAGGTTAGCTGAAAGAATGATTTAATTAACGTGACAGAAGAAGGTGTCTGGCCGCCATCTTGGGGTGAGTAGTATTTTTTTTCATTGAGTTTGGTTTGATTTACAGTGGTCATTTCTTACTTCAGTTATAGGAAAGTGGTATACATTTTTTGAGAATGAGATTAGAAATGATCAACTGTAATGTGGTTGCTCAAGTGTGCATAAACTGATACTAAAGTACCTAAAGATTGCTAGAGACATAACCGTGACATACAATATGATACAAGGGGGGGGGGGGGGGTCAACTGTTTTAACAGGCAGAATCCAGAGGAAGATGAGTGAGACGGATGGTGCTTTTCAGGTGGTTTGTGTGAGCATCCTCCTTCCAAACATGCATCCTAGTGAAGAGCAATTCCCAAGTCAGAAGAAAGCGGTGAATGAAAGCCCTCCAAAGATCTCAAGAGATCAGGTGAGAACCTCATGCATGGAGTTTATACGCTCTAATGTCATTATTCTCGCACCCATTGCTTTATTAGGGCTTTCCCTGGACTCCCTTATCTGATTCCGGCCCTCGCTCTGCTGCATTACTATATTTGTACGTGTTTTCCAAACACTGGGCCAGTCGCTGCAGTGACGCCGAGAGCCACTTCTGCATGTTTCCTCTCAGTTTACATTCTTTGTACTAACACAGGCTGAAGACAGAAGGGGGATGCCGGGAATGTCCGATTTGTATCCCAACGCCATTTCTTTCATACATTAGAACATTATAATCCGTCTTCGGCGATGGAGAGGACGCCTCAAGATGACCACAGACCAACTGCGAGCGTGACCAGCGAGCAACTCGCCGCCATCGACGATGAGGACGTTCTCAACAAGATGGTGAGCGAGTACGTGTGCAATTCTCGGACAGACTTTTACATTAGGCACACCCATTTGAATGTCACTATATGTTATATATTCCTGCACGCCATACAAAAAAATAACAGCTCATTTGAAGAAAAAAGGTAAAAAGCAAATGATTAAAATTTATATACAAATTTAAGAACTCACATTTTTAAATCATTTTTATTTTTTTTTATTTTTTTCAGTTGGACAATGCTGTAGAATTTGAAGAGCGCCGACTCATCCGTGCTGCCTTGAGGGACCTGCTGAAGAAGAAGCGAGGTGAGGTCAACTCCGCGTAAACATAACATATGTGACGCAACGTCCGAATCTCCTCGTCAAGACAAGCGGGAGCAGGAGCGAGGGTCCCGGCAGCAGGACCTGAGGCAGCAGGGCCTGAGCAAAGGAGGCGCACCTGGCACAGCGAGGGCACCCATCAACCAGCTGCCGACAACAAACAGTGATTTATCTTCCAAGATGCTTTGTAGTATTGTTGCAGAAATTTTTGCAAGATTTGATTTTTTTTTATGCTTTTTTTTTTATGCTTTTTTTTTTGTTAGGTCGGTCGGCCTCCTCCATGACAACAGGCGGGTGAGTCATATGATGCAAAGGCACCATTAATTCTCTCATGTCATCTTTTAACAACACTTTTTAAGGGCTATTATTAGGGGGCGAAATCCGTTTATCTCTTTCTGTTTCTCTGAATAATTTTTGGGAAAAATAATATTGAAAAAAAATTCAGTAAAACGGAAAAAAAAAATCAGAAAAACAAAAAAAAATACTAAAAAAAAAATAAAGCTCCCCCCAAAAAATTAGTCAGAAAAACATTTATTTTTTTTTTCCTCAAGTGAATGCAATACGCTTCCGTAAATGGCATCTATTTTAGCTTTTTTTTTTTTTTTTTTTTTTTTTTTATTATTAAAAAAAAAAAAAAAACTTGCAATTTGGGGCACAACATCACATTAGGATGGTGGTGACTATTTTGAGGAAAAACTTTTTACTGCAATTTTGCATTCTTTTTTTGTAATGCACCCATTTTATAACATTTATAAAGGTTGAACATTGTGAATGTTTAAACAATAGAGAAATGTAAGAAAATGTAATATGCCTAAATGAGAAAAGTATAGAAACTGTATGGTGGGGGGGTTTTGAGCCTTAAAACATTTATAATAAATGTAAAACATCAAAGCTATCTACTTTGGATTTCATCTTATTGCATGTATTTTTTGGAACCAAACCCATGTGGAAAACGAAGGAACACTGTAGTCACATTTTTTTCCCTTCAGGTTATGTCAATTTCTATTATAAAAAAATAAAAAAATACTTCTTTCACCTCTAACCAAATACAAAAATTACCATTGGTAGACCGTATAAATTCAAAGACAGACTACTGTATGAGGAAATAAATCATTTATTTTATAAGTAAAAAAAAAAAAAAAAAGTATAACATTCTGGTCATGTAAAATATGGTCAACCACATTGAGAAAATGTTTAATAATGTACGTTAATGTCCACAAGTAGCACTTAAATTCCTCCTGTGTGTGTCCAGGGAGACCTCACTTCACACCGACGTTCTGTTCCTACGGTCATGACATAACCCGCATTTGTATGCATTCTGAAAATGCTGGATAGTCTACTATTACATTAGCGTAGGCTACTGATAGTCATAATTAAGAGGAAATGTGGATTTGCTTTGTTAGTCAATGTGCACTCTTCTATCTCGACTTCTCAGTAAGGCGAGTCCCGCTCAAGCCGCCCAGAAATGCCCCCCCTCTGCAGCACCCAATGCTAAAAACGTCAAGCAAATGCTTCTGGACTGGTGCAAGGCCAAAACGGAGCCATATGAGGTCAACACGTCGCCTCTGTCCTCGTCTTGCTCCGCTCTGTCTTTTGTCACGGCAATTGTCTGCGCTCTTTTAAGGGGGTGGACATCCACAACTTCTCCTCCAGCTGGAAGGACGGCATCGCCTTCTGCGCTTTGGTGCACCGCTTCTTCCCCGACGCCTTTGAGTACTCCACCCTGAACCCTCACAAGCACAGGGACAACTTCCAGCTGGCGTTCGGCACCGCAGAGTGAGCACGTTGTTCCAACGTCCGCTTCGCTTTTTTTTTTGCACCCTCTGATTTCTTTTGCCTTTGGCGTCGGATGCTTCTCCGACTGCAGGAGGCTGGCCGGCTGCCCTCCGCTGCTGGACCCCGACGACTTGGTCCGGATGCCGGAGCCCGACTGGAAGTGCGTTTACACGTACATCCAGGAGTTCTACCGCTGCCTGGTGGAAAAAGGCCTGGTCAAAACCAAAAAGCGAGCTTAGGGTCTGGCTATTACGGACATTAGCATCAAGTCAAGGAGTCCCGCTCGGTCCGTTTTTAAACATTTCAACGCAGCAGCACTTCATTAGGTACACCCACACAGTCTAATGAGATATGAGAATGCAAACGCTTCCCTTACAAATCTAATAAAGTGCACTTTGGATTGACAGTGTCAGAGAGGTATTCTAATTAATGACTTATCACCGAGTTCCAATTCAATGACGTGCTAACCAGAGTTTGTACATGAAGTGGAGTACACATTAATAATTCTAATTTCCGATAAGTCAACAAAGCTCCAATTATCACGTCTTCAAAAGAATATCTAGAGCAATTATCTTGTGGAGTGAGGGCTTTTAAAAAGGGAAATGTATTTTATTGGTAATGTATTATAAATATATATATTTTTTAAGTTAATCGGATGGCAATAAGGTAAATTTTTTCGCCAAAAATTACCATCATATTATTAGACAAAGAAAAAATGTACGTTGATGTGATAGAACATGTTTTTATTATTGAAATCAATAGTGGGTTTCTAAATGAATGAATTATTAGTTTAAAGGGATACTTTACTCATTGAGCCATATTCAGCAGTAAAAAGTTAATATTTTGTCTATATTTAATGTGATAACTTCAGTATTTTTCATGTACAATTAATAACTTTAAAAAGTATGTCAACTGTTTGATGACATCACCTGTGCTGAGGAAGTAGGTAACGACCAATCATGGCTCAGTTTGCTGACCAAACCCAGAAAACAGGTGAGCCATGATTGGTCGTTAAATACTTCCTCAGCACAGGTGATGTCATCATCAGTCGACATCACGTAGAAAAATCACTTTTTAAAGGTATTATACATAAAAAATAATGAAGTTACCACATTAACTATAAACAAAATATTAACTTTTCACTGCTGAAAATTGTTCAATGGGGTCAAGTATCCCTTTAACCACTAGATGACACTAAAGATTACACACTGTCACTTTAAAATCAAATTCAGTTCCTTACCTTTACTCATGTGGTTGGCATGCCCACTCACGTGAGTATTTGAGCTCGGAGGGAGGAAGAGGTAGAGAAGATGAAGATGCTGGAAAGGCTCATAAAGAAGGCGCTGGAGATACTGAAGGAGGTATTTATAAATAAAAAAAATGATGAGATAGAGTGTACAGAAACTTTCAGGCCTGTCTACTTTTTTGTAGGAGATGAAGAGGCTGCAGGAGGTAACGAAGCAGTTGATGTTGAGGGCATGGAATCTGGTACAGGATCCGATATGGGATCCGGTATGGGCCGCTCGACCATCTTGAAGAACCGCTCCAGGTTTGACTGGAAGGAGATCCTCTTCTCCTCCTCCAAAATGTCCTTGTAACACCGCAGGTTTTCCATGACCCCCTTGAAGACCCTCGCGTACCTGGCCGCGTCGGGGTCCTCGGCCTGGAACTTGGCCAAGCCTTCCTCGATCAGCAAGAACCCAGCCGACAAGCTCTTGCATGTGAACCTCCTCTTGTGCTCTGGGGTCGACGTTTCCTGCTCCTCGTCCTGACTTGCTTCCGTCTCGTGCTTGGTGCTTGACCGAGACTTCCACAACGCTTGTTGGGCGCAGCATTTGTCCACCCCCACTTTGATTACCTCCGCCAAGGCTGTGGGGAAATCAGTCCCTCCTTCGTTGTCGCCACTCGCTGCGTCACCTTCCACCTTCATGTTGTGCAAATTGGCGCGAGCTTTAAATCGCATAAACCAACCTCTACTGGCCACGAACGATTTCCCCTCACTGCTTTCTCCTTTTTGACTTTTCAACGTCTCGAAGAGCCGCTTCGCCTCTTGTTGGATCAGCAGGAGGCTCACAGGTTGACGCCGCTGGTGCTGCTCCTCCAGCCAAAGCACCAGTAGTCTTTCCATCTCCATCATCAGCCCGCAGTTCTGCTTGCTTATTATGGTCGATTTCATGTGCGGCGACGCCTTCACGTGCTCCAGGATGCGATCTTGGTCCTTAATGATAGTAGCGACGGTAGAGCGGCTTAAGTCGAGCACGCGGCCGATGTTTGTCGGCGTTTCTCCCCGTTTGGAGCGCTTCACGATGTCTAACTTCACCTCCATGGTGATGGCTTTCCTTTTCTTCGAAGCGCGGCCGTCGGGAGAGTGTGCCTTGACTTTTGGGGCCATAACGACGGATAGAAAGTCACTATGCGGGGAGGAAAAAAGTATGTGTAAGCACAGCAAACCAAAATGGCGAACGGCGGAAAGTGAGAGCAAGTTGCTCCCGAGTCACAACGCGACGACGTATTCCGAACTCGTTTCTACGACTGCGACGTAACATTTTTACAAACATGACATAGGCCAAGCCATGCAGAAAATGCGTGTATGAACAACGTTTCTGGACTATAATGCTGTACTAATAACACGAAAGTTACCACAAAATAAAATCCTTCCTTTACCTGTTGTTGCTTGCTTGGAACAAGTGACGCGTGGCGTATTCATACACCGAGTTCCGTCAACTTTGTGGGTGTCAAACAAGTTATAGTCTGTGCAACGCTTCCAGTCTATGCATGTAAATTCGGTTTGGGTAGAGTGCCGCAAGGCATTCTTTACACAACTTTATGTATGCATCGCTCTTGATCACTCACCTATACGCCAACTCGCTGTACAGCAAAATAAAGAAATAATGTCTTACCTCTACTCTGCTTGGTTTGGGTCGCGTGACGAGTGAAACGTAGGCTGCTGTTACATATTCTTACACCGAGTACAGTTACAACACCACCGACGTAACTATTACTAAGATGACAACGTGCACGACTCTTTATTTTATTTTATTTTACTTAGCTAACGCCGTGCTAAAGTCATATTCACAATCAATAGTTGTATGGAAAACACTTTTAGGCTCTAAATAAAAAGGAATTATATGAAAATCAGTTACAAGAAAGAAAACCATTTCTTGTCTTTATTATGTAATTGATCTGTATGTGTGCGCTGCAGTGTCGCGTGACGATTATGTATTCTGTCCGCTTCTACACACATGACGTTCAGGTTTACGACGCAAACGCACCGACTTATATATGTAACATAATCTGTGAGAAGACGTCACGTTCTACTTTGCAGCTAGTGCAAACTGGAAAGTACCACACTGATCACACCATTGTATCACAATGAGAGCGGTTTCTAATATTTTGACTATTACCAATCTCAGACGATGCAATATTGTTCAAATAATGTTTGTCCAGGAAGCGTAAATTCCAACATTATCTGTACACGGAAATGCAACCGTTACATACAGTATGAATACACTGAACATGTATTTTGTTACTGTCATCCATGTTTTAATTTGCTGGGAAATTTGTAATAACATACATATTAACATTATTGCACAGTATGAAAGGCCCATTAGATCACTGAGTGGGTGATCTAATGGGTACGTGATTTGAGTGAGTCACACATATGGAGTCATGTCAAAACCCCGTAAACACAAAAAAACGTGATCTACGTATACAAAACCTGATCTACGTGCACAAAACCTGATCTGCGTACACAAAACCTGATCTATGTACACAAAACGTGATCTCCGTACCCAAAACGTAATCTACGTACACAAAGAAGCATAACTTCAATTACAACAAAAAAAATCTTTCAAGTGCAAAAAAAAAAAAATGTTTTGCGTACGTAAAAAACAATTCTACAATTACGGATAAAACTCACGTGACTTTTGGCAGTGATATTCTGCCGACCCATGATCCACACGCGCAAAGCCAGTAAACTTTATAACAGGGGGCGCTGTTGCATCAGCGCCGTATTGAGAGAGAGTTTGGCCAACTCGTTGAAGAACGACTACGCTGTGATTGGTCAACTGCTGGTCACATGACATCTGGACGTCTTAAATAATCGTGAGACATTGTTATGGGGACTTTATGAGACAAGTTGCAGTTGTGTCAGTGACCACAGTGTGGCAGCACGCAACTATCTCTTCATTGAGGTCCAGTACATTGGCGCAATTACTATTGTGTTGAGTGTCAGACAATTTGTACAACAATTTCAAAGTGTTTTCATAAAAACGTTGCGACGTTCTTGCGCTAAAATTCACGGCGGATAAAGTATTACAACATACTTAATATCTACTTGACAGGTTAAAATCTCTTGGTTTTTGGGGAGGGGTTCTGTCTCATCATGGAAGTACCACTTTTGCTACCTTGATGACCAAGGACAGAGTTTAGGGCGATGCTATAGCTGCATGCTATCCCCTCTTGTGACTATTTTTCACAAAAGTGGCTAGCAATGTCTACCGTACTGATTTTTTGGCGTTGTTCAAGACGTCCAGAGACTCTTTCCAGATGAGAGCATGAGATATTTTTTTGTCCAGAGTGACTCCAGACTGCAAATGAATCGTGTTTCCTTGGAGTCACCACTGGCTAATTGCACTATTTAATTGTGATGTCGCGATTTACCAAAATTCACTCACAGGAACGTTTTCAGAAATGAACATGTCTCCTTTAACTTCAATATTAAAACAGTTGTAATTTGCAGGGACGTAGCTGAGGCTTAAAAATAATTATTTTGAAAAGTGACCGGATTCTCTCTAATACGACGGACTCTTTACGCATGTCAAAATGCTAATTATCTCAGTCACTATAGTGCTGATGATATAGACAAGTTAGCAAAATGAAAACGACGTCAAACAGATGTATGTGGAAAGTTTCGGGGAAAGGCCCAGTGATGACACAACACAAGTGACCAAGAAGAGAAAGGAAGGTATAATATGGACTTACGGGATTCCAACACACTTGATGATTGTTTTTTGTTTAGAATGGTTATTTTTTGGATTTTTACTTTTATCCATAACAAATAAAGGGGGCAATTTGAGATTTATTTATTTATTTAATAGAACTTAATATATATATATTTTCTTGTAGTATTTCTTTATATTTTATTTGTACAAATATGGACAACCGGTTTCCTTTTAGGATATCTTTTTATTTTTTTTTCGCATTCATCAGGTGCGTAAGATTAACGTAGATTTAATGGTGAAATGATGATCTCCACAATGAGACGCATGAGAGAGAGAGAGAGAGAGAGAGAGTGGGGCTGACGTGCAGGATGCTGTGTCCAGCTGCACGGTGCAACATTAAGTCGGATCTGCTCCAATCCTCCTCCTCATCATCATCATCATCATCTTCGTCACCACCATCAGTCGACATGCACAAAATCACGTGACCGCCTCCTGTCCCGACAGCCGGGTGGCGTGCGCACCGCCACATTCCCCTCTCTCTCCAGTCCGGTCCTGTCCTCCCATAAGGAATTTATGAGCTGTGCTTGGCGCTTCACCTTGCAGCAGAACGCATGAAAGGTAGGACAAATATGAATCATTTTTACATTCCAACATCGCCGTCTCATGAGGTCCAATTTGGAGCCATGTTTTAAAATTCTACCTTTGCATGGAAAACAATGCTGTGTTGATGGTGGATTTGAGCCTTTCTGGATGCCAATTTGCATATCATGAATAATTTAATGGGTGCTCGGGTAAACAAAAGAGCGGCGATGGTGGGTTCTACCTTTTGACCTGTCATCAGCATTGCATCTGTCCTCCATTGCCATTGAAAAGGAGGTCAGACTCTAATTAACATTGCTCAGGAACAGGACAGAGGTCCAAACTTAGTTCCTCGGCCCCCATTTGCAGACTCATGATGGCATCATCAGCGGATCTCTGGGGAATTGGTCCGTGGCGTTATATAAAAAAAAAATCTAAGAAGAATCAGACACTACATAGCGGTACGATCGGCCTAGTGGTTGGCATGTCTGTCTCACAGTTCTAATGTTCGGAGTTTGCATGTTCGCTCAACTGTCAGAATCTACACAGCAACAGCATCCGCGTCATCGTCACCTAGACCCTCTCAAGCGGGAGAGGAGCGAGAAGGGGCCCATGTGCGGTTGTGTGATATAAATCAGAACTTGTAGAACCTGTGCTCAATACAATGTCTCTTTTGTACAATTCAAACAAACAAAAAAACAGCTCTTGGTGTTTCTCAGAGTTTATTGTATGCTTTTGTGTGCAGGCTAATGGATGACACAAGGCAGAAAGCAGCCACTGCACTCCCTCATGGTCCCAAAGTGCAACCTGGACCCTGCGCACGAACCACACCAGGTCCAGGTCCACCTCGAGGACCACCTGCGACGCTGACCAACATAAGCCGACCGAGACCCACCGTACTCGGGACTAAACCTGCTCCTAGACCCGCCAGGGTCCCTACCAAGGATGTAGCTTTGATCCCGGTTTGCATCCCGGGACCGCAGAGTGCCAACGTTTTGCCTCGTTCCCCGTCAGAGTCCTCGGTGTCTCCTCACAGTCCTCAGGCTTCCCTGAGCCCAAAATCTAGTCTCAGTCCTCCACCAGCTGCCAATACTACACAAGCGCAGAGTGACAAGACCAAAGACAACGACTTCAGGTGAGACGGTAGCTATCGGCATCTCCATTTGACGCTCGAGTCTGTTAAGTGCTGTCTGTCGAGCTGTTGTGTCCACGGCTTTGTGTTGTTTTCGAATGCAACCGCGGTAAGCCAGCTAATATGCACCCGAAGGCGTCATATGAATCAAAGCGGCGCTTTTCTCTAAAAGCTTCTTGCTGAGAGAGTGACGGAGCCGCATTAAATCGACTTGGCAGACATCCCATCGGCTCGCTCGCCCATAAACACAAGCAGCACCTTTTAGTACCGTACCGCTTGTTTTAGACAAATGACGTCCTAAAAGTCTGAAAATGGCTGCTACCGTGGATGTAAAAAGTCTACACACCCCTGTAAAAGTGCCAGGTTTCAACAACAGTTCAAACATCCATCCATCCATCCATCCATCCATCCATTTTCTTAACCACTTGCTCCTCACAAGGGTCCCGGGGGTGCTGGAGCCTATCCTTTCCTTTCCTTTCCTTTCCTTTTATTATTTTTTTGAACATATAAACAGATGAACAGCAGAGATAAAACAAAAAACAATAACAATCAAAAGAGAAGAAAATCCCAATAACATAATCATTCAATTAATCATAACTTACATGTTCAAAAGGGAGTAGGAAGAAGTTAAAAACTTATCTAGTCCTACCCCTTTTACTAAATATATTTAAACTTATTTCATTATTAATACAATTTTAATTTACTAATTATTAAAAAATAATAATAAAATAATAAATGATATATATAACCCAAGTTATATATATATATATATATATATATATATATATATATATATATATATATATATATATATATATACACACAAGTGCACTTAACATATTCACATTTACCAAAAACATATATACATAAATTTACTAAACATATACCATAATACCTATCTAGATCATTTACACAGCTGGATATGCGCAGCAGGCAGGGTATTCAGCTAGATTTTATTCTGCAAAAAAAAAGAAAGAACGAATGAAAGAAAAACAACCTCCAACAATAACATGTTAAAAAAAAGAAAAAAGAAGAAACTACACTGAAGTAATATTTTCTTAAAGGCTTAAATCAATGGGGCCCAAACTTGTTCCCTTTGAGGGCTGCATGCAGAAAAATAGAAAGCTGTAAGGCTCACGTTTACATTAAGTCTGACTATATTAAACATTCTAAATAAATGTAAATACTTTGGTATTTTGCAGCTTTTTGGGATCAAAATATGCGTTGTCAAGCGTACCGGTGTCTCGACAAAATAGCATACCCGTCAGTAGGGGTGTGAATTGCCTCGTACCTGACGATTCGATTCACGATTCACAGGTCACGATTCGATTCGATACCGATTAATCCCGATACGAATTTATAAGTCGATTGTTGCGATTTTTTTTCATTCAAATTTAGAAAATACTAATCAGTAAGCTTGTAGAGTGTAAGATTTATATGAAAATGTATTATTTATTTATCTGAAATTTCAGTCTTATAGAGGTTGTAATCTGTTTCATGTTTGAACAGCATTAAAATAAAATATTAAGGCTTGTTCCGTTCATATAACATTCTTCTATGCTTAAGGTGTGAACCTGAACCCGAAGTAAGACGTTTTGCTGAATATTTTTCCATTAAAAATGGAAGTTTAAAAATGGATTCACACACACACACACACACACAAAAAAAGAAAAGGCAATGATGATAAGACGTTGAATCGGTAAGACTACCAAATGAACAATTCTGAGCTCTTTAAAAAAAAAAAAAAAAAAAAAAAAAAAAAATCGCTTTTTTTAAAATTTAATCGATTCGAGAATCGCGCGATGTAGTATCGCGATATATCGCCGAATCGATTTTTTTTTTAACACCCCTACCCGTCAGAGTAGCATACCTTGCACTTCTGTGCATGCGCTGCAGGATACTAACTTTGCTCTCGGAAGATGAATTCTCGCGGTATTTGTGAGTTCACAAACCCCGGAGAATACATCCGCCGATCCGAAGCACAATCACAGAGCGGCATTGTGTTTGGGGGCGGGATATACATCTGTGACGAAACCAGGAAGCTAGCACCGATGTCAGAGCTAACAAACAAACTTAACATGGACGAATGGACGCTGCAATTAATTCTGTTCTCGCACAATTACTCACCGTTTACGTGTTGAATGTTGAACAGCGAGAGGCGCTTTGTGCATTTTTAGTCGGTAAGATGTTTGTGGTTTTCCCCCCTTCGGCAAGAACGAGACGAAATTTTCACCCATGGCCGTGATTGGTTCAAACAAACGTGTAGATTGACGCATTGTTCCAACAGAATGTCCCGCCTTTTCCCGACGAAATTAGTGCGGAGAAGTACCAGACGGATATTGCGGAGAACTCACTTGAGTGAAGCGCATAACCAGCTGGCTATTGCCAGGTTAGTAGAATACGGTAACAACAGGTTGGTTGTTTGGTTGAGTTTAGGGTGAGGCTACAGATAGAGTTTACTATCCGGGTATGCTGATCTGACAGAACACCGGAACACTGACAAACAAACTGTGACAGTACGTTCTTTGCACGTTGAGATGTACCTGAAGGCTCAAGGGAGATTTTTTGGAAGTGTCGAAGCGCCGTAGCGGTGCGTTCCGGCCCCCTTAAAACACTGACTGTAACCTATATATTACTTGCTGTTCTGGTTTGCGTGATGTAAGAAATGCAGAGAACACTTTTCTATTTTTTACATCACTGAAAGCTAACGTGGCGTCTGCACTGTCACAGGGTCCACATCGCCACATGGAACGTGGGCTCGGCTGTCCCGCCGGATGATGTCATCGCTCTGTTTGGGCCAAATGTGTCAGATGGGAGTGTTGACATGTTTGTCATCGGGTAAGTAGGGTGGCTATATGCCAGGGTGCCCACTCGCTCATCTGTCCCTCTTTTGCTGACCATTTTTTGGGGGTTCCATTTCAATCCTCACACTTTGCAGGCTCCAGGAGGTGAACTCCATGATCAACAAGCGGCTGAAGGATGCTGTTTTCTCAGATCAGTGGAGTGAGCTCTGCATGGACACGCTCAGTCCTTTTGGATATGTCCTGGTTGGTAGACTCATCACTCATCAGCTTAACGGCATTTGATTTTTATTTATCAACAGAATAAGTATGGGGGAAAAAAAAAAAAATAGAAATTAAGACTACATTTTTGTTTAAAGCAGCGGTTCTCAAAATGTTTTAAGTGCTACTTAAAGAAAATTTTCCAAGGAAATATAAAACTATAAATTTGTGGTTTCGCTTTATTTTTAACATTAAAAAACTCATACTAATTAATATAAATAGAGAAATAAAATTTGAATTGAATGAATGCATTAAAAAAATAATACAATTAATTCCATCGTTTACCCCCAAATTTGTCTTCTTATTAATTAAAGGGGAAGTAAAAAAAAATAAAATAAAATAAAAAGTTATTTACAATATGTTTTATGTGGCTCTACTAGGCTAAACATGGTATTGTGATTAACAGTGCATTTGTGGAATATAAATTAAAGGGATACTTCACTTATTTTATTTAGCCCATTATAGCAATAAAAAGTTAATATTTTGTCTATAATTAATTTGATACATTATTTTTCATGTACAAAACACATTTTTCAACTTGCTGTCGACTAAAAATGACATCACAAGGGCTCAGTTAACCAATCACAGCTCACCTGTTTTCTAGGGTTGGTCATGTGACATTCACAAGCTGAGCTGTGATTGGTTACCTGAGCCCTTGTGATGTCATTTTCAGTCGACAGCAAGTTGCAAAATGTGTTTTTAAAGGAAGTAATTGTACATGAAAAATAATGAAAATATCAAATTTATTATCGGCAAAATATTCATGTTTGACTGCCAAAAATGGCCAAATAAGGAAAGTATCCCTTTAAGCAGCAAAATCCATCCGTTTATCCATATCAGGGGACGGCCATTTTGCCACTTGCTGTTGACTGAGTGTGGCAAAATGGCCGACCCCTGAGATGGTTAAAAGGGGTAGAATTTGCAGCTTAACTACTATAACGACATTTTTTACTTGGCTTCCCTTTTATGTGCAACGTGTCAAAGTGAACCAAGTACAAGAAAAAAAAAAAATCAGTGATGGCCTACTTTTTGTAAATTATTGTGTTAATTTGTTTGACTATTTTTGTCTGTAGGTGGCGTCCCAGCGGATGCAGGGCGTGCTGCTGCTGGTCTTCTCCAAATTCATCCATCTTCCGTTCCTCCGAGGCGTGCAGACGCAGAGCACTCGCACAGGACTCGGCGGATGTTGGGTACGTGCCACGCCGCTCTTCGATTTATGACCTTGCACAATTTGCTATGGCGTGATACCGTCAGTACGGTGGAACGAGCGCGTCAAACAGGCGTTGAAAGGTGACGCACGCCAGCAGGTGTTTGCACGTGAGTGTGGATATGTCAGCGTGTGACCTTCCTCACAGTGTTGATGTCGGCGTCACACCGGCGTGATGCTGCAGTCTCCTTCTTTTTGAGGTCAGCGCTGCAGCAGGCGTCTGGCTTGCTGCTTTGAAAGTAAGAGCGCACAAAGGGCACAGACGCTCCGTCAAGGCTTTCGATTGCAATGAATTGTGAACGTGACATCATTTTTAGATATTCTTATTCTCTTCCTATTTCTAGAGTCTGCATTAGCACAAAACACTCTGATCAAGTAGGCAAACTTTTGTGTCTAAGGCTCATATTTAATTTGATTATTTATATTCTGTAATAATAATAATAATAATAATAATAATAATAATAATAAAACTCATTACGTTGAAATCGCTCAATAAAATAAAAAATAATAATAAAAAAATATATATATATATATAGTAAACAAAAATTGTAGATGAGGTAAACAAAAATGAAAAGAAATAGATGGTTCTGTAAAATATTTGTACCACTTTTTGTCATGATAAAATAATTTCCGTTTTGATTTTTGCCATTGTTTATAATTTATTTAAGATTAATTCACTCATTTCTGAAATAAATCCAAATTCAATGTATTTGCACAATTTTGTATTCCATTACGTATTTATTTAATTATTGCTAATAAAGAAATCTGGAAATTATAGACAATGAATAACACACAAAAAACTTTTTTTTAAAGTCTAAATGAATAGCAGAAAAAAAACTTATGTTTTTCAGTAAGAAAAATCACACTATAATATTGTACTTTCTGTAGTGACATAATTAAATAGAATGCAAAGAATGTAACAGTTTTTGCCAATATTTTTTTTCCAATTCAAATGGCATTGTGCTGCTCCTACTGTTGTGTGCACTTTGACCACATGGGGGCAGTATTATACAAACAAACATGAAGATGGTCACAAGTTACTGCTCTGTAAACTGCAATATTATTGTTCTGCGCGAAGGATAATAAATTTATGTCAGTGAGTATTGTTACATTATCGTGGGTTTAATATACGTATACATATATAATATACACGTATATGCTTATTTTAAATTTAAACTTCAGTTAGGAGTGGCGTTAAACAACATGTAGCCGCTTTGTTGAAGAATTGCTCACTAGTTGAGTTTGCTGCCACCATAAAGTGCTCGTATATCAAATTTCTGTTCTCAAGTTAGAGCAAAAATTGGTCAAATGATGGCTCCTATCTCGAAAGACAGAAATTTCCAACAAAGTTAATGGGGGCATGAACACACGACCGAAAACGCAAAAATAGCCTCAACCCTTAACACGAAACAAAAGCCAATGAATTTATGAGGATGTTGTTGCTTTTCGTGCTGTGCCAGAGGTTGCTGCTTTGCGCACTCCCTGCAGGGTAACAAAGGTGGCGTGAGTGCAAGGATGAGCGTGTTTGGACACCCCGTGTGCTTCCTCAACTGCCACCTGCCCGCTCACATGAGGAACCTGGAGCAGAGGATGGAGGACTTTGAGAGCATCCTGCAGCAGCAGCAGTTTGAAGGAGGGGCTGCCACCGGCGTGCTGGATCACGAGTTGGGTGGCTTTTGTTTGAAAATAAAAACAAAACAAAACAACAGAAAATGTTTGGATACTACAAGGAACGTTTCCTGTTTGTCTAGCGTCGTGTTTTGGTTCGGGGATTTAAATTTCCGAATTGAGGACTATGACATCCATGTGGTGAAATGTGCGATTGACAGCAATAAGCTCCCTCTATTGTGGGAGCGAGATCAGGTGAGGTTCATCATCATCATCATCATCATTTTTGAAGCCGTTCAGTATTTGCCAATCTGTTTCTGACTGCAAGAATATGCGTTCTGACAAGAGTGAGGCAGCAGATGGCAATAAAGCAGCCTTTTTGTGGACCTGGTGTGATCTTTATCTTTTTTTTTTTTTTTTTTTTTTTTTTTCCTCAGCTCAACATGGCTAAAAGCACAGAATCCATCCTGGAAGGCTTCTTGGAGGGTCCGCTGAACTTTCCGCCGACGTATAAGTTTGATGTGGGCACACACATCTATGACACAAGGTATGTCGTCATCATTCGGATGAATCCGAATCTTACCCTTTCATCTAACCGCCATTTTTTAATGTGGTCCAGCGCTAAAAAGAGGAAGCCCGCGTGGACCGATCGTATTCTCTGGCGCCTCCGCCGCACCGGCTCGCCCGTTCCTACCCACAATGCAGCACTTCAGAGGGGTCTGACCTCCTGGCTGGGTGGGGCCACCAAAGTGACGCAGCACACTTATGAGAGCCACATGGGATTCACCATCAGCGATCACAAGCCTGTGTCGGCCATGTTTTCCTTGCATGTGAGTGAATATGTCGTATACTTGAAGATCGCGGCCACATGTTGCTATGAAGTTTCGTTTATTAGAAAGAGGTTGCTTTATTAATTAAATTTTACCAAGGACTGTTCGGAGTAGTACAGTAATGCATTCCCAATTGTTTTTTTGAGCTGTTAATGTGCAGTATATTTTTTTTAATTCTTATTTAAGCACAGTTTTGTTTCCAATATTTAAGTGCAGCATTAATATTCAAACTGTGCATTACTTTTTAGGAATAAAACTTTTTGACGGACGACTTAGGCCTACAACGCTTCTACGTTTTAAAGTTAGTCATGATGGTTGTACTTTAAGGTCTGTTTTTATTTTTTTAAGTCGGAATTTTCCAAGTCTAACATTGTAATTTAGTTCGAAAAAAGCGGGAATTTCATGAAAGCAAAGTCAGAATTTAATGATTAAGTTTTAGCTTTATGCGACTAAAGGTGTAATGTTTAAAAAAAAAAAAAAAAAAAACATTCACAATTTTAAAAGCTGTGTGGAAAAAGGTCACTTTATGTGATTGATGTAATAGTATGAGAAAAGATTCTTAATTTTATAAAAAAGGAAATTGTAGTATTATAAGGAGGAAACAACAGTTACTTGTCCCAGACTGTTGTGTATTCTCATGACTTATGATGACTTTTGTTGAAATAAATAAATATATATATATATATATATATATATATATATATATATATATATATATATATATATATATATATATTTAAATGGTTTATTTCGCATAATGTTGCAACTGAATTAATGACATTTTTTGTAAAGTCGTCTTTGTGGTAGTTCCCATTCAGGGTGGACATGCCTCTGGTGGAGTTGCAGGCCAACAAGGAATGGTTCAAAGTCTCTGATGCCACAGTTAAATTCTCATTAGCGTCCAATTATCATCGCAGCTCATGGGACTGGGTTGCAATATACAAGGTAAGAAACTTTATTCTGTATTTTCATTTTCATTGCCTGTCTTGTCACCGAACAACATTTACATCTGCACACAGGTTGGATTCAGACACCACAAAGATTACCAAGCGTATGTGTGGGCCAAGGGGGAGCATTCAGGGCAGGTGGGCCGCATATTAAGTTTCATAACGCTGCGATGTGGAATCGGGGATCATTTCTGTCCCCATTTTCCAGGTGTCTTTTTCAGAGGAGGACTTGCCAAGAGAGGATTGTCAATACATCCTTGGCTTCTACAGTCATAATATGAACAGCATTGTTGGATTGTCAACAAACATACAGGTATAGAGTATTGCTATTACAATAATTAATGTTTTTGGTTTTTGGTTTTTTAAAGGGGAAGTCACCCCCTGCCCCTCCCCCCCAAAAAAATCTTGACAATAATATGTTCTATGCAGCCCCACTAGTCTAAATACAGTATTCTGGTTTATATTGTGTTAGTGGAATATTAGTTTAGCATTAAAACCCAGCTGTTTTTTTCAGTATCAGAAGGCGGCCATTTTCTCACTTTTTGTCGAATGAAAATGACATCATAGTTGCTCAGGTGTCGGGTAACAACCAATCACAGCTCAGTTTCAGTAACAGGTGAGCTGTGATTGGTCGTTGTCTGAGCAACTGTGATGCCATCTTCAGTCGACAGCAAGTGGCAAAATGGCTGCCCCCGAGATGGATAAAAACGGCTGGATTTTGCTTCATAACTCATATTCCACAAATGTAATATTAAGCAGAATGTCATTTTCAGACCAGTGAGGTCACATATAACACGTTGTAGTCAAGAAATGTTAAAGGTTGACTTTCCTTTTAAGGTCATTTTAATCAATCCAAAGATAAATATTCAAAAATAATTTAGACGTGTGTTTTTTTAGCTGACCATTTTGCCCGAATTCTGAATTGTGTCACCTCATCTGGGTATTTGAATTTAAATGCTTTATAACATGGGTGTCCAAACTTTTTCCTCTGAGGGCTGCATACTGAAAAATAGAAGATGTTCCCTCTAATTAGCATCACATGTGTCTTCAAACTTGTAATCAGCCCATTGGCCCATTTAAAGCGTGATAAGTAGTCACTGTGCTATTTGGTGACAACACTAAACATGGACCATTGAAAGTGTTGTCTTGTGAGATTAGGGGGAGAAAAAAAATATAAGCACGTTATTTTAACATTTGTGTCTTTTGAATGGCCAACAACGTATCAAAGTCCATTTTCATCCTGGACAGATCAAGCTTCCAATCCACAGCCCGTCAGCACACCGCTCCGACAGCTCCGAGATAAGCTCGGAAGACGACAGCACCCTGGTCCTGCTGGCTCCCAACTCCCGCAGCCCGAGCCCCAAACCCATCAAGCACCATCACTGCCGTCACCGGCGCAGCCGCAGCCCCGCCGTGCCAGCGCTCTCGTCCAACCCCCTCCCCTCCCTGCAGGGCCTCAGCCTGTGTCCCCTGCCCAAAGAGACAGCTAGCCGCTCGCCTTGTTCCGCCTCGAGAAAGGAACGACTGTTTTCCACTGGCTCTTTGTCGTCCCCGGCCGTCAGCCCGCTCAGTCCCCGGAGCCCCGTGTCTCCCGGCAGCGGGGTCAGTGCACCGGAGGCCCTGATTGCCGCCATGTTAGGGGACCATCGGCCTGCTCAGGTAAGCCCCACGGGGCTCAAACAGCTTGGACATGCAGGGGGAAACAACCCTTCATAGAGGAGATGGAAACTGGACTGAATGTAATGCGTGCAACCCGGCAATTCTCTCTTTCTGATGTATCTTACACTGTGTTTATCTGGGATTCACATCCCTCTAACAAGTGCTTTTATAGACTCACAAGCTCCAATGTGTAGAAACACACACGTTGAATGTGAGGCCAAACATGCAGGCAAGTCAAAATCAATCAGGTGTATTGATTTGTATGTTGGAGTCTTTCCAATAAGACGCTATATTTGTTGTGGGGGTGAACCGGTGAGAACTGATGTGTCGTTTCCTCAAAACCCACAAATGTTCAGTCTTCTGGTCAAAAACAATTTAATTCCAATAAAGTCCAATCCTTTTCCATTAAGTCCAAAGGACAACACGATTCTTTTCGCTTTCCATGACAACGGCGGCAATCTTATTTTTTATTTTTATTTATTTTTTATCCTGCACTCAACTAAACATTCTATCGCTGTTCCATTGAACTTGGTGATTGGACATACGTCCTGAGTGATTTTTTCTTATTTTTAATTTTTTTTTTTTTTTAAATGTACGGTTTGCTTTAGAAATCTGCATCTGTTTACATTCATCTCAGTTGTCTGCATTTGATAATAAAGACTACAAACATGACAGTACCCACTTGGTGACATGGAGCTATTTGTACAGCACGGTGATCTGGTGATTTGCACATCTGCCTCAAAGTTCAGAGGTTGGAATTTCGGCTGGGAGTTTTCTCCAACTTCTTTCCACATGTCAGACATGCCTGTCAGCTGTTGTCCATTAGTGTGAGTGTGAATGATTGTTTGTCCGTGTGTTGTGTGATGTGAGCCTGTAATTTGGACCTTTTGTTATCAGCAGTAGACAGAAAACAACCTATTGACATCATGGATCTATAAAGAACATCAAGTTGAGGTTTACGGAGACATGTGAGGCTTATCCTTATGATTTATTTTTTGCAAGAGAAGGCGAGAGTATTTGGATTGCTGAGGCTTTGCGAAGGCAGAAAGGCACAAGGTGAGCAAGATAAACTCACTGGATCAATAAAAAGGAATGATGTCACAATATGAAAAAGGCTTTATTTACTAACTATAAAAGTTTGATGTGTATTTGGTTCTGTTCATGTAAAGGGTGCCCGTAATGTCTCTTTACAATTTATGTACTGTATTACAAAAGCAAATTATTGGCCAATGTATGGAAACAGATACAAAATGAGTAAATTGGACCATATACCTTCTAATCTAATCCATACAAAAATGTCATAAATGCAGGGTGTCTCATGGCTATCAGCATTTGACAGGTTTGTCCATTGTAGCTTTGCAAAATTGCCGATTGGCAAATGTATTTTTTTTTTTTTTTCAGTTCAGTGCCCTAAATTCAGTTCAAAGCCCTAAATTCGCTATGTTCACAAGCATTCATCGCTCAGTGAGATTCCAGCTTTATCGGCCCTCAGATTCGTAAAAAGGCCGATGCTGATATTTGTCAACATGCCGGATATCGGCACCGATCCCAGCCGATAATCTGTCTATCTCTACAAACTTCAGGTTGTTGAGCATCATAATATTCCACAACCTGAAGTTGGCAAATGTAAAGTTTTAACATCTTCGTGTACTTTGACAGGAAAAAAAAAAAAAAAAACTTGGCAGGTGGCAGGTTTGCAAACGCTGCTTCAATGTCAATTGATGTTCCAGGGAACATGCTGATGGCCTCACATTTATCCAAACTACACCTGAAATGAAATAGAATAAAGACCCTTTGTATATACAGTACATGGATAACTGAGAATCTACAGATATAAAGAATTTTTTTTTAAATGGCATTGGTGGACAGCCTGATGGTCACCATTGGCCCAAAGCTCTGTTTACATGCGCACACCCATCTGCGCCACATGGTAGCACTAGCAACTTCATAGGCTGCACTCCACATAGGCCACTCCTGCCTCCACACATGAAACAACCGAAGCAGTCCAACCAGTTTGCAGATCACTACTAGCGGCGGGTCGCCCGAAGCACAACGCAGGGTGGTCGTTTGGATTTAGCGTTGAGTCGGAACAGCATACATAGGCTGCAAAAGGCTGTGTTTGGTTAAATTGACCATATTGGAAAGAGGCTATCCGAACGCCTAGCTTGTTAGCTAACAGTTGTTAAAGATGAACGGTGAGCTGAACGGTTTCTATAACAACTCGCCCGTCGACGACGACTGCTTCCTCTTCACGTCCGAATCTGTGGGAGAAGGACATCCCGGTGAGTTTGAAATCCATTTATTTATTTAAATAAATAAATATTTGTTTATTTATTTAAATAAATACACATGATTACCAATGAGTTTGACAGCAACTCCTTTCAAGTGTACGAGACAAGGTCATGTGGCGTCTCTTGTGAGGCACGGAGTTTTATGCTTCTTTTAATGCGTTTGCAACCTTTAGAAGGATTTCTTTATTAATTTTGTTCTCCCCCCCACTCACTCTTATCAAACTATCCGCGGCGGCAACGCAGCTGTTAGCTAGCTAGTTGGACACGAATGGTACATGTCAATCACAGAAAATGTAGTTTAATTGTGTATATATTAACACTTTTGTGGTTTAGCAAACGCGGCCTATGTACGACACATAAATGTTTAGTTGAATTTAAGGGATTTATAAGCGTTTGAATGGCGTTGCAACGTCTTCCAGCTCCACTTCCGTTCTCGGCCGGTTAGTATCCGGTTAGCTTCCTGCTCCATTCGTAACGCCAGGAAAATGAATGTATGGTTAATGTAACGTATCCGATACGTTTACAATTCCTGTGAAGTGAAACACAATATGTCTATTAATTATTTACCATTTTGGCTCTATTTTTTGTTTTGTCCATTTGTTACGATTATTATTATTATTATAATTCTAATGGAAAAATATTGTATTTCTTGTAGTATGTGTTTTATGTTTGACCTTATCTACAGCCCCTTGGTAGTTGTTAAAGTGCGCTACAAATAAAGTTGAGTTTTATTAGTCTAATGTTGTCTATTATGGTTATACAGTTGACAGTGACAAGCATCTCAACAATGTCCCCAGATGACTGCAATTAAATTAAGGTGTTGTCACTGACTGTAAGCAAATCACTGTATGAACCAACATTTATTTCAATGAAACCAAAACAAAATAAAGAAAAGAGAAGTCACCATTTAAAAACAACAACCAAAGACCAAGTCCGAAGTCTTTTGGTGTGCTGATAGATTTGGATCTGACTTTCAGCAGTCAAATCAAATCAAATCAACCACTAACACAGCATTCTCGCATCTGAAAAACATATCCAGATTAAAGGGTTGCATGGTCCAAGCAGGCCAAGAGAAGCTTATCCATCCTTTTTATCTCCAGTAGACTTGATTATTGTAATGGTCTTCTGACTGGACTCCCTCAAATAAGCATCAAACAGCTACAGCTCTCTCGGAATAGTGCATCCTGGCTTATGACCAGAATAAAGTGACCAGAACATATTATTCCTACCGCACAGGCTTTTACGCTGGCTTAATTCCAAAATCTTGTAGTTTCAGTAAGCTACCTTTTTTTTTTAAATGTCTTAAATTGTTTTGTTCTAAATGCTTTTAAATGTTCTATTCTTTGAATCATATGAAGTTACCTTGTTTTTGAAATGTGCTATATAAATAAAGCTGACTTTCCTAATGTTTAAATGTCAGGCTTACAACGGATACTCATTTTGTATTTCAATTAAACCTTTGTTCTAGGGAGTCACTGCACTCATACATCACATTCAATCTTTTGAACTGAGCTTCTTTAGCCTTCAGGGGAATAGGGTAGGACAAGTAGTATTATCTTAGTTATGACATTTTTTGGTACATCACTTATTTTGAAGTAACTATGTACTTCCTGTAATGAGGTAGAGCTAAAACAAATTTCAATAACATACTGTAGTCCTTGCTAATTTATTAATGCATTTAATGTAAAATAAAAATAAAAATCTGCTCTAGGCATTCATATAAAACAATCAATTGAAAAACAATAAATAAAGTAGCTAACAAACTTTCCCCAACCCTATGATGACGTATTCTTACGCGGCTGCATAAAACGTTTCATTGCTTGCTCTTTGTAACGTCAAAATGTCGGATTTTGTAAACCGAAGACCACCCCCGTGGACCTCAACACAAGTACGATAATTATTGATCTCAGCTAAAGTGTTACGTGTGTGTGCGCACTGTGCATATCAATACAGAAATTTGGGATCGTTTTGTTATTGGTGTCACGGATTTCAACACAGTCTTGTGACAGCTGTTGCAGCACGTAAACAAGACTGCGCAAAACAGCTGATCAAACATCAGCATTTAAACTTAGTGTTTCAGCTATCACAAGTGCTTTCCGCTTATCTGGTCTGATGAGGGTGATAATGGGTTGTCGATGCAATATTATGAAGTAACTTTATGTCGACTTGTTTTAAAGAATGGAATGTGTCCGCTGGCTTGACGTATTTGAAAGTGGTTTAACCTGTCCCATAACTACACAAGGCAGCATGAAGTATGCAATAATACTTCTTTATTGCATCACGTTAAGATGAAAAGTACACAATGACTTTTCACAGGATGTAGTGAAGTTATGTAATGTTTACAAAAAAAAAAAAAGTACTGGTAAATAGAGGCTTAAAAGATAATTAAAACAGAAGGTAATTACATTTAAAATAGTGTTCTGTCCAGTGAATTTATTTACTCACAAGAATAAGGCTGCTTCAATTTATTTATTTTTGTTCCGAATATCTTAAATGTATGTAACGTTTGTCATTCTACAGATAAGATTTGTGACCAAATTAGCGATGCTGTTTTGGATGCGCACCTCACCCAAGACCCAGATGCCAAAGTTGCGTGTGGTAAGTTCTCGTTTTCCACTTAAGATTGTTTTATTCTAATGAAATTCCAATTTGACTTTCTCCTTGTAATATTTGAAGTGTGTTGTCATTAAACGTCCAAATTTATTATCATAATACTACAATATTTTGGTTGTAATATTCCAAGTTTATTTTCATCAAATTTCAATGCTCTTCTCATTGTTTTTCCTCATTGTTTTGTTTCTTTGTTCTCCGAGAGATATAACATTTCTCATGATGTTTTTCTTGAAAAAAAAAAATCTGTATTTTTAATTCAATATATTGTAATGATGTAAGTTTGTCATTTTGTTTTTCTACAATGTAACCCTTTGATATGACAGTCACATAATTTCAAAACATTCTTTTGGTTTAATGGCAAAAATAAACCACTGTTTTGTCTACAAAATGTTACGAGTAGCTCCGAGTAGCTCTAAATTCCATTGGATGATTTTATGAGCCGTGTCTTCATATAAAGGGCATGGAACATGTCCTGCAGCTCTTTTTTTTTTTTTTCCTTCTTCTTCTTTTTCCAAAACACAGTCCTGTTTGCTTCTTCACCAAAGTTTTTAACTGTGGGAAAATGTTTTTAGTTCTTCCTAGTTTGTACATTCCATCAAATGTCTTTTTAATGCACGTACTGCTAGTGTTTTTTTCCACACTTAAAGATTGAAGTTAATCTCTTTCACCTGAACAGAGACGGTCGCTAAGACAGGGATGATCCTGCTGGCTGGGGAGATCACCTCCAGGGCTGTCGTAGACTACCAGAAGGTCGTGCGAGAGACAATCAAGCATATTGGCTATGACGATTCCTCCAAAGGTGAACTTGTAAACCCTCACAAACAAACCGTTTTGCACAACATAATGATCGCTTCCAGTCGTGAGGGTTTTGTAAAATCACAAATAGTTTTGGTTACACACTTTTAACAGGACAGGCAGAACACAGAAAGTCTAATTTCCATATTTCTGATAAAAGTGACCTTTATTTATTTACTCAACCGCAGGTCGTGTCACTTAAATGTCGCTTTATGCGGTGGTGAGTGCCGCTGTTTTGGTTAGCAAAATTTTATGCAAGGAATAATGACATTTTTTTTTCTTGGTAGGTTAAATAAGGTCTTGTAAAGAAGACAGTGGTTCTTTTACATTTTTAAACAATTGTGAAGTGTACTAATAACATGCAAAATATTTTAGTGAAAAGGATCAATAGACTTTACACACTCAAATTCTTGTATTGCTGAAATTAGTCTTTTTCACAAGTGAGCGATTGGACACCCGTTGTCAGGGTTCCAGATACAGTATTGGGCTGGCAAGCATGCGCTAAAAATTACCGCATGCCTCGGGTCAATCGTCTCCAACGTGTTAATAAAGCCACGCTTTTATGATTTATAACCGGGCTCCATGTCAACCGGATAATGTTCAGCGTAATTTACTCGCTAACTGCATTTCCTTGGCCTCCATTCTTGTCATATATAAAACAATGTGAAAAGGATTGAGCTCATGTCTGTTTCTTAGCAACATTTAAATTCACTATTAGCTTTTTTGTTTGTTTGTTTGTAAATAGTGGCTAGAGGGATCTGAAAAGTTGCTATGCATAGCGACAAAGACAAAAATTTGGCAATGTTGACTGCTTTTGGCAACTAGCTCACTTTATTCAACAACTATGTTGTTGTTGAGAACAGTACACGTTAGCGGCAATGTGCTTTAAGCTACGGAAATAACAGATGAAATTGATTTTAAAAGCTGTTCTGACAAATAAACAATAAAATTGATTTATCGCCCCACCATTCTAAACTAATTGAGGCTTGTGTTTTTGTTTTTTTGTTTTTTTCCCCCACTGCAGGCTTTGACTACAAGACCTGCAATGTCCTGGTGGCTTTAGAGCAGCAGTCCTCCGACATCGCTCAAGGCGTTCACTTGGACCGCAAAGAGGAAGACGTGGGCGCCGGCGACCAGGTCTGAAGACACACAAGCATGATCGTTTACGGTTTCATGTTTGATCCTGTGACGACTCCCGCAGGGTCTGATGTTCGGCTATGCCACCGATGAAACGGAGGAATGCATGCCTCTCACCATCGTCCTGGCTCACAAGCTCAACGCCAAGATGGCCGAGTTACGCCGTGACGGAACGCTGCCGTGGCTCCGCCCAGATTCCAAAACTCAGGTCACATATGAACCATGTGTCCCGTTTCTGCCAGTCCATACAAGGGAGGAAAACACATTTTCATCACGGGCCACATAGCAGTTCCGGTTTCCCTCAGAGGAATGCAATGTCTGTGAAAATGATAAATATAAATGTAAATAGGTTGCCGATATTTAAAAAAGATCACAATATTGTGTGTGTTAAAAAAATAAATGAATAAAAAAGAGCTCATACTAAAAAAAAAAAAAAAAAGCACAATATTGTGCTTTTATACATAACAACAATGCATAAACCGCCTACAATCTCTAATAACAATAATGAGGCACTTACTTGCTAATGCAAGCACACATTGATCGTTTCACAAGCAAATTAGGTTCCCCTTCATTTGACAATTAGCTTAGATTTTAAACATAGAAGGCCAAAACATCCCTAATGAAAATTAAATTGCACTAATAAACTAGCCACTAGAAGGTGCTAGAACTGCACAAATGGAAATCAACCTGACTTTTTTTAACAGATGTTCCTTGTAAATATTGTGAACATGACGACGACGATTTTGTGGCGGTTTTAATATGATATTGCCCTTATCGTTACATCCCTACTAGCTAGCGCGGCTTGCTTCATCTACATCAGGCCTTGAGTTTGCTATAGTGTTTATGTTTATTGACTACCACAATATTTTTTTCTGGCAGGTGACAGTTCAGTACAGACAGGACCGCGGCGCCGTGGTTCCGCTGCGCGTCCACACCATTGTAATATCCGTGCAGCACGATGAGCTTGTCAGCCTGGAGGAGATGCGTCATAGTCTGAAGGAGCGGGTGGTCAAAGCGGTGGTCCCTCCCGGTTATCTGGACGAGAATACCATCTATCACCTGCAGCCCAGTGGTCGCTTTGTCATCGGGGGGCCACAGGTAAGACGTGGCATGCTTGTCATTTAATGCCATTGATCCAGAAATACTGTTATTTCCTCACGTCACAGTTTGTGTCTTAATCCCTGATAATCCTAAAACATGTCGAGCACTCTGCAGTAGAGCTGGGGAAAAAAAAGTCGACAAAGTCGGCTTTAAAAATAGGTCGACTAAAATTTTCTGCCTTGGCTTTCTGCCAAAACCATCTTTGGGCCCTCCAAGTTTAATGGCTGTGTTCTGATCTTTATTTCTTCTGTTCGTGCACCATCAAGTGGCCGAATGGTGGATGGTTTGTCTGCTTAAAAACGTTGACCGACTTAGTGGGTCTTTATTAAAGATAATACAGCTCATTGAGCTTCCCCAAAACATGGGAAAGGAAGTTCTGAACTTCCAAACCAGCACTGGGGCTGTAATTATTCCAAAATATAACCCACCTTTCAGTTTAGGTGTTCATCACTTAACCAGCAGAGGGCAGTCATGCCCGTGCCCAGAAGAAGAAAGGAACAGGAAGTTACTGAGCTCATGTAGTTAAGATATCTACCCTTTGTTTACTCATTGAATATTGTTGAAGCATTGTCTGAAAATGACTTTAACTACTACTTTTAATTACTGTTTTTTTTTTGTTTTTTTTGTTTTTTTAGCGGGCAACTGTAACAGAATACATTTTGAAAGTAACCCTCTAAACCCTGTGCATAGAAGATAATACATTATGAGTACTTATAGTTACTCAATTCAACTTAGGTCCCACTTTAATGGATTAATTTTTTTTTTTTTTTGGGGTGCAATTATTCGAGTAATCGATGAGGTAATGGATTCTAAAAAGTTTCAACAGTGACAGCACTACTCTACAGTTGCAGTTTTTAATCTGCATCATCATCATGCTAATAATGACTGTTGTCACCTCCCTCAGGGCGATGCTGGTCTGACCGGGCGCAAGATCATCGTTGATACCTACGGCGGCTGGGGGGCTCACGGAGGCGGCGCTTTTTCAGGCAAGGACTACACCAAAGTGGACCGCTCGGCCGCCTATGCCGCTCGCTGGGTGGCCAAGTCGCTGGTGAAAGCGGGACTCTGCAGGCGCGTTCTGGTCCAGGTGAGAGCGATGCATACCGCAGCATATGGAAGCATATCGTGGCTAAATGTTGGCCGAAAAACCGGCGCAGGTGTCGTACGCCATCGGGGTGGCACATCCGCTCTCCATCTCCATCTTCCACTACGGGACGTCCCAGAAGAATGAGGGCGAGCTGCTGGAGATCGTGAGGAAGAATTTTGACCTGCGTCCAGGGGTCATCGTGAGGTATTGTTGCGGCATTCTGTCGGCACGGTTTGATTTTGGATGGCTTGCTCACGTTTGTATTGCTTTCTATGGTAGGGAGTTGGACCTAAAGAAGCCCATCTACCAGCGCACGGCAGTTTATGGTCACTTTGGCCGTGACCTCTTTCCATGGGAGGTTCCCAAGGAGCTCAAATTCTAACCCTTATGTCCTCCCCCGGTTCCTTTATTTTCCCCCGCACCCACCCTCCTCTGCACAAGTCGCCCCACCGCTGCCGCATCTGCTGCACTATTTACTTCAGTCTTCAGCCATTTTGTCTTCTGGCTCAAGCTCATTTAAGATGCGCATTTGTGTTGACATTTTTTTTTTTTCTGCTCAAGCCAATCAAGCGCACAACCGTCGTCGGTTCCTTCTCCGTGCTGTCCCTTCACGCCATTTTCTTTCTGACGTGTTACAGAGAAGTCAGAAGCTGCTAATGATCATTTTGGCTGTGTTGGGCGTCACGTAAACTTGACTCCAGTTTTTTTTTGACTCCAGGTTGTGTTCTTGGGGGTCATTTCAGTGGAGCGCAGCTTTTTGTTATGTGGCACCGCCCCCGTACTTGAAGCATAGAATGTCTTTTGACTGTTGTGGGACCGAAATTGTTGTCAACAGCAACCAAAAAGTTCTGTCGATTACCTGCTTGTTGTTAAAGCCCACGTAATAAATGTTAATTTTGCACTGTTAACAAAAATGTGATCAGGTTGAATTTGCGATACGCTCCTCATGCTTTGTGTCCATTTAAATGTGACTAAATATGCGGCTGAAGCATTTCTGTTTATTCGTTTTTTGTTTTTTTCATTCAACGGTCAAGCAAATTCCATGCATTGCTCGTCACCTTGTTCGATCCAAAGCACAAGATCATCCTTCTTCTTTCCGCCCACTTGAGATTGTTTGCATTTTAAAATGATCCTGACCCCTCTCCAAACAAGATTGTGATAAGCTACTTACTCGCTTATGCATCTTACACAGAATGCAGTGAAACGGGATATTGTGGTAATATTCCATCTTGCTGGGTTGTGTGTAAAAGATAACAGGCGGGCAATGCTTGATAGTCTAGTCAAGTGAAATGTTGCATTACAAAATTCCCCCGCTTCTGTCTGCCTGTGTTAGTCTGCCTGTGTTACGGTTGGTCGACTTTGTCCCCCTGTTCCCACAGCGACACATAAGAAAACCAGGATTTGTGAACTTGTGAACGTGGCTTCGGCATGGCGTCTTAGTCTCTGACACCACCCTGTGCTCCCTGGAGTGTACTACAGAGAAACTTTAGGGCAGCTCGGATGCGTGCGCAAAGACCAAGTATGCTAATTGCTAATTTATCAGGTAAAAAGACTTCCCAATGACTGTTGACGTTGTTTACATCCACAAAATGGGAGAGACCTTAATTGGCTGGTGTTGTACAGAGAAACCAGCTTGTTTACATGGGGATCTCCCTTGTTCAATTCTGTAAAGGAAAACGAAATTGTTAGTTGTGTGCTTGTTGATTTTGTAAGTGCCTTTTCTCATTTTCTGCAATGCCGACCACCCTTTCCCCTTGGTTTGTTCACCGTTTACCCCTAAGAAGTCTGACCTGCTGTTGAGCTTGTCACTCAAACCCTCAAAAATAAACCGCATGCGTTGCTCATGTATTTTGGATTGTCTTTTTTTTTTTTTTTTTTTTAAACCAAGAATAATCTCTCAAAGCGTTGTTTTCTATATTGCTTGTCTGGTTGCCCTCATGAGGGTTGTGGGTGATCAGCGGCCTAAACCAGCACTTCTATCGCACTACCTACTTGTAATGTACCGTTAGCTAAAGGTAAACACAAAGGCTTATCAGAATAAAATCTGAACTCAAATCAGAATGCAGCTCGAAGATCTTTAGATGACTTTTATTCAGCGGTGCAGACAATTACAGATTTGTGTAAAAGATGATGTAGGTTAGTACCAAGAGAGCCAAGCGCTCTCCTTCATGCTGTCTTTTCGTCCTGTTCAGCTTAATGACCACACTTCCTTATGTGAAAAGAGAAGGAAAAACCCACACACGATGCCTTAAAAAATAGCATGGCATAAATATTAGGACTAATATAGTTAAGAGAAATATTGGTGGTTTTCATCGCCGCAGCACCTGGCTCAGACACGTGCTGACTTGCGCTTAGTCCATTACAGCCTGACAAAGTAGAAGAAGAAAAAAAAAGGCATTATTGCTTGCCTTAATTAAAGATTTTGAAGGCTTTGTTCACACCTACCTGACAAGTCTTCAAACAGTTTTGTAGTTTATGGGTTTCCAGGCAAATCTTTGGCAGTAGAACAGAGACTACACAGGGTGGAAATAATGTTAAAACTTCCAAAAGTTATTTTATTCAAAATTTAACTTCCGTCCCTATGTTAAAAACCAGAAAGTTATTTCAAGTTGACAGTGCAGACAATGCACAATGATAAATTATGATTCAGCTGGCAGTAAAAATAAGTCAGCAAAAAGGTTGATCATTGTATTCCAAAATGAAAGCTTTTTTTTTTTTTTTTTTTTTTTTAAGTTGAACACAGTTAAGTTTGTTTCCATGGAGGACTAGATAAATTTGAGAACCTTTATGCTGAAATTCCAAGGATTTTGACCATTTTAAATTGAACAAGTTCTTTAAATGATTTTTTTTATTATAAAAAATAATTATCGATTTAGATGATATTCAATATTTCTTTAATAATTATCGATTTAGATGATAATCAATAGTTGGACCACGAGGTGGGGCGCTATTGATGACTTACCCCACATTTCAGAGAAGTTTGAAGGTCCCTGCACCTGTAGGTTGCCAAAGTGCAGGGGTCTGGGGGGAGAAAATGTGCAGAGTTGAGTTTGGTTCTAAACATCATGCATAAACTACATTTTATATTCTCTCCATTATTTCCATGGAACTCAACCTTGTGCCATAGCGGAAAGGAACTTGAAGGTAAGCTGCTTTTTTTTTTTTTTTTTTTCTTCCTTTTTTTTTTTTTTTCCTTTTATTGTGTTTTTTTAGCTAGCTTGTTGGGTTGTCGACAACAATCATATTCATTCATTACATGTATAGTAAATATTCAAGATTGCCTTTAATTCATTTAAGTGAAGTTCTTCGTTCAGACGAAGTGGGAATGTGAAAATAACATGAGATAGTTTCATGTTTTTCACTCCATTTACACAATATTTTAATTGTGTGAATGTTTATTTTAGCGACCCAGCTAGTCTTGCAGCCATTTTTAGAGGCGATACCACCAGTACCACTGTAAACCAAAATTATGGAGCAGTTTTACGCCAAACCGATGCCTTTGAAAGTACATCTAGAGTGTTTCTCAAATACTGCAAGTGTTACATGGCTCTCATGGGATTGTTGTTTCTCTTCCAGATTACACAACAATGGGTACAGTTTTGGTGCATGTTGCGTGACTCACCAACGGGAGGACCCTCCTGACCCTGGCACAGGCGGATGAGTGCGCAGATGGCCTTCGGGGTGGCGTAGCTTAGAAGAGCGTCCATCAGCGTCTTGCTGAACTGGCCGATGACCACCTCGCACTGATCACGGTAGGAGATGGGCATGATGTGACAGACGTTCTCCATCACCTCCACCACGGCATCCTACAATGCAACTTAAGCAATTAGACTGGGCACTTTAAAGAGGAAGGCAACCCAAACATTTTCTTTACAATATGTTGTAGTAAAAAATTTATATATATATATATCGGCACTGACATTTTGATTTAGGCCCGCCCCCCTGTCTATCATGTAGATCTGCCAGTGTTGATTGGTTCAGTTTGCTGTCCATAATATAAAAGAAAGAATGGGCTGCTCCCACCCATTTGGGGTAAAACGGAGGAAAATATGGTGAGGTTGACCTAATAAAGTCTCCAGTGAGTTTGTGATGCTGACCTACCTCAGTCCTCTCTTTGGGCAGTAAGTCGTCCAGTGTCTTGATGAAAAAGATGCAGAATGAGCACGGTGTGGGCTTCTCCTAACAAAACAGCAGATTTAAATGACAATAGGCACTCCATTCAATTTTTAGTGCTCGTCTTTATTCACTGACATTTGCTTGTATTATAGCAAGCTGGAGGACCTCGTTGACCAAAGCACCAAAGGTTTTCTGCTGCTCATTGGAGCCGCACGCTGCCATGATTTTGCAGATGTCCCCTGGCTTCTGCAGATAGCAGATAGATGGGAATTTATGATGTGTTTACATACAGAAGCGCATGCATGAAAATAGTATTACGGCCCCTGCGACGTACTGCTACAACAGTAATCAAGCTGATGGCCACTGGGAGGACCTTGTCCACCTCCTCCTTGCAGAACGCAGCCATGCTGGCTTTCCCAGGCAGGTGGTCACACAGGTTGCTTATGCCGTGTGTGATCTTTTTCTGAAAGAAATGGGGGGTTTACTTTCTTTACCATTCAAGGAATAATTGATTCTATAGCAACGGAAGGAACTTAAGGCACAAGACATCTGCATCTGGCTCATTTGATTTAAAAAAATAAATATATATATATATATATATATTTCCCCTTTCTGTCTATTTTATTTTTTATTTTTAACCTCTGAACTCCAAATGATTTGCCGCAACCTCGCTAAAGGAGAAAATATAATTAATATTTTGTGTTATTAATTAAAGGACATGCATTACCCAAATTGGTGTCCGACATTCACAAGTCTGCAAGTCACTAGAAATTATTCTGGGGAAAAAAACAGAAGCTGATGCTCTGTTTTTCTGACCCCCATGTTTTTTAAAATATTTTTTCCTTTTTTTTTTTTTTGAATATTTTTCCCTGTTTTTCAAAACATTTATTTTTCTGATTATTTTTTTTGTCTTTCTGATTTTTTTCCCTCTATATTTTTAATGACAGAAAAAAAAATATAAAAACAAAAAACAATTATTCCGAATAGATTTTTTTTTTAACAGAAAAATAAAGCCCTGCCCAAAAACTAGTCAGAAAAAAAGTTCATTTTATTTTATTTTATTTTATTTTATTTTTTTATGACTGCAATACAGTTCGTAGTGTCCCACTTGGTGGTGATTCTTCACAACAACAACAACAACAAAAATCCAATTTTATATCTTAGTCTTTGAAGATAAAATGCGACAAAAGGTCAAAAGTTCAAGGCGGGGCTAATACCTTCGCAAGGCATGGTACACTACTGGAGTGAAGTCACAGAAAATAAAGCAAGAATCACGTCCGCTTTCGGATCTAAACTTAATGAGGCCAACAATCATTGTCTGGTGCGTACGTGCGTTAAGATAACCTGTATTAACTGTAATTCCTAACTATTTCCATCACTGCACTCCAACTGATATAAATCTGTGCCAACCAACATTCCAGGCATTTGCTATAATTGTTTTTTTGTTTTTGTTTGTTTTTTTAATGAAAACTATTCAGTGCGATAGTATTGTATACACAGTGGGCAGATAAGAAAAGTGTGATAAGGAATGTGTTCACCTGGAGATCTGCGTTGGAAAGCAGGTCAACAAAGAGGCTGATTATTTTTGTGCAGTCCTCACAGGGACTCCCAGCCTGGGCACAGAATCACAGCAGAAATCAACACACACCAGCAACGTGTGTCAATGCGCAGTTTATCATCACACACCTACATGACATTAAATATACATCATTGGTAAACATTTTACTCTAACATACGTCAAATGATCCAAAAATCAGGATTTTTTTTTTTTTTTTGGGGGGGGGGGTTCTTTTGTCTTCTCTCCTGGTTCGGGCTGATGGTATAATAACAGAAAAATTAGATGTGTACAATATAAAAATCTGCGTTACAGTGAAGCTGCAAAAAGTAAAATGTGATATGGCGAGGGATGACTATATAATTTCTGTATGTATTATTTCATACAGTATATTTCTTTTAAACTCAATTCATACACTATTACAGTGCAAATTGCTAATGGATTAGTCAAGTGTGTTATTTATTACCACTTATTTTCACACCAAAAATACAAGTCTTCACTCTTTGAGTGCTCATCAATACTGCGTACTAATACCTCTAGTACCTTTGATGTAAAAAAAAAAAAAAAACATTAACATGAAGACATCAAATTTGGGAACAAATGATGATTTGCCAATGTGTCAAACTGGCACAGTATAGCACCAACTACTGCCAAGGAGGACTTACTTGATGTCAGATATTTTTGCCTAGGTATCAGTCGCGGGTATCGGCAGCCTCCATAAGTACCCGATGCCTTAGATCAGGGTGTCTAAACTGCGGCCCAGGGGCCATTTGCGGCTTGCCATCCATTTTTCAGTGGCCCACGGCATATACTAAAAAAAATATATAACATTTGACTCGGCCCGCGAGGCAAGTTGAAAGGGGAGGGTGACCAAAAAAAAAGTGCTACTACTACAAATAAACTGGTATATATACAATAGAGGTTTTCTAAATATGCAAAAATACACATGTACTATAAAAGACTAAAATACTGGTAATAAGACAATTTCAACACCGTTGGGAATAAAGATAATTCCGTTTTAGAAGCAAAAATAGCTTCCCACACTTTCTGTTGTGTCTCATGGTCCCATTTATGAATTGCTTTAATGATTCTCAAGTAACTGTTTTCGAAATATCAACTTACGACAGTTGGCAAAATCAGTCCAAATCCAGTCAAACAGCCGGGAGCGAAGGTAAAAATGGCTGGCAGTGAGTGAATTAAATAGAAAATATGAACAATATACAGTACAATTTCTTGATTACGGTATTTTTTTAATTTTTTAATTTTTTGTGGACTTAATAAATTAAAGTCAAAGAATTTTAAAGTGGCTATTGTGTCCTTTCATTTTTATGTATCCAGCCCTCAAATGGAAAAGGCCTTAAAATCAGTCCTGTATTGGTCCATTACAACCAACCTTATTATTTATTAAATACAAAAACAAACTTACCGCCATCAGTGCATCTGGTCCGTTATTCAAGTTGTCACTATTCAAAGTCAAAGCTGCAAAAAAAAAAAAGATTCATCTAATTATTTGGAATGACTGCATATAATGAATATTACTGAACGTGATATTTTAAAACTGACTCACCGCATCCTTGGAGGCCAATGATGAGAATCAATGCAAATGTGATGGAGTTCATCTTTGCTCGATTTTGGCTCTTAGTGTGTCAAAAGTGTCCTGAAAACGCAGCTTTTATTTGACAGCAAGCACCTGACACCTCCAGCTCCAACCTTACTGGCTTGAGCCAGAACAAAAACTTTTTGATAACATTTTTATTTGCAGAGTAGGGAACGGTCCCCTTCTCAGTTCGACACAGGTGTGACTGAGTCAACAGATACTCAATAGTGGATTATAGTAGTATAATGTTTACTCCCGTAAATCTCAAAGAAAGTAAACTGTCGTGTGTAGAGCGTTTATTGAGTCATTCTACATTCACTATTATGGACAATTTAGAGTCTTTGGTGAACATCTCGTGCATGTTTTGGAATGTGGGAGAAAAACAAAACAAAAACATTGTGAGAACATTCGCACAAGAGCGTTGTCACCCAGATATAAATAACATATTTCATAACTGTGAGGCAGACGTGCTAACCACTAGTGTACCATGCTGCATGAAAATGACTTTCCCGCATTACATGAAGGGGAAGTTATCTGCTGACGTTCCGTCCAGCTCAACAATAGCCAGATATGCGCTGCAACATGATACAATGCGGTTCGAAGATATCATGATGGTAAATTTGCGAAGGAATTCCAAGGCAGAATTGCACAATCCATCCAATATGGACCCACATATTTGCGGTCACAGTAGATGTTGAAAGAGCAGGGTCACCTTTAGGGCTACCCTGGACAAATTCTGGAAAGACTTTGAGGTCAGGTACACGCCATACCTGCTCATACCAACAGAGGGCAAAAATGGCCGCACGACTGGAAGGATCCAATCCACATACATACGCAAAGTATGAGAGTATCCTTCTCACATTTAGCTTAATATTTTTTATTTATATCTTTTCATGGCACAACACTGATGAAATGATTTCTTGCTATATGTAAAGTAGTCAGTGTAGAGCTTGTATTATAGTGTAAATTTACTGATTTACTAAATCACTTGCAACAAAAGTGAGTACACCCCTAAGTGAAACTGTATGGTGTCAATATTTAAAAAATATATATATATTTATTTTATTATTATTATTTGTATTTTATTTTACATTTATATATTGTTAATTTGTATTTTATTCTATTTTATTTTTAATTTTTGAATAAAAATACTGTATCCAACTCTACATACTCTCTACATAAGTCTAGTGCAGCAATGTTTCAAACCAAGTAAAATCTTTTAATAGCATATGTGTGTTGCTAACGCTGATAAAATGATACTTTTCTTCCATGTAAAGTAGTCAGTTTGGAGTTTGTATTACAGTGTAAATTTACTGACTGATTTGCTCAATCACTTGCAACAAAAGTGAGTACACCCCTGAGTGAAAATGTACAGTGTCAATATTTAAAAAAAAACTATTTTTTTTATTTTACATTAATATATTATTAATTTGTATTTTATTCTATTTTATTTTTAAATGTTTGAATAAAGTGAAAATATACGGTGTCAATATTTTTTTTTAAATATTTTTATATTTTATATTTTAATTTTTGAATAAAGTGAAAATATACGCTGTCAACATTTAAAAAAATATTTTATTATTTTTATTTTATTTTACATTTACATATTAATTTATATTTTACTATATTTGAGCCAATTTGATACTCTACATAAGACTAGTGCAGCAATGTTTCAAACCAAGTAAACAAGTAAAATCTTTTAATAGCACATTTGTGTTGTTGCGCAAAAAAAATGATGTTGGGGTGTACTCACCATTATGAAATTGTGTGTATTGGTGCGACTGAGTACATTTTGATTCTCATAAACTTCTGTGCTGTTGCGACGCCATTTTCTTGCAATTCGACATTGCAACCAAACTAGTTGCATACAAAATTATATTTAATAGTCGAATAAGAATTCAATCGCGTCGATGTGTGGTGGGTTTTACTGTAACTGTAAGCTAGAATGTATAGTCTAGTTTCGGCATCCAAACTAACTTTAATGCCAACTAGTAACAGGGTTAAACTAAAACAACAGTGTAAAAAAAAAAAAAAAATTTGGTTAAGTTTCTGTTCATGGGAAATGCCAGTAAAAAGTTAAGCATACAAATGTTATCATGATGGTGATCATTTGGTGGATCCAGCATCAGTTAGAGCACATGAGAATGGCAACCAACTGGATTCCATTCAACTGCCAACTGCTGGAGCGTTGTATCTCACCAAGCGCAAAACGCTAAGAGGGAGCTTTTTGTCACACTTGGTGCGTTTTGATAGCAGGAAGTAAATTCAGTCTTTTAGGGTGTTTACATTTTTTATTGTCATTTTACCGTGCCAGTCACAGCATGATACTCCGTGGACCGTGAGGTGACCTGCAATCACACAAATACACCTACCGGTAATTCTACTACTCGTATCCTTTTAAATCTCCATTTGACATCTTGTCGTTATTTATGTTACATAATGACATATTGCATATGACATTCACAAAAAAAAAAATGCCATAAAATTTATTCTATATTTTTTTTGTTACAGTTCTGCCTGGAATTCACATCTTTATTGTGTTAATTTTAAGGACAAAAAAAAAAAGAAAAAAGTTATTCATTATTCATTTTTTAAAATTAATGATCTGAGTAATCATTTATCTCAGTTTTCGTCAGCCAGATTTTGGAATCATCATTGGCCTTACAAAAAAAAAAAAAAAAAAAGAAAGAAAATTCCATATCAGTTGGCCCTAATATACACACTGGACATATAATTAGGTACACAGTAGGGATAGAGCGATTATAGGCCAGGCCGATAATCGATGCCAGTATTTGGTATTTTGAAAATCTTACAGCTGATAAATGACTGATAATCTCAGGGAACTATTTATTTATATTTTCAGTTAACTTTGTGAGAGATGCTGCTGAACCATCTTTTGTTTATGTTTGAAATTAAACAAGGATACATGCAAGTTTAGCATTTCAGTCATATTGAAATTTTGAGAATAAAAGATTACTGTAGAACACTATAGGGAGCTGCAGTATTTACTTGTTTAATTTTTCATTTAACCTTTTAAGACTTACTGATGATCATGGGCGCACCCTGGTATTTTATTTATTTATTTATTTTTAAGAATTTTAAAACAAATATGTTTATTCCCTAAGATAAAAAAAAGTGATATTTTGAAAATCCGAAACTAAACATTTTGAAAATCCGAAACTAAACATATGCTTTAAGATATTTCAGCAAAGTTAATAGTTGGATTTTGTATTAAAAAAAAAATATATATATATAATAGTCAGTAACCAACCCCCACCCCTTTTTTTTTTTTTGTTACTGAAAAATAATATCGACTTCAAATATCGGTTATCGGTCAACTTGACTACTAATCATCTGTATTGGTATGTGCCCTATCTATTCTCCAGTAGCCAGACCCATCACCAGGGGGTGCATTCTGACATATTGCATAAAATGGACCACCTGGTTCAATGGATCTGCAGCAGAAATAAAAATTAAAAAAAAGGAAAAGAAAATCAATCTTTGTTTTTAGATATATATATATATATATATATTTTTTTTTTTTTTTTTTTTTTTTTTAGAATTTATAGCTCAGAGGCTTTCTTCCATGAAACATGGACAATCTAAACGTTTAACGTACGAAAAATGAAAGTCGGCTATCGTCCAAAACCCGCAATCAATCATCACCAAAATTCATGTTGACATCCCTACTTATGCACACATCAATCACTGAAAATATTAAAACTATCGCCCCAATATTACCGTTTTTATAGCTATAAAGTTTTCCACTCCAAAGAGGCGATCACTACCGAAACTTAGGTCACTTCACGAGGAAAATGCTTTACAAAATAGTGGAACCATATTAACCAAAATCACACCATCATTTATGTATATTTTTAATGTCACAACACAAAAATACAATTACATGTACAAAAAAAAAAAGTTTATTTTTAGAGATCTGTGGCTCAAGTGGGAAGACACGCCCTTATTTCCCTGCGCGTGACGTCTGTGGTGATGATGATGTAATATAAGGTCGCTGTTAAAAAATATATATATATATATATCATTCATCTATTGCTACTGAGGTCAGGCATACCTGGATTAATCAGTTTGTCCACTGTTGAAAAACCGAAAACAAAGGACTGGTATTACGTTCAGGAAACACGCTAGTTGAGTTGCGCAAGAGCCCAATTGTTAAGAGACGTTACTTCGGAGCTATTACTGAACACTGTTTATTATTGTGCTTGTGGCGTAAAACGTGTCCATTAAAACAAAGCTATTAAGGTGTTTACGTCACCTGGCAGTCCATGTGGAAATAAAATCAGCATCTATTCCATGTATGTACTCTTTGAAGCTCATTTCTTGGTGCCCCGTGTAGATGGGGGAGATTTTACCTTCTCGGTTTTCCGCTAAGTATTCCTTTAATGTTTTACCAGCTGTGATGTGGAGACTTGATGGTTTTATTATGCTTCTTCCTTGTTATGTTCAGGAAAAGGAATGATACAAGAAACAAATTTGAGACGTAAGCAGAGGTTATCATAAATGCTGAGCAATGTCCAAAGCGCCACTGTATTTCCCAGATACGTTAAGTGAACTTTGAGATTTGGGTCACGCATTTTCTTTTTCACTTTTGACAGTTGAACGCTGTAAAACGCTGCTTTTCTTTCCCAAGGATGACAAAAGCGAGGCGGCTCGCTAACGGGGGGGCACTGGTGAAACGATGTTGCTTGCTAGTTGCTACATTCTCAAAGGTTGACCAACAACATTTCTAACCTGTGCTGCGCATTTCTGCTTTTCGAGGGCCCTTAAACGGGAACTCATCGGACTTCATGCAACTGTGTGGGATGTTGCAAATAACGACGGGCGCAAAGCTACAGCTTACTTATTTTAGTCAGGTATTTCGAGAGGTCTTTTTTTCTAGCATAGAAGCCTTTTTTTTTTTTTTTGCAATATATTGTACGTATCCTTGAATGGCAAGAAAGGTGACTCTAAATATAATGAATTATTGTTATTGTTATTATTATTATTATTATTATTATTAATAATAATAATAGAGAAAGTATATTTGCACTAGAGAAAGACCAATATGTTTTTTTTTCCAGGGCTGATACCGATTATTAGTAGTCAAGGACGTCGATAACCGATCTTTAGGGCCGATATTCATTTTCACTAAAATGGAAAAAATTATTGACATTAAAAAAATAAATAACAAAAAATACAAACTCCAACTCTTATTTATTTATTTATTTTAAACGACATTTAGGGTTCCTAAAATATTGGTGGGTTTTTTTTGTTTTAATCTTAGTCAATAGACATCTTAACTTTAGAACTTAAAAAAAGTTATATAGAAACTTAATAGCTCACTATTGCTTGCTACAGTAAATAGTTGTTGTTTTTTTCCGATATGAAGTATTAAAATGTTATATTAGTTTTAATTTCCAACAAATACAGAAGGTGCAGAGAGTTCCCAATGTCAAAAGCATTCTAAGAAAATTTAAATAATTTGTTGCCTGATTTTATTTTTTTTACCGGAACACTTTTTTTAAATGGATCTATTATCGGCCGTATAATTCTTCAAAATGGCCGATGCCGATATTCGTCAAATTGCTGAATATCGGCGCCGAGAATCAGTCTATCCATAATTTGCACACATCGAGCCTGTTCATGATATTGTTCTGTAGATTCAATTCATATTTTTGGAAAACGTCATTTATTTCTGTCGTTAAAAAGTGAAACTCATCAAGATTCATTACAAAGAGTGTAGCTATTTAAATATTTTATTTGTGTAGAATTTTGACAATTATCGCTTATAGCTAACATAAAACCAATATGTATTGCCTGTGTTCGGAAATTTGATTGACATTAAAAAATATATATATCTTAACAACAAATCACACAAAAATGTTTTTTTAATGTAAAATTAAAATATCCAAATTCATTCATACGTGTCCTAAATGAATATGTCAGACACTGACTAGAAAATGATCATCTGGAACCAACAAGCAACTCAAAAACATCCAATATTTTCTCCCACTTAAAGATGCAGCATAAAGAACTGTACTGTATGTACAGAGTGTGAAGTTGCAATATTTCATTTTCCTCAAAATTGTTGAAATCAGGGATATTATTTACTTTTTTTTTTTTTTTTTTTTTTAAATCACAGCTTCTTGCAGTATTTTGCCAAATTCTCGTGTCATTGAAAGCTTGAAGTGGGCTTGTGAATGCACTTTAAATCTCATCCATTTCTATAATACATTTTTTGCGGTATTATCTTTTTGTGCGTAGTAGTCCTTGGTCACTCCTCACATTCAGTTTTTTTCTGACCTTGAGTCATGTTTTGAGTGTAAAAAAAAAAAAAAAAGTAGGGCATATTATCCATTAGCAATTACATTGATAAGCGTTTCATTACATTTACTGTGGCAGCTTCCGAGAACTGAATTGTTTATTGGTCTTAAGTTTATTTCTCTTTCATTGTGTGTGTTTTATTAGTAGCAGTATTAACTTGTTGTGTGAATGCCCCTTTTTTATGTTTGTTTTATGTCATCAGGAGAGGTGTTGTGATGAGAAGTGCAAGAAAGAGATAACGAAAGCCTTATCTCTTAATCTCGACTTTTAGTAAATGCATGATAGCGTCGCCCGTGATTTTTATCACGCAGCATTTTGACAGTAGGCGCTTTTGTCTGAGTTTGATTGGCACCGGTGGTGATACGGCGGCGGAAAGAATGTGCAGTCATGACATAGCCGCTCACACTTGTTTTTCCTGATTGCACGACACTATCAAGTGCAACCTTTTACGTAAAATTGAGAAAGGGTAACTTTAAATAGAATATCATTTGTATTTTGACATCCATTCATATAATATATAGTGAAGTTCAGCCCTCAGAATAGCATAAATCTGCGTATAATTGACGATCAATGAAATACATTTTACGGTTGGAGGGGGTAAACTAAAACTTTATTTATTTATTTATTTATTTATTTTCAAAACTCCCCAAAAAATCTTTTAAAAAATCCCCATTCATTCAAAAAAGCATTTCTACAGAGGGATGAAACTTTTATTTATCATGCCTGTTTAAAAGTGACAGAAAATCCCTCCGTCCGTTTTCCTGTACTCAGCAGGCCCGCTTGGAACATTTCTCAGCAGGATTTGAGTACACCCAGACCGGCGTCAGCAAATCACAGGACATACTGTACGCGCAATCACTTGCACTCGTCGTCACACATGACAGTTTGAGTCATCAATTAAACTCGCATGCAAGTCTTTGGAATGCGGGGAGGTAGCCGTGGAACCCCGCGCAAGCACGGGGGAGGACGTGCAAACTGGCATGAAGGGCAAATTCAAACTAGATGCGCATTTTAACATATCATTGTTATTGTTTCATGCGACATAAAAAGATGAAGCGAAGCCATATTTGTTTGTTTTGTTGTTATAATGTGACTTTTATGGAGTTATCGTTGTGAACTCAAAAGATTGCGCGTCAAAGTGTTTAACTAAAACTAATTGCAGTAGATAAATAAACACTTTCATATTCATTCATTGTTTATTTGCCTTATTTTAGCATAAACCTAAACATTAAACTTTATGTGTAATGAATCTGAAAATTATTTTTCCAAATCATTCAGCCCAAGTTACACAATAAGGCAGTAAAATCATGTCATTAATGTCATCATGATGCCATGAATGCTTATAATGAAAGAAAAGTACATCCTACTAGATATGAAATATTTAAATAACAAAGAGTGAAAAAAGTGAAGTTAATGTACAACAATGTTTTGCTCATAAAACATTGTCACTGTTAAATTTAAAAGCATGTATATATTTTTACAACAATAAAAGTCAAAGTTCAAAATTCCCCCCCAAAAAAGGGATACAGTAATACATTCTGTGTTACTACATAATAAGGGTAAAATGTATTTGTTACATTTTTAAATAATGCATATTGATATGATGTGGTGTTGCAAGGCTCTTTTATTGAATTTTAGATGAGTATATGGGGTTATTTAAAAAAAAAAAAAAACATTGTATCCAGTGGTGGGGAGAAGAATACAACAAGGAACAAGGAAAATGTGATTCCTGACAGTCACTAAGTTGAGCAGTTCAAGGGGCGGGGCCTCTACACGCTAGGAAATAAAAAGATGTCCCGCATCACTGCATGGCAACATTCGCACACTTCTCACAGGTAATCTTCTTGCCTTTCACACTCTGATATTCTACCCTTAACTTGTCTTTCTCAAATTGTTAGTTACATTAACTGCTTGATGCTTACTGTACATTATTTTCTCTTGTTAATTTTTTATTTATTTTTTTTAAATTGCTTTTAGAGATGCTTTTTCCTGTCTTCCTCATTCTGGGCATCTGCCTGGTGCCTGCACACTTGAAACCGACTGGTAGATGGAAATATTATCCTCTTTATGCTGTCTCAATCTTGCTACTTTGGTCAAATTAAGAATGTTTTTGACTTTATTTTCATCCTCTTCGCAGAACATCTTGGGAGCTCGTTCCTTCAACAATGTTTTGAGGAGGCCAAGCGGATTGTTGACGATGCCTACACATACTCCAGAGCAGAGTAAGTTCTTGTACTTTTAAAAATCTGCATGTTAAACTATAGTAAGACACGGTAAAACATACAGGATTGTCTCAGAAAATTAGAATATTGTGATAAAGTCATTTATTTTCTGTAATGCAATTAAAAAATAAATAAATGTCATACATTCACTTGGAAACACTTGAAGGTGTTAACTTGCACTTAATTAGTTAAGTGATTAGTTGAATAGCCTACTAGTATACTTTTTCATGATATTGTAATATTTTGAGATATAGGATAGTTCAGTTTTGTTTTAGATGTAAGCCATAATCAGCAATATTAAAGTAATAAAAGGCTTGCAATATTTCAGTTGATTTTGACTGAATCCAGAATATATGACATTTTTGTTTTTTTAATTGCATTACAGAAAATAAAGAACTTTATCACAATATTCTAATTTTCTGAGAGCATCCTGTAGACTTCTGGCATGGCTCAACAGTTTGAATTTAGAAACTGCAGTAATTTGGCACTTTGTGGATACATAATACCTCAAATAAATGACATTTTAATTTATTTATGTAACACTGCTAAGTGATAATTTATATTAAGTTAAATTCTAATGTTTTTGTGGAACAAAATGGCTAACTAAATATCTAAACTAACTTGCTAATGTGGCTAAATTGTGTAAATAGGTTAAATAAATAAATAACATTATGTACTTACTAACTAACTAACTAACTAATGTAGTTTTTGTTGGTTGAATGCTTTGTCCAATCAGGTAAATTCAAAATTTTGCCACCAGCCTAACATAAAACCTTTTTGTGTAATTATGCTAACCAACCAACCAACCAACTGACAACGAACTAACAGTCGTTGAGTGTTATATGTAGACATGTTAAACCAAGTAACATTGGCTGAATGCTTTGTTCAATTAGGTTGACTAATAACCTAACTAACCAAACAACAGTATACTATAAGGCTGTTTGTGTATGCTAGCTAGCTAGCTAACGAATGACTAAATAACTATCTAATGAGTGTTTTTATGTAAAAATGTTCACCAACTAGCCAAACAACATTAGCTAAATGCTTTGTTCAAACAGGATTTTGCGTGAGGCTAACTAACTTAGATAAGTTGACATAATTATAACTAACATTCCTTTCACTGCTATCGCTAGTTACATACCTAAAATGGAGTCAGATTAACTGACTAACATTGGCTAATGACTTTTTGTGCGATCAAGGTAACATTGTTTGATTGATTTTGCAAACAGACTTCAATGATTTAAATAAGATTGGATAATGTTTCTAATCTAATACATTTAACCAACCAGATGATAATAATAGTTATTAAACCAAGAAAACGCCTCAGACAGTCAGTCAAAAATGAGCGCCTTGCAAAAGTGACAGAAACTTCAACCAGGACATTATAAGTTGAATCCACCTGGGCACCTTCTTGTGACTAACAGGAGTCTGAGACGAGTGCGCAGGGACGTGGTGAGTCCGCATGATGCTCTGCGTCTGATGAAGCAGCCTCGTGGGGACACTCGCTCCTCCGTGAGGGCTGCAGACTACATGGCGCAGACTCTGCGTCTTGTGCAGCAGAGGGTGCACCGCATCCACAAACGCTCCCTCAATGCAACAGGTCAGGTGCAGAGAACGTTTGGGCGAATGGTGTGACGGTTTTCCTCAAAAATGAACTTTGCTCACATGGGTCATCGTCACAGATTTGCTCTCCGCGGAGGATCTGGAGAGTCTCAGCAGGATAACAGGATGCGCAGCTCAAATCAGGCCTCCGCCCTGTAGCAGCACACAAAACCTCGACAAATATCGCACAGCTACAAGTGTCTGCAACAACCGGTGAGCTTCTTAATTGTATGCTGTAATGCTGAAGCATTCCCACATATGTTATTGTGATTTTTATTCTCCACACTTTTTTTGACGCGTAACAACTCCCACACAATACTAGCAATTTACACTTTTCAAATTTCAACTAGCTTCAAAAATTCACGCTTCCCGGGGTACATATCGTCTCATTCCACATTACTTCCAGTATTTGCACAATTTAACATTTAATATCAACTTTCCCCATTCATTTTCAATGGGACAGACATTAAACTTTTTCCAAGTATCACTTTCCATGCCCACTCCCATACATATCAATGATCATCATTACCAGGTGTCTGATACTGCTCGGTGGCACAGTTGGTAAAGTGCATTGTCCAGTAACCAGGAGGTCATAATTTTATAATTTATCTCTCAATTTACTTCATAAGCATTCCACATACATTCAATTCTTAGCATTCAGCTTTCAGCATTCCCACGCAATTTCTCCAGAAATTGCACTTAGTCTAGTTATTTTTCATTTTCTCCTCATTGACACTGCTGAAACGGACCATTTTTAACTATTTTACAATGGTAGTCAGACACTTGATTTGTTTTGTTTTTTTATGTCACTGCACAAAAAGCGAAGTCAAATAATGTTTTGTTTTTTTTTCTGCACAGAAAACCACAGGTGTTGAAACGGCACTGTTGTTTGTGTAACATGTTGGGCCATATATAAGAGAATGTATACACTTCCTTTGAGGTTTCTCAAGCTCAATTTGTAAGGACAAATGTTTTCTTTGTAGACAAAATCCCCGCCTGGGAGCCTCCAACACCCCCTTCTCCCGCTGGCTTGCTGCCGATTATGACGATGGCATCTCGGAACCGAAAGGGTGGCAGCCTAACCGAACGTTCAACAACTTTATACTTCCCCTGGTACTTGCGCTGTAACCGGAATCTCGCTCGTATCTGCTCATGCGATCGAAAATCCAATCGCGTACGTTGCGCCCTCAGGTCCGCCAGGTGTCTAACAACATCCTGAGCACGACGGACGCGGGTGTGGTCAACGACAGGGAGTTCTCGCACATGGTGACCTTCTTCGGCCAGTGGAACGACCATGACCTCTCCTTCACGCCCTTCTCGCCCAGCATCCGCTCCTTCAGCAGCGGGGTCAACTGTGACGATAGCTGCGAGCGCACCGAGCCGTGCATCCCCATCGCAGTCAGTCCCCGAAACTCAAATAATAGGCCCGAAATTAAATTCATTGTCTTGAACTTTTTGCCAACTGTTCCCATTAAAGATTCCTCCCGGCGACCCACGCTTGCCCACCGGCCACGATAGCTGCATCCCCTCGTTCCGATCCGCCCCCACTTGCGGAACGGGATTCTCGGCCTACAACTTCGGAGGAGAGCCCAACAAGCGGGAGCAGATCAACGCGCTCACCTCCTTCCTGGATCTGGGCCAGGTGTACGGCTCCGAGACCAAGCTCGCCCTCAGCCTCCGGGACCTCGACAGCGACGGGCTTATGCTCGTCAATTCCGAGTTTCATGACAACGGACGGGAGCTGCTGCCCTTTCACCCTCTGGAGGTCAACATTTGCGCCACCCGCGCGCGTGTTACCAACGACACCAATGCCAAAGAGGTTCCATGTTTCATTGCAGGTCAGTCGTCTTGTAAATGGCTTCGAGCTGCCCAGAAATTCGGTTTTTCACCTTATGGTCAGATGTGGTGCACTGTTTCACAACATTTATTGAGCTTTTAAGTTGATCTCGTCTCGCTTTAATCACAAAGTTACAAAATGTTTTCGTTAACTAACATTTTTCACCGAACGAAAACTAAGCCCTCATTCATAAACAATACATTTTCATTGACTCATGAAGACGAGATAAAAATGTCGTCCACTTAATAAAGACTGGACTAAAATCTATGGACTTTTTAGTATATGAACAAAGATGAGCCAAAATTTATATGATTTTGGTGGTTGTTTATAACTTAACATTAATCCAACGACTATAACGTTCCAAAAATTACGTTACTCACTTAACGTTATGCTGCCTAACTTAGCCATAGTAGCCACTTGTTGATATACTGTAACTGTGTGTGAAGTTGTTTTTCAACAAATAGGTGAAAGAAAATTAAATTAAATTTTATGTGAAATTGTTTTAAGAACAGATGGAACTTTTCATTGTAAAAAGACTACAATGATTGTCCTAATTAAAACATAGGCAGTTTTTGTTGACTTAAACTAGACCAATAATGTGTTTTCTCGTTCTCAAATAAAAACTAAAAATTCCCGACTTTTAGTCAACTAAATGTTGACGAAACAAAAACGGGATGAGGTTGACTAAGTACGATAGAAACGAACAAGCATGATTGAAACTGGAATAAATCTGAGACTAAATTTAAAAATGGCAGATAAATGTAACACTAATACACAGTCAATTCCATTTTGTGCCATTTAGTAGGGATGTAGAAACAACGACAATATCGTGATATTGCGATATTAACATTAACGTCGTCATCATCTCACACTATTAAAAGCAGCACATCTGCTAAAAAGGCGAGATTATATTCCATTTGTGCAGTTCTAGCACCCTCTGGTGGTTAGTTTATTAGTGCAGTGTAATTTTAATTAGGAATATTTTGGCCACTCTTTCATATAAATCAGTCATACTAGTAATATTTTTCAACATCCATCCATCCATCCATTTTCTTAACCGCTTAGTCCTCAAAAGGGTCGCGGGTATTTTTCAACATCTCCGTAAAAAAAAAAATTCCATAGGAGCACATGAGAATGACATGGCCAAGCCTATTCCTCCATCACTGCTGTTATTATGTAAAAAAATTACAATATTGTGCTTTCCCCCCAAATATGAGCTTATTATTATTATTATTATTATTATTATTGGCAATTTTGTGAGTTTTTACACAGGATCGTGAGCTTTTTTTTTTATGTCGCTGACCTCCCCACAATATTGTGATAACTATTGCATCGTGAGGTTCATATTGTGATATTTATCGTATCGTGATGTTTGGTTATCATTACATGCCTACGATTTAGTGAATGATGTCATGTCTTCCAGGTGACGTCCGTGTAGATGAGAATATCGCTCTGACCAGCATTCACACTATGTTCTTGCGAGAACACAACCGTCTAGCCCGTGCTCTGAAGAGAGTCAACCTGCATTGGGACAGCGAGACGCTCTACCAAGAGGCGCGCAAAATCATGGGCGCTTACACGCAGGTCAGATCCATTCAGCATGCCAGCGTTAGTTGGTTTGATTTCCAAAATGTGACTCCTTAACTCATCCACGTGTCTTAGGTGTTTGTATTCCGCGACTATCTGCCGCACATTGTGGGCGACGAGACCATGCGCAGGCTGCTGGGACCTTATCCCGGCTACAACCCAAACGTGGACCCCACGATCTCCAACGTCTTTGCCACGGCAGCCTATCGCTTTGCTCACTTGGCCATACAGCCCGTCTTAAGCCGCCTGGGCTCGGACTACAAAGAAGATTCTGACTTCCCCAGCGTCCCCTTGTTCAAAGCCTTCTTCACCCCCTGGAGAATCGTATTTGAAGGTGAGCTGCACCAAAATGAGAATACCACAAGTTCCCAATATCAAAAATAGATACATGGATAAATTACCCATACTGTAAGTTATCTATATGTCTATATGCGATTGATTGACCCGTAACACTACCATACCTCATCTGGTTTTGGGTTATCTGGACAAGAACTATAGAAAATGAATTGAGGGATGATTTTTGTAGGTTTTTTTTTCCCTAACTAATGCCAGCTAGCTCACAAATATTTCTTGACAACTCTCGTGTTGTACCGTCATAGAAATGAATATACTGTACCAATTTAGTTGTAAATGCAACGAATCTGTTCGAGTGTAAAACAACATGATATGATTATATTTAAAAGAAGCTTACTATTATCACTGCCAGCCGAGTAAAATTGAATCTTTGACGTCTATAGCCGTCAATGGCAGTGAATGAGTTGAAATCAGTGTAGGATAATCATAATAAAACAATATATTACTGTGTCATCATATAGATTAATCTGACAATTATAACAGACTTTTGGGAGGTCCTTGATTCTGTTGGAGAATAAAAGCGGACTTAAAGGTGAACCTTGTGGGACACCTTCATTAATAATCTGAAAGAGAAAGTCAATCCAATTTTTTTTTTTTTGGGGGGGGGGGGGACAATAATAGGTTCTATGTATCCCCACTAATCTAAATATGGTATTCACAGTGACTCAGGTCTCAGGTAACAACCAATCACAGCTCAGCTTCAGAAAACAGGTGAGTTGTGATTGGTCGTTGCCTGAGCCCTGAGCCACTGTGATGTCGTCAGTCGACAGCAATTGGCAAAATGGCCGCTCCCTGAGATCAGCTGAATTTTGCTGCATAACTCATATTCCACAAATGTAATATTTATCAGAATGTCAGATTCAGACTAGTGAGGTCACATTTAACATATGATTGTTAAGAAATATTTAAGATTGACTTCCTCTTTAAATAACAAAATATAATAAATTACTGCTTCTGCTGGATCTTATTGTGCTCAGCTACCCCCATTGCAAAGTCAGCACTTGATGGTGCACATTAAAACTTCTCATTGTTACTTCTATCCCTTCAGGTGGCATTGATTCACTGCTACGTGGTTTGGTGGGCCGTCCTGCAAAACTGAACACTCAGGACCACATGTTGGTGAACGCTCTGCGGGAGAAGCTCTTCCAGTTCGTGCAGCACCTGGCTCTGGACCTGGGAGCCCTCAACATGCAGAGGGGACGCGACCACGGTTTGCCCGGTCGGTCACACACTGACCTCCACGAATCAGGATTTCCTTTTTTCCTCATTCATCAATCATTATCATTTCCTCATACCCTCTCTTTCTTTGTTTACCTCTCTAGGCTACAACGCATGGCGCAAATTCTGCAACCTGTCCGAGCCCAGGAACCAGGCCGAGCTGGCTCAGGTCCTGAATAACACCGACTTGGCCCGCAGGCTGCTGGAACTCTATGGGACACCCGCCAACATCGACGTCTGGATGGGCGGCGTGGCTGAGCCATTTGTCCGCGGCGGCCGTGTGGGGCCTTTGTTTGCCTGCATCATCGCCACGCAGTTCCAGAGGATCCGCCAGGGTGACAGGTCAGCCTTATACCTTGACGGATGGATGGATGGATGGATGGATGATATGATATGGATAGATATGGGTGATATATACATATATATATATATATATATATATATATATATATATATATATATATATATATATATATATGATATGGATGGTAGGTAGGTAGGTATGGATGGGTGGATGGATAGATATGGATAGATATGGATGATAGATAGATAGATAGATAGATATGATGATGGATGGATGGATGATAGATTGATATGGATAGAGATGATAGGTATATGGATGGAGAGGGAGGGATGGAGGGAGGGATGGTTGGATGGATGAATGTATATGAATAGATATGGATGGATGGATAGATGGATGGATGATAGATACGATAGATGGATGAATATGTGGATGAATGTATAGATAGATAGATAGATAGATAGATAGATAGATCACGCTTCCTATCAGCTAATGAAGCTCTTGACCAAAATCCCAAAGGCTGTGGTACGAGAACCCTGGCGTCTTCTCAGCGAGGCAGAGAGCCTCCCTGTTCACCGCCTCCATGTCGAAGATCATCTGCGACAACACGGGCATCGTGAGGGTCCCCAGAGACGCCTTCAATATCATATCACCGAGTAACCCGCTTGTAAATTGCAACAGCTTGCGGCGCGTCAACCTGGCGCCGTGGAGAGAGAGGAGCTGTACAGATTTCTTTGGTGAGAAAATTCATATCGCAGTGTTTTGTTTTTATTATTATTATTTCATTAATCTTTCATCACATGTAGTCCCCCCCAAAAATGTGTTTTTTTATGAAGTAGGTGCCAACATTGAAATCATAATAACTATTATGTGATGTTTGATTTTGCAGAAGATGGTCGTTGCCCTGATCTCCCACCCGATCCCGAAGAACAAGTCAGTACTCACATTCTGAAACTATCTAATACTGTACAATATATACAAGCAAATGTCTTTTAATTTGGAGTCTATTGTAAAATGGCTAAACTTTATTTTCCTTCTTGACATACAGCAAATAATTCCCAGCGATGAAATGGATGTTCAGGTAGTTATCAAGCATTTTATTAATGTATTAAAACTGAAAGTTGCAATTTGGCTAATCAAGTGTATGACATTTAATTGTGGGTCTAAAAGCTTATTTTTATGTCTTTCTTGACATGCACGCCGCAAAGGTTGAAGAGAATGAGCTTGATAATGAGGTACTTATATCTTGTTTTTGACTCTTATTTTCATGAACATTTCATGTAACGCATAGCAGTGACACAAGTAAACAATACAATAATACAGTTAACATTACTTACTATTTGGTTTCCAATTTTCACGATGCCTGGAAATGCCACAAGATGGTGACAAAGCCCTACTTTTTTATAAGACAGTCTAAATGAAGCTCCTCCCCCACTTAATCCCTTGGTTCCAAGATGCCGAAAGATGGCGCCAAAGCAATCATTTTACTTTAGACATGGCTTTGGACTCAGCTTAAAACAGAAACTAGGTGAGTTTCTAGCTAATCATAGAGGATAGTTTAAAAAAAAAAAGTGAATATGTAGAGCAAGAACTGCTCACATTGGCAGAATCAGATTTGTATCCACATTGGAAAGAGGTTTTTCCTATTCCAGTGCTAGTATACAGTACTGTCAGTCAGTACCAACACCCCCATAACTTCCACTTCTTCAATTAAATGTAGTTCTTCTTGGTCTACAGAAGGCATCGCCACTTCTTAAAACCTAAATTGTGTTCTTCATTTGCGCCACTGGAGTAAAGAAAGCCTTAAGCGCTTCTTTTGGAAACTCAGAATATTACATAAAATGGCTCTCTTGTCCAAAAATTGACAAATAATGTAATCTGGTAATTAAAACATAAAATAAAATAAAATTCTAGTCTAGACTAAAATCAATTTTACCCTACTTTGTCGTCACTACTCGATTGAATACAAAACAGTACAACAGAACGAAGATAAAAAGCACCATCTGCTGGACCAAGTAGTCCAAAATCCACACGTGGCCCAATTTTTTTTTCCCCCTCCTTTTGTTTCCCTGCAGCTTTTCACTCCTTGAGAAAGCCCCAGCTAGCTACTCGGCATCGTCATAACCCAGCGCCTGTCTGCCCTCATCGTCCGCTTTTCAGTGAAATCTCCACTTCAGGTTATCTCCAAAGAGCAGAAGCATCGCCACCATCTTTCATGCGAATTACTGCGTGCATGGAGTCAACGTTGCGTTCTGCGTGCGTCACTTTCTTCAGGCCGACTGACACCAGCACTCCCTCAAATGTGCACATGGGCGGCTGACTATGATCCATGCGGTGAAATGTTTTGAAAACGTTGCCCTTTCTGTTACAGCATGCATTTTGTCTTAAATTTTGTTTGTGTTGTGATGATTATTTATGTAATGATTAATGAAGCATAAAGGCATGCACAAAGGCTTTTTATAATGAATCCTTCTCATCTGTTTCTGTTCTGCACTTAATTAAAAAAAAAAAAAATGGAAGAAAAACAACGCTGTGGTCATGTGGTTCATGCTGGTGTTCTTGATTTGAGAAATTGAATCACTTAAAAACAAAAAAAAACAAAAATGAAAACTGTTGTAATACATCTATTTATTTTGTTGTTTTAATTATAATACACAAACAGGGCATGCGGATGGCAGATGACAACTTGTCTAAAGTGGGAAGACAAGAATCTTGGATTGTGCGATAATGTAGAATGTACTGTAGATGGCGCTATCGTTTTATCTTTTTTTTTTTCCCTCCTCACTTAGGTAAGTAGTTACCTTTGGCTTGATTTCTATTTCATTTCCCATATTTATATTCTTTGTGAAACCTAATCTCATATTTGTTCACAATTATTGTGAATACACTTGAATTGAATTATACAAACTATAATATTTTTGACAACTCTGGAGACAGCTTCATGTAAATATTATTGGGGCTGGCAATGTTTTAACAGAAGGATGTTTTGACACACAATATCTAGACAGTATTAGGAATGAGATTAGAATACATTTTTCCTGTTGAATTATGGGAAATGTAGGATACCAGTATTTGAATGAATGAAAGCTAGAGCAGAATAAACCTGCTGTCCATTTGGACCTCAAGGATCGTCTGTGATGCTTTCAAGGACATTCTACAGCTCTCTGAACTTATCAGTCCATCATAAATTACAGCTTTGTAAGCGCACAACTTTATCACTTCGCAGACGTTGGACAAATGAGATCTCCCACCACATTCCTCCAACTAGTGAGAGGAACAGAGACTGTGGAATTTTCTTTTGTAAATCTATAAATCTGCATGACAGTATGAGTCCAAGTACTGTATATGTAAAGTGTGCCGGGTTGCGCTTTCACTCCTCCTCCCCCAGTGGTTTGAAACGAGTGCCACGTAGTCCACCAGACTGTGTACGTGTGTAAGTGCGTGGGGGTGTGTGTGCGAGCGTCTGCAGGCCCCCGACACAGTGCTCCCGGGGTAATGGGAACCCAGTATTTATGAAACAAGAGGAAATATTTGAATTATCTATGTCTGTTAGAGAGATTTGAGCTTGGACTAAATGTATTTCAATAGTCTTAGTTGTTGCTAAAGAAAAATAGATGGGAAAGCCATTTAAAGAAAATGAAAAATTTATGTAGTTTAAAGGTTTGGGTGACCTTAATGTGATGTTTTGCATGTTCTGCCATGGCTGTGTGGTTTATAATCCAGTTGCCTCATACAATCCAAATCGTCATCCTTTTTCTTAATGTTTACGTTTGTAAATGTATGACTTTTGGGCAGTGCGTCTCAATTATTTTTTGTTACGGATCCCTAGGAAGAAGAAAACATTTGTTTATGAAATACAGCTCTGCATAATATTGTATCCATGTGAAAACCTAAGCGCTATATAAAGATGAGATGAGTTACACACCCTGAAGAAAATATATAAGAAATATAGACCTTTTAACACAAATACCGTTTTTTTAGTCTGTGACGGAAAGGATTTGAAGTGCATTCATTTGCCTTGAATTAAAAAAAAACACACACACACACAAAGTAAACGATAGTCCCACTGCCACCTACTGTAGTGGATATGCAATTACACTTTCTTCCAGCACGGCGAAAACAACAATGAGGTTTCAATAAGAAAACCATGCATAACTGGACAAAGTGCAATTTCTGGAGAAATTGTGCGGGAATGCTGAAAGCTGAATGCTAACAGGTGAATGCTAAGATTTGAGAGATAAAATTTTATTTATTAAATTATTTATTTATTTATTTATTTTTAAAAAGTGGAGAATATAAATCACAATCACATATGTGGGAATGCTTCAGCATTCCCACATATGTGATTGTGATTTGTCATTAACAAATTCGCATATTTATAAAAGGGAAATCCAAAAGTCCATATTTGCTGCGAGTGTGCACAGTCTTGCTTTAAATGCTCTTCAAAAGGTACACTCAATAAAATTCCTCTGTCTGCACACTGGACTCAAACAAAATGTCTGCCAGATGTTGACCAAATGAGGGCATTTTAAATTGATGTTGATTTTAGCATCATGAGAAAATGGAGACCCTTCTCCTGTCTGAATTTGATCACATCTAATGCCCTTCTTTTTCCTTTTGCTTTGTTCCTTTTTTTTCTTCGAAAAGTTGAAGTTGATATGACCGGAACAGAATTTGGAAGTAAGAATATTTCCCTAAAATAGCAATGTTCTTTCAATATGAACGCGCTTTCTAGCAAGATCTTTACCAAACATTTGATAGATCATTCATAAAGCATCAGAAGGAAAGTGGCCCAACGCAACGCCCCTGTGGAACACCACAGGATATTTTTACTTTTAAAAATAACACTCCCCGTGTTCTGCCAGGTCTAATTCATCAGAGTCAAGAATTGATTCAAATTCCTGCAGCTCAATCGAACGGCCAAAAATGTGGACCTGAAGTGGATTCCAGCAACAAAAGAACTTGGCTAATTCCTTACAGATGTGTAAGGGAGTGAGAGGAGAAGTGAAAGTTCAGTGCATTATAAGCAAAAAAAAAATCAAAAACATCAGTGACCCACTGCAGCTGGATTTTCAGCTCCTTATGCATCACTGTGCCATGTTTTTCACTTTTTGAAAAGAATTGAAACACAATAAAGTGCTTGCTAATAGAGAAACACAACAAAGCAGCACGGCAGTGAAAGTCATTCAAATGCTCACTTTAGAAGAACTTTTTTTTTTTTCCCACTGACTATTTCTCCAGCTCTCCTCTCAATCTACAAAGACGTGTATAATTATGAAGCATAAACTTATATTTATCTTCTGTGTGCGCAGTCCAAGAGGTTCTGCAGGGAGGAAGGCTTCTGTGACTCCATTTGGCTTCCATTCAGGCCCACAGCTTGCACAAGATGGACCAGCAGCCTCACGTGATGGTAAATGATGATGATGTCTGTCCCGTCTGTTATCTGAGAAGTATAAGACTGCCTCTGAGTAATTTACCGCTCGCTCCTAGCTACCGTTAACCCTTGACAGGGAATTCACTGAAATTCTCTGAATATCTCGTGGGACCTCAAGTTCTGAACTTAATTGGTAACGGTTCAATGAGCCCGTTTGTAACCTGAAACGTCCATGAATGGATGAATGGAATTAATTGTTCCAGCCCAAGAACTAAGTTATATCTCTATTTCTTTAATCAGTGTGTGATTAAAACAGATCTAATGGAATGTATAAATAAGTGAAAACAGACTATTATAAAACAGTTTAAAAAAAATAAAAAAAATGTTAACGATTATTACTCAGTAAGAGGACTAAAGCTCCTCCATTGGAAGTCTTCCCTAATAACATGGGAATTTTGTTTCCCAAAATCAAGTGTTTTTGTATTATTATTATTATTATATCTATTTAATTTGTAATTCATAGGTGTATTTTGGTATGCCGATTTTTCTGTAAAAAAAAATTCACAAATTGAGATGTCACATTGTCATTTAAAACATTAATTTGCTACAAATTTCTTTTGATCTTTTTTATAAATTTCCTTTTTCTTAGGAGCCGTCCTGACTGTTTATTAACGCTATTTATACATGTTTGGCAAAAAATTCTATATTTATAACCAGTCACAGAGAAGCGTGACGGCGTCAACAAAATGGCAGCACTAGCAATATTAAGCTAACATTAGCATTGTAAACAAGAACTTGTTTATAATTAGTTTTTATACAACGCTAATGCCTCTAATTCTGTGACTGGCACAAGTCTGAAGTATACTCTGTGTGTGCGGAGGTGGGTTAGACCAGGTGTTGGTAATTTCACAGACACTCTCAAGCCGGTGAGTTTTAAAAAAAAAAAAGCCCGATATATCAGCATATGTGTCCTTCCTTTAGTCTCATTATTCCAATTCTATTCCATTATAATTTATCAATTGTTAGCTGGTAAAATCAGCAAGCAACTGGTTACTGCATGTGAAACTTTTCTCCAGTCGTCCTCAAAGGCAAAAGTAAAAAAAAGAAACACCACAGAAGTTTGAAAATTTGGCAGAAAGAATATCTCTCTCTCAGTGCTCCAGGAATCTCTTTTCTAAGATTGCACGGGGACACCACACTTGACGCAAGCTTGGCAGCCAATAGGAGAGCAGCGAGCGAAAAAAGTGTTAATAGCTTGCAGGTGTCATCACGGTCTCGACTCTTCAATCTGTCTTCATGGCTCACTTGTGGCACAAATGGGACTCTCCCCAGTGATAACGACCAAATGGCACCGGATCAAAGCCTTTGCATCCACGTAGCGACCACGTGCCCGAAAAACAAAATTTCCTGTGAACGCATGCAACAGCAGGAACGCTCCCGAGACATTTTTTCACAGTGTTGGGATCACGTAGCAAAGCAGGCTGAGCTCCACATCCTGCTCTAACGTCTGATGAGCAATTAAGTTAAAAAACTAGTGAGCGTTGGCAGGCATGGAGTCGATCTGGTGACCACACAAGTCACCGGCACATTTGAGGACAGGAAGGATGCACGTGGGGTCAAAATGTCACGACTGCAGCTGTAGTTTGCGGTGAATCCGATCGCTGTTGATTTGTGAGGGGCTGCATGAAACCAAAATCACGAGAGCTGAGCCAAAGTCACCCTGCGGTGGCTTGTATAGATTATTTTTTCCTATACAAAGGAAAATTAAAGGCTTTAATGTTTCCCAAACTGAGCATTATACTGTAGCTCTGGCGTTAACAGCAGAGGCTGTGATTTTATCGGATTTTAGCAAAGCAGTTGTAAAGTTTAACGTGGCCACTCTGCCAGCAGAACGCAGTAATGCAGAGGTGTTTATTTTTTCAGTGTAACTAGTGCAGTTTATCATCAATGTAAAATTAAAGAGCCATAAAAACACCAAATAAACTACAAAAATATTGTTTGGTACATTTTTTTGTGCACCATTGTTTTTTTGTACACCCTAAGTGCTTTATTTAAAAAAACAAAAAAAAAAAAAACAATACCAATTGTGTATTGTATCAAAATTAGCATGTTCGAGAGACATGTACGCAACTAGCGCCTGAATAAAATAAAAAAAATTTTTTTTAAAAAAACAGCCATAGATTTGAATAGATAGATACGACATGCTTTGAGTTAAGCGCTAACATCCATCATTTCTATTGCCTTTTGAGACTCGTTACCTTACCAACATGGCCGCCACATTGCTGCATTTTTCAGCCTGCTCTCATCTACTGTAATGCTACATTCGAAGAAGGTGGGAAGTCAGAATTATCTAACTTGGATTGTCTCAGTTTTGACCTCGAAGCTTTCGAGGCAAATGTAAACAACAAAGATGGTTGATTCCCAAAAATTGTTGGTTGTTCTGGTTAATGCAGTCAATCCAAATCACGTTGTGTTAAGTGGGCTGAGTCAAATAACTCAATTAAAGTAGCAACTGACAATTCCGAACATTTCTGCTAATTCCGCAATGCTTCATTTCCATGGCGTATTGCATTACTTTTGACTAGCATACAAACCAGGCCTATTTTTTTATAGTAGTCAAACATATTATCACATTTTCAAGAAAAAAAAATCCTCACAAATCAAATTACAACGATCTAAAGTGCAATGTTTTTCAATGAGCAATGTGTGGCGTTTCACCGAGGGAAAATGGTGCATTCGGGAAAGTGGTAAATCGGATTTAACCCACTCGGATTGTGTCAGTTCCAACCTCAAAGCGTTCGAGGCAAATGTAAATACAAGACATATGTTCATGTGACACAACGTGATTTGGAATGGCTGCGTTAACTCGAACAAGTTGAACAACAAAGAACGTATTGGAATCAGCCATCTTTGTTGTTTACATTTGCCTCAAACGCTTTGAGGGCGGAACTGGGAACTGAAAGTGGGATAAATCCGACTTCAAACCCTCCTCCAATGCAGCATAAAACCACCATTTTCATTTGTGACGTAAATATTTACTTTGTGCTGCGAACCAAAATGTATCAGAAGTGCTCACTGTTAAATTAGTTTGACCATTTTGTGGTGCAAAAATGACAAAGAAATGACTAGTTTTAAAGACGCTTGGGACAGCAGGGCCAGACAGACGTCACATATTCAGTTATATGACAAGTATCAGACTTGTGTAACCACCCCATAATGCCAACTCACAACTCCGCCTCCTCCTCCTCATCTCTAAGTGCATGTGCAGACTACAGGAGTGGAGAGATGTGACTTTCACACTTTTACTTGCCTCCTGTGTGCTCTCCGCGTCATCCTTCCAACTGACATGGTGGATTTGTAAATTGAAAAACCAAGACAAGTGCCAGGGTTGCAACTGCAAGTGAGTCCAACATGGGATTACGCATTGGCACGCCGCTTTACGCATTCGTCTGCGTCTATTTATTTGTCTTGACCCTTCGAGATGCGCGTTGCCAGAGGCACCCGGCGCCCCACCAAAGGAATAACCCCAGAGCCGCTCCCAGGCAGACACTGCAGTGGTCTCACAATGGCAACATTTTCAGCATTTTAAGCCACGGCGCCGAGTACCAGCCGGCCAGACGTCGGGGCGCGCCGCAGGAGCAAGTGCAGCAGAGACCGATCACCATCATCAGCGACGCCCAGCAGCGGGCGCCGGAAACCCCGCAGCAGCCCCCGGCTCACCGGCCGGGGTCCGAGGCGCTCCCACCCGCGCTCCAGCGGCTGGTGAGAGGCAGGGAGCACCGCCGGGTCCAGGACCAGGCGAGCGAGCGCAGCAACGGCACCGAGGCCAAAGTAACCGTCAGCCCGCCTCAGCCCAGGAGGGAGGACATGATGGTCGCCGACGACCCCTACGACCCCTCAAAGTACTACGATATGGACCACGACAACCCCTATTACAATCACTACGACGTGTACGACAGGCCCAGGTCCAGATCATCCAGACCCGGATATGGCACAAGGTACCATCAGTACGGTAAGAGGGAGGGCTCGGTTCTGTGGACACCATCGAGACAGTCTATCAATCCGGGTTCACGCAGCGGACACTTTATTAGGTACACAGCACAATTCAATGACGTCATCAACCCTAACCCTAAATCAATTTAAAGTAAAATTATAAATAACACATTAAATAATACATAGGCCTACTAATATTACAAAAAATATATAGTTATAAAACAATCTTAAATTTCATTAAAAATAATAATTTCAGAACATTACAATAAAATAAAGACAATTAGATATGCAATAATCATTGTGAAATGTATCAAATCAAAAATATAATGTAAGCAAAACCTTAAATAATAATTGTATTAACGCTTATTAAATATTAAGGTGATGAGATTATTTATTTAAATAAAATGCAATAAACTAAGTAATAGACCATAATAAATGTGAATATCATGTATTAATGTAATGTATTTAAAAAAAAAATTCTTAGTAATGAATGAGAAAAATAATGTTACTAAATTAAACCTAACAAATAAGAATAATGTAACAAAAAATAATAATTCTGGCTATGAATATAATAAAAAATGTAATAAATATGAACAATACATATTTTAAACACAAATTCCATAAAAAAAATAATAATAATCTAATAGTTTTTACAATAAAAAAATCTAGAATTGCTGAATCACAAACATCTGTCATGCCAAAGATAAGACAAGTCAGTAGTAGAAGGCAGACCTCTGCCAAGGCTCGACACCTGTGTCCAGTAGGTGGCGGTAATGTCATGCATGCTGGTACTGTGAACTCGCATTTCACAATGATAAATCAAGCTGTCATATTAATAATGGGTTAAATTACACACAAAAAAAGCTCTCACTACACCCACAATGATGTACATATTATAACATTGTATTGTCATATAATCATTGTAAAGGCAGCTCTTCGATGTTGTGTTTGTTAAAATGACATCATGCCCTGTATCTCCCAAAATGTACTTCAATGAAATCACAATATCTTTATTGCAGGTCTTCCAGACCTGGTGCTTGACCCATACTACATTCAGACTGCTGCTTATGTGCAGAGCACCCCCATGTACAACCTCAGATGTGCAGCTGAGGAGAACTGCTTGTCAAGGTAGGCTGTTAACATTGTCAGCCATGTGTGGCTTTGAAATAAAACAAAACAACATGGCAGTTGGTGTGATTCAGAGTCAGGGCCATGACTTGAAAGTGCTTGTGGCGAAACGAGGAGGTAAAATGAGCCAAATCCTTCCAGTGACGGGCCTGCAGGGGCGGACTGGAGTAAATGTAATCATAGTTTGTCTGAGGAAAAGAAGCGAGAATGGTAAACACATCAGTGAAACCCGACAACCACGTGCCTTGCTTGCTATTTTCCACCCGCCATTTAAGCTCGGGCTGTTTTCCCTCAGAGGCTACACCTCAGGTCAGGACACCATTGTTGGAAAAAACAAAACAAAAAAACAAACATATTCTCTCTTCTCTGCAGCTCGGCCTACTCGGCCCGAGACTATGACACCCGAATGCTGCTGCGTTTCCCCCAGAGGGTCAAGAATCAGGGCACGGCAGACTTCCGGCCCAGCAGGCCGCGCTACGCCTGGGAATGGCACAGCTGTCACCAGTGGGTACACACAAATTATAGTGGCTCATCACCACAATATGGAGTACAATATCTGGTTCTTTGGGTCTAGTTGTGGTTAGGGGCAGAATGACGTCACATAGTTACTGTTTAGCCCTGTCTTTATTTTACACTTTTGTTCAAAAGTGTGGGGTCACTTGAAAATGTTACTTTCAATGTTCTCAAACTTTTTACACCAAGTACCACCTAAACAAATACTTGGTTCTCCAAGTATCGTCATCTTGATGTTACAATACAATAGGGCTGACTGCTGAGTGTTCAAACTGAGATGAACTTCAGCAGTGATTATTTTACATACCACTAGAGGGAGTCCTCATACCGCACATTGGGAATCAGTGAGCTTAGCTAGCTAAAATTGCGAGTTAAGATAGCTAGCTAGCTAGCTAGATAGACAGATAAACAGACAGACAGCTGGCTTTGGGTCCCAGTACCCCTAAATGTTATGGTATTTTATTATTATTTATTTAAAACAAGTGACACAAGTGTATAGTCACTCAGTAGGCCTACTTGTTGAAATACTGTATAGTATTTTAAAAACAAAAATACAGCACCCCCTTGCCTCAAAAATGGTTTGAGGTAAAAGGCAGTGGTCTTTCAGTGATACAGTCATAGTGTAAGTATTTGGCTTAAACCAGGATATGTGGTTCTACCACTCAACACTAACACACTATTACCATTCCTAATTTTTGCCGCTTTTAATTGCAACTTACTGTTTATGTTGTTAGGTAGGTGTTAGTTGACATTTTTTTTCAAAATAGGAAATGTTTCAGGTGGTCAGAGACAGCGCCTGTGTTTGAATCGGAATGAAGCTAAGCTGGCTGTTGTATCATGCACATGTTCTAATTTTAAAGATCCGAGAACCGCCCCTGGAGTACACCCTTGAGAACTTGAGTGGTTGCCAACCAGTCATAGGTACATATATTGTAGACAGACAATTCACACTCACATCTGCACCTATGGACAATTAGTCTTCAATTAACAAAACATGCAATTTTTTTTTAAATGAAAAGAGGAAAAATAAACCAGACAAACATACAGAGAACATGCAAACTCCACACAGAAAGACAAGAGCCGAGATTCAAACTCAGAACCACAGAATTACGAAGCAGACGAGCTAACAACCACTTTTCACGGTGCTCCCCTGAGCTCACCACGGCGCAGTAAATCTTAGAAAATGATCATGTACTCACTGCATAGAATGAGCAGAGGGCAATTACTATGTATGTGCCTTGGAGGTGAGTCTCCTCGCTTTAAGACTAAACAGATGACCTTGCGGTGTACGGTCTATTCTTTGTCACTAAAATATTTTTGCTGAGCAGTGACATTGACGTGTACCACTTTCCAACAATATGTTCCAATTATGGTCATTGTCATCATTCGTTCGCATTTAAAAAAAAAAAAAAAAAGGCCCATTCATGTTTTGGTAAAATGAGGTAAATTAACACTGAAATATGATCAATATTTGCAAATTAGAGTAATATAATATCACAATATCACAATCGTATGCCGTAGTTGTTGCTAGAGAAATCTAGGGCGAAATGCTCAAATTGTTACCTTCTTATGTGAGCAAACTTCACATGAACCGTCAGTTGTGTTCATTTACAGCGCAGACACAGACGTTGTAAAACTAACAGCTAATGAGCCCTTTTTCCTTAATGGAAAAGTAACTGGCTTCTTGATTTCCGCATAAAAAATGACCTCATTCCAAAGTTATGTGTGGAGCAGAAAAAAAAAAAAACTGTCTGTACAAATCCTTCTAAATTGTGAGCATGTGACAAGCTCCAAAATATGGCTGGTGTATGCTGTGTTGAATTTTTTTCAGGTTACAAAGTCATCTGATTGCTGCATTGAATATTTCAAATGTACTTTATGCTAACCACATTCAAATTATGGTCACAACAACATCATGTCTACCTGTGCAATTAAATTTAAATTAATTATTGTAGATAAAAATACATCCTGATTGAGCTTTTATTTTTACATGAGTATTTTTTTAATTTTTTTTATCTAATATGCAATGTTAATTGCATCATTATTTAAGTACACTTTTTGTTTTTGATGATCACTCACGCCAACACTACTTTGTATTTATATTGGTCATTACTGTGTTAAAAGGAGAGCTACTGGTAAGTATTTTTTTTTAGGTGGCATAGGGAGTAAAAAGATTGACAATCACTGCATTAAACAGTGGAGGTGTGAAAGAATGTATTTACTGGGAACAATAACATGGCGGTGTGGACCCACAGGCACTTTCACAGCATGGACGAGTTCAGTCGCTACGAGCTGCTGGACTCCGCCACGCATCGGTCGGTCGCCGAGGGCCACAAAGTCAGCTTCTGCCTGGAGGACACGTCCTGCGACTACGGCTACTACAGGCGCTACGCTTGTACCTCACACACTCAGGTGCTGCTAATTAGCTCATGGAAGGGTGGGCAACGTATGGCCTGCACTGAGCATTTGCATGATCAAGAGTCCTGTAATATTTGTTGACATAATTTGATTTTGTTTATTTATTTATCTAATTAAATAGTTGGTTTGTTAATTTATTTGAAATATGCAACTATTATTAAAATAAACGTGTCTCTATTTTTTTTAAATTTACTAATACATTTTAAATAAAAAATAAGAAAAAATATTTCACATATTATTATTATATTATTATTATTATTATTATTAAATAATTGGTTAATTGAAGTCAGGGGTCACCAAGGAAATATACAGGACTGTCTCAGAAAATTGGAATATTGTGAGAAAGTTCTTTATTTTCTGTAATGCAATTAAAAAAAAAAAAAAAAAAAACTTACCAAGCTTATATGGAACATTTTTAATATAAACATCATGCAAATCAACTTGTGATTGTGATTGGTTAGCTAGGATCCAATCATGAACCAGAACTGTTGACATCATCCAAATTATGTGTTTATTGGTTTATAATTATATATTGCCCACTGCAATCATCTATGGGTCTGAAGGTGTTTTAATAGGTAAAAAGTGTGATACAAGTGAAAAACCATGTCAAAACCATCAAAATGAACTAATTCTCTGCCTTTATTTCCACAGGTAAAATAGGGTAGCCTAAGTTAATAAATGATATTGTTAGTTTTTTTGTTATTGTGGCTTCTCTACTTTCACCATAACAGTTTCTTTAGAGTTGCTCTCAAACTCATAACTATATTAAAAATGATTGTTTATGTAGATTCATACTGGTGCTGTTTATTTTGTAGGGTTTGAGTCCAGGATGTTACGACACTTACAACGCAGACATCGACTGCCAGTGGATTGACATCACTGACGTGAAACCAGGGAATTACGTCCTCAAGGTGTGCCTGCCGCAAGGAAACGTCACCAAATATGTACTTACTGCATCCTCGTCTTCACCGTTATCTTCGTCACTTTTTTGTCCGCAGGTAAGCGTGAATCCTTTCTATCAGGTTCCAGAGGAAGATTACACCAACAACATCGTGCGCTGTGACGTCCGCTACACGGGCAATTACGCCTATTTGTCTGGTTGTCACATGGCAACGTAAGAACCGATTTGCCATACCTTTACACATGATCTTTTAAGTATTATTTTCCATCATGATTCAATGTTACTTTCCAGGTATTAATGGAGGAGAATCGTTCACAGCATCTCAACTGTGTGGCTGACATTGAGGATGACTGAACATATTTACAACACAAGGAGTCATTGTTTAACACAGTTCAAAATGTCGGAATACTCATAGTTTATATAGTTTAGACAGAACTAGAAATGATTTTCATTGCATGCCATGTCCCTTCAATAATTGTTTTCTTAAGATTTGGATGTTGATTTTCCTTCCTTTCTTTCTGGTTTCTCATTTCTTTCTGAAAAGCTCTTATTTTTTTTATTTTTTTTTATTTTTTTAGTATTGATTGTTCTCTACTTACTTGTGAAATATTGTAATAAGAACCATTAAAATCTTTAAAATGACTATTACAAATAACACAATAACATGCCTAATTTTTAAATCACAATGAAAGTGTACCAGTTGTTTTGGGGGTTTTTTTTCAATAGCAAAATGTGTTCACTATTAATATTATTTGAATAAAAATTTGTGATACTGTATCATTTGCAAGATCAATTTGAAGTCACTCGGTCTTGCAGTGTGTGTGTCCGTATGCGTGTGTGCAAGCGCGCAATCTGTCTGTCTATCTGTCCGTCCATCCATCCATCCATCCATCCATCTATCTATCTATCTATCTATCTATCTATCTATCTATCTATCTATCTATCTATCTATCTATCTATCTATCTATCTATCTATCTAATCTATCTAATCTATCTAATGTTGTTGATTAAAAGGTCACATACAAGTACCGTACATACACATGATTTACCCCGTCCAATCGCCACCAGAGGGCGCTAACGAAACTACCTTGTGGAGGTGGGGGGGAATAGTAAACAATTGAGTTTCGATATGTACTAGTGTCCTTGTAGATCAATCGCGTCATCAAGTCCTTGAACAGAGATATTAATCCATGATGATGATGATAATAATAATAATAACTTCAGTTTGTATTCAAGCCAAGGATGTCGAGCGTATGACCCAAGTACCCGGATGTCCACCGAGAAGCGTTCAGCACGCGATGCATTGTGGGATATGTTGTATGGTTGTCACGAATGCGCCCCCACTCCCACCCCCCGTATACGAACCCTCGAGACGAGCGTGCTAGCACGCAAGTACGAACTAGCGAACTATCGTTCTTATTTTAATGCGCGGCCATTTAGCTAGCTGCTAAATTGGACGCAAACCGTGCGTGCGTGTGTCTGTTTACGTGTGTACGTGCAAGAGTGTCAGCTCACGCTGGTGTGTTTGCCATTAAATGTTGTTACTCAGGACTTAAGTTGTACACTATAGTTGTCGTTATGCATCCTATCAGCGTGTCCATTCCGTCTTTTCGTTCAGAAAACAATCACATCGAGAGGGGCTACACGGTGAGTTTATGTCTGTTTTGTGTTGTGGTTATGTGTTGTCTGTGCAGGGAAATGTATCCGGGTTTTTTTCTTGATCCTTTTGGATTTTAAGACCACACACTGTCAGTGCTCTGTGCTCTGTTAATATACAACAACATTCCCGACCGTGTGACATTCCAAACTGAAAGTTAGGACAGTCCAGTTAGTTGGTACAAACGTTCAGGTGTCAAGGGTTGCTTTTTGGCTAAACTACGTTTCCCAGAACGCACTGTAACATTCGTTAAGTTCATGGTAATTAACTCCAAAATGAGTAACATTCCTCCTTCTGTGGAGCTTTCGATATATTCATATGTATTACAGCTGTTTTCAATTATAATTGGTCGTCATTTACATTTATTTTAAACCATTTTTGACAGTGTTTTTTCTTTGTTTATTAATTTTTTAAAATTCAGGCATTCATATTGCTACCTAAAATTGGTCGACCCGAACCCCAGTTTTCACCAAGTCATTCATCATTGAGACACTATCTGTATTATTTATTTCCATTGTAAAATAAGTGTCTTGATTCAATACATGTTGGTAAATAATTATTTAAAATGTTCCCTTTTCACAAGCAGCTAATATCAGCAGGGAAGAGTGGGGCTGATAAGAGGAAGTTTAACCGTCATCACCGCATGTTTCCTCCTGATAATCACTGACACATCAGCTGTCAGTCTCGTTTGACTGGAAGTGGATCAGGATGCAAACATCCCTCCTTTTTTTTTTATGGTCGTTCCTCTCTTTCAGGTGTTTCGAATTGACGTGTTGACAAGCGGAAGGCAACATGCTGTCGAGAAACGTTACAGTGAATTCCACTCCTTGCATAAAATGGTGAGCTGACTAAGCATCACACACTTCTTAAGTGGGATGACGTCATCAAGCAGACTATAAATAAAGTTGAGTTGAGTTGAGTAATCCATCTTTGCTCATTTTCTCTTGGTGATGGTTGTATCGGCTTGCATGTGACCTTATTGAGTGTTATAGAAATTGGATGGCGTGTTGGCAAATAGGAAATCTCAGCCACAAAAAAAAAAAAATCTGTTCATCAGTTTGTTTGCACTCTCAGCCATAAGTACTTCCTCTTCCCATTTTTCATTCTGAACAGAGCCCCTTAACAGAACATTTGTTGCTCACGTAAGCTTGTCTGTTTGCATCACCTTGGCCATCTGGCCTTGTTTGAGTCCAAAAATAATTGACAAGACGGAATAATATGATGATTGGCAAGAAGGGATAATATGATAAAGATGACAGTTTATTTATAGGGCTATTTACAGATAGAATGAATAAACAAACAGAGAAAGTAGAAAAAGGGAGGTCATTGCTCATTTTCTTTCTCTATTAATTTTTTTTTCTTTCATGTTTTCAGCTGAAGAAGAGCATAAAACCGCCTGAGATGCCGTCCAAGCATGTGAGGAACTGGGTTCCCAAAGTGCTGGAGCAGAGGAGACAAGGGCTGGAGCTCTACCTGCAGGTACTTGTCAGCACTACACCTGCTTGTCTGCCATTTTGTGTTTGCAACAGTACCAGCGGTCTCAACATTAGACCATAATGAACTGATATGCTCGCGTGTAGTGAACAGTGCTTGTTTATTGTCACTTCTAGTTAAAGTTTAATCATTAAACAAAGAGTATTATTGTATTTTTGGACATGCTGAACTAGCTTATTGTCACTCATTTAATATTGAAAAGGCGGCGGTAATGAAATGAAAAA